>NC_136423.1:179088750-179438750 GCF_052625555.1 Lactuca saligna
CGAGTCATCACTTTAATAAGTGAGTGCATAGTTACTTTCATCTTACACATAGATATGAAGTATTTAATATAAATTATGTGCTAGATGTGCAAATTATCTGTGTTCTTGATATTTGTGCTGGATGGATGGTTTATAAACGTTTTACTTGATTTAAAATGTATATGTATTTTTATACCTATAAATATATTGGGTAAAGATGGGTAGATGAAAGATGAGATGAATGTTGAGAGATGAAAGATGATATAGATGATGAGAACCCTTGACCTTAACGATGATCCAGTCATCTAACAGAGTATAGATGACGACCACGAACTATTCTAAACAGTCCAGTGAAACGCTAGCAAGCTCGCAACCTATAGGTGTTGTGAACGATGTGTTCAACAGATGAATTCTAAAAACCTGACAACTATGAACTTAGTGCCTTACAAATGAACGTTGGCGGCTATGGATTTAGTGCCCTATAGACAAACATTGGCAACTATAGACTTAGTGTCTATTAGATAACATTGATAGCTATGAACTTAGTGTTTCTTAGATAAACCATAGCAACGATGGATTTCATGCCTATTCCTTAGGACAATCCTTTGGAATGAATGAAGGAAGAATATATGATTCTTAGGGTAGATCCTTAAGAATAAAGCAGATAATGGGGATGAGAAGTTGGGTTAATTTTTTTGATGATTAAACATAATAACTATATTATTGTGGGTTGAAACCCGTATGTACTTACCACGTTTCCTGTAACACCAGCAAAATTTAGGTCAAAAATAAATTGTTCAATAAACTTAATTGGGATAAATAAAGTGATAGAGATCATAACTAGGTTTCCAAAAATATAAAGAACACTAAAATCCAAGTTATAATGAAGAAATTATGACCAATCAAAGATCCACGACAAAACCGACAAAACTTAGTTTAGTGTAAAAAGTGAGTTTAAGACAAACTACTTTTTAGCCTTAATTATCTTAATGAAAGTTGTAGAGTATGTCTCCACCTTCGCGTGGATATAAAGAACGTTGAAAACGGAGCTCGTATGCAAAAGTTATGGCCTTCCGAAGATATAGTTGTCTGAGAGTAGGACGCGTGTCAGAAACCCTAATTTAACTGAACTCACGAAGTGAGCATCATTTCTCACGACGTGAGGAGTCAAATCACCACTTTTCAGGCCTAGAATGTAGAAGTCAAGTCTACGTATAAGACTCACGACGTGAGCCTTAAAACTCACAACGTGAGCAGTCTGAATGGCCCTTCCAGAGCAAGTTGACGAGTGACGCATGTCATGAGCGACGGGGGACCAAACTCACGATGAGAGAGTTGAAATCTTGTCTATAAATAGAAATCGAAGCCTTCCGAGTTTGGCTGCTCATTTCCATCCTTTCTCCTACTTCTACACGCTATTAAAACCTTCTAAACTACCCCAAAGCCTCGGTAACACCTCTCACACACGATGCGAGTCCCAACGCTCCGAAGCTCCCGAGAAACTAACTTCTTTCCAATCGAAGTACTCCGCGTGAAGCTCGTTTCTTCACCCAAGACTCGCGGTTACGTTAAGAACGATCCTTCTTAGAAACGAAACGCTGCTTGATTTACCACTTATCAAATGAGTTCATACCCCTACAACTATGTTTTCAAATACTTTGTAAATGGTTTTATACACTTTTAAGGGGGGGGGGGGGGGGGGGATACAAGTAAACATACGATTATCCTCGTGTGAAAAACATAAATCTTTTGCTATACTCTTTGTTATTTAATCAATCATATGTGATTTATAACTGTGTTTCAAACAATAGGATTTCATATATCTCAAACTGTGTTATCAAACAAACTACTTTTAAATCGTTTTATAAATTGACATCAAGTATTCAATATTTATTATTAAACTCTTCAGAAGGTTTTACAAAACTTCCTTTTTAACTTATATATCATCAAATGCATGCCTATATATGTATAGTTATGTAAGTAATGTTTAAAGGAATTAGAATTGCTAACCCACTTTATTTCCTTTTTCTTGTTTGAATGTGTACTTAGAGTAATCAGTTAGTTGTTCGAAGGTCATCTAAACATTAGTTAGATATTATGTATACATATGTAGATATAAAAGTACCAGTCAATCATTCAAATACCACAAAGAAGAATACTATAACAGAAATTACTAGTAAGCTATTATATGTATAGTTTAGGAGAATGCTATCATAAACAAATATTAGACAGAGAATACTATAACAGAGAATACTATCATATACAAGTACACACAGAGAATACTATCATATACACGTACATACTAAGATACTATAACGGAAAGAATATACTAAGATACTATAATAGAAAGAACATACTAAGTTGTTATAGCATGGAACAACTACAGGATCTAACTATACCAATGATCACTAACGCATTGTTCTAAACAAAAGGTGACAATAAATTGGGTATACATGATAATATAACTTTAATGTGGATACTACGGCCTAGCAATTCGTTGCGGAAGTCACTCTTGTTTCCTAGAATCTCTTGTAGGGAGAACGTTTAGTATGGGAAATACTTATCACATTATGACCTTAATAAAACAAATATTAGACAGGGAATACTAAAACAGAGAATGCTACAGCAGCGAATACTATCATATACAAGTACATACTAAGATACTATAACGGAAAGAACATACTAAGATACTATAACAGAAAGAACATACTAAGATGCTATATCATGAAACAACTACAGGATCTAACTATACCAATGATCACTAACGTATTGTTCTAAACAAAAAGTGATAATAAATTGGGTATATATGATCATATAACTTTAATGTGGATACTACGGCCTAGCAATTCATTGCGGAAGTCATTCTTGTTTCCCAGAATCTCTTGTAGGGAGAACGTTTAGTATGGGAACTACTTATCACATTATGACCTTAATAAAACAAATATGTGTTCAGGTAATATATATTGCAGGTTGTCAATTCTGAAGACCCATGAATACTTACTTTTCCCATTACTTTCATATAGTGACAATTCTACTTGAAAGCCAATGCAAGCCATTTTCGAGTTAAGATAGTTATAAACTAGGGAAAAACATCAACTTTTATAGAGAAACAAACATTCAAAACAGTCGAGTCTTGGCAGAAGACTACTTTTTATACTAGTAGGAAACATGAGATTTTCTAGAGGTTTTTAAACATATACAAACATTTACATTGAATATTTACAAACATTTACATTCAAACTTTTACAAACATTTACATTCAAACTTATACAAACACTGACATTAAATACTTATGAACTCATCAGCTTAAATGCTGATCTACGCTTTCAAAATAACTTGTATTCTCAGGTCGTCAGTAGACATGTACCGATGCCAGGCTTTGAGAAGAAGAAACATCTTCAAGACTCGTCTTTTATTTTGATTATTCATTTTTGGTGTATTATTACTATTAAAGAAGGCACTTTTATGAAATTATACTATTAATGTAATGGATGATGTTGTTGCTTGTTTACTATTTTGCATTGTTTACTATAAGCATAAATAAAATTTTTAAAATGACCGTGAATTTGAGGATGTCACATAGTGTTAGGCGGCAATGATGATAGGTGGCGCACAACTGGATAATGGTGGCCGGAAAATTGGATACCGGATTTTTGCTGAAGAGAGAAATGGAGTTAGTGTTTCTAATTGCCGAGAGAGAATAATAAGTTAAAGTTTAACGATCTATCAGATCTATCATCTAAGTTTGTTTATGAATATAAACTAAGAGTTGTTATTATTTATGATCATGTTATTTTTTATGACGGAGATGACAGTGGTCGAGTCGGTTGGTGGGGGAAAAAGGAATGAACGATGCTCAATAATAATTTATGATTATAACTCTCCCGCCACACCGGTGCGCCATGACGCTAGAGGTAAATGAGAAATATGCAGTTGAAGTTGAATTTCAATATCTTAATTTTTTTTATAATATCAACGGAACTTTTATATATATATATATATGAAATTATGAATATTTTTTCAATTAAATACGACTAACGAAATGGAGGGAAGAAAAGAAATTCAAAAAGCCAAATTTCAAGAGCATATTTGGAATCAACATAAATTGCTTGAATAGTCCCTATTGTATTTCATAAAGACAATCCAACCCTACACTAGTATTTATGTGCTTTTATTTATTTATTTATTTTTAAAGAAATCACGTGTTATATTTTGTTACCATATTAAAAGGGTAATGATACATGGACATATTGATCTTCTTCTTCATTTCCATATTATTATTATTATTATTATTATTAGAAATAAAAAGGGTCTATAACCCACAAAATAATGCCTTTGTTTTTATTTTCTTCAAATTCAATTTTCATTTCACATCAAATTTAACCAATGAATTTATCTAACCTTGTGATTATCATACGCAAAACTAAAGATTTTCTAATAGATATTCTGTTTTACTACATTATGATAAACATTGGAATATATATCATCGTTGTCTTACATATTTTTTGGTATTCAGTTATCCTACTACTACTTTGAATCTCATCAGTTAAAGTTTTAGCCTCACATATTTTACTATGCAAGAAAATGTGATAAAAATAAACCTATGTAATATAAGAACAAAATTTAGGAAAGTCTATGTTATTAATAAAGAAAAAAAAATACAAACCAATGTTATAGGTGCCAACAACATGGAAAACATGGAATCTTCAAAATCTTAATTATAGTTTTTTTTTTTTTTTTTTTGTGTGTATTTTCGGTTGAAATAAACGTTCTTTTCATATTATTTTCTCAAACATGGAAGCAATTTAAATCATTTTTTGTTGTCTTAATATGATATAGTTTAATCGGGTAAACTCTATCGTAATTTATTTTCCTTATATTTTTCAAGTTTGTTACACCTTATCAAAATAATTTAAAACATCATTTGTCCATAAAACTTTATATATGAAACATCTAATAGAAAAGTGTCACACTTAGACCTATTTATTATTGTTGTTTATACTGATTTATGGTTGAAATAAAATAATGAACAAAAATATTTCTCACAAACGCTTGAGAAACTTAGTTTAATGACAATGCTTGTTTACAAAGTAACATGCGTAGCAAATTTCATAAGATTAACATAACGGAGGATCATTTTGTTATAGGGTTTCCACTTAGAACCAGAACATGAAAAATCAAATAGTCACCGGACTGAAAATGTATACTAATATCTAGTTGGAGGACCATTTCTGTTAACTATTCATATTATATTCTCCATAGTTTTGTCCGAAGTAGTTGTTGGGCATCTTTCAACGGCGACCTAATTCAATTCGTACCAGAATATGCACAGGCTGCTGTCAATATTTTACAGCGATTAGGTCGTATTCAAGTCATCGATAGAGAAAATCAGAGAAATTTTTTTAGGGTTTTGATCGGAGAGTTGATGTCGGAGAACGGCAGCACAGTTAGTACGGCAAGCGGGCCGGATTTTAACCTACCCAATGAAATACTGTCGGTGATCCCCACGGATCCCTATGACCAGTTAGATCTTGCTCGGAAGATCACTTCAATGGCGCTTGCATCTCGCGTTTCTAAACTGGAATCGGAGGCAGGGCGGCTGAGGAATAAGTTGAACGAGAAAGACCGTGTTATAATGGAACTCGAAGATAAAGTCTCCGAACTTCAGCAAACATGTCATAACGTTCAGTTGCGGTTGCAGATTACGCTTGAAGATAATGTACTTTTGTTTTTAGATTAGTACTCCTATTGGTTGCTTTTTTAAGTTTCTTGTAATTTTGTTCGGAGTTGTGGCTGACATTTTGTTTCTGTTTAATGAACGAAGTCGAAGCTTGCGGAGGAGAGAGATTCGTTGGCTATGGCTACTAAGAAATTAGGGCGCGATTTAGCTAAGGTTTGAAATTTGCTTTCTCTTCCCTTTTACTATCTATAATGGCAAATTTTCATTTCCACTACAATGTAATTTCGTATCCCAATTACCTAATTTTCTATCGAATACGATTTTTTGAACAATTAGTTAGTTGGAAACTAAATACCCTTGCCTAGAACAATGTCTGAATATCTTCATGAATGCGAATGTTCAGCAATGGAGTTCAATTTTGATATGGCAGTGGAATTTTGTGATGGTGTTTTGTGTTTATGCTAAATCACATTTTTATACTTATGAAATTTTAGTTGTCTATCTGTTTCTTCTAGTGATATTTGTATTGATTTACTGGTTTTATACTGCATCAATAAATGATTAAATGTTACAGAAAACTTAATTGCAGTAATTATTCATAGATGATAAAACATTGCACTCTTTTCATGGATATATATTGCTCTCATGTAGACTTCTACATTATCTACTACATTATATATCTCATTAACACCTTTTATCTTTTTAAACATCCCCATACATATGTTCTTCCTCATAATAAGTTGATCAAGTCTTGATGTCTCATTAACACCTTTTATCTGTTCTTTCTCCATTTCTCTTTAATTTATCTGTACAAATAAATCAAAATGATTGCTTAGTGGTTTATGTGACATCCATCATTGACACCATTGTAAGAGCTTATAGAAACTCAAAACCCTAAGTCTCAAGCATTTTCTTTTTGTAAAAAGAATTATAAATTTCGATTTTCTTTAACAGCTGGAGACGTTCAAGCGACAGTTAATGCAGTCATTGAACGACAATGATTCAACTGTAAGATTCTTCTACCATCTTTTTTTTTTTTCTTCATGTGCTTAGTTATGTTGACCTTATTTGACACTAAACTCTGGTTTCTGCTAAACCAACCTTTTAATAATTTGTATCATCAGAAAACAAGTGTGGATATAGGCACCTATGACCAATCTGCCCCTAGAGCTTATCCATCTAAAGAGGAGACAAATGGCTATAGAAAGCACCACTCTTTTAGCGGCTCTATAGACAGTGGAAACATCCCTGATGATGGTACAGAAATTATTTTTATTTTGGACCAAATGACTATTTTACCCTTACAGCATGACTTAATGGGTTAAACCAAAAAACCTGACTTAATGTATCGAGACACTAACCCTTACCTATTTTGTCCTTTTGGACCAAATGACCATTATACTCCCAACTCAATGTAAGGGTAAAATGGTCATTTGGTCTAATCCAAATGATTTATTCAGTCTAGTAAAGAAACAAAGTAACAAACAGACCTTATGTATAAGACACATACACTTTGTTGAAACAAACATCATTACCCATTCAGCCACTTAATGGGAAAAGAAAGAAACAGCCTCTTTGTAATTTGTATACTGTAATACCAATTGACAAATATGCCCTTCCATTTACAGCCTCGAAACTTACTGGTCAAAGATTTTCTGTGACACCATATATGAGCTCACGTGTGACTCCAACTGAAACTCCAAAGACAATTTCTGCAAGTGTGTCTCCTCGAAGATATTCTGCTTCTGGTGCCACATCACCAACAAAAATTCAATATGAAGGGCGTGGTGGTACCATGTCATCATGGTACTCATCAAGCCAACAATCTTCAGCTGGAAACTCTCCTCCTCGTGGGCCCCCATTACCAGGTCTGAAAGGATTTTTTTTTTTTTTTTTTTTTTTTGATCTTAATGAAATTAAATAATTCTTACAGATGTTGAATTATGATTTGGTTTTATCTATCTTACATGACTTTGTTTTTTGAAGGCCGTGCCCCTAAGATTGATGGAAAGGAGGTCTTTCGTCAAGCAAGGTAAGTATAAAATTATTAAAAATAGTCCTTGATAAGCTTTACAGGGGTATTTTCGTCTTTTACACTGACAGAGATTGAGAGCGAGTCCTTGTCCTGCCTTTTTTGGTGGGACTAAAGATTTCAATTTTTGTCTCGATGACATCTGTCATGTCATGTCATGGTATAGTCCAGTGCATGTCGGATGCAGTCCAACCTGTTCAGTCAATGTCTTGTCCTTTTTCCACCTTTTTTGATGGAACAAAATATTGTACTTTTTGTCTCATTGATGTCAGTCCTGTTTCACCTTTTTTTGATAATTTTGACCGATTGACTTTAGTTTCAGTTCTCTGGTCCAATGCATGCGAAACACAGTACAATCTGTTCTGTCATGTATTGTCATAACAAACAAGACCGTGAGATATTTTTCATGTGGGAGTTCACTAACAAACGGTGAATATCTCTATGCAGGAGTCGACTATCTTATGAGCAATTCAGTGCTTTCTTAGCAAACATAAAGGAGTTGAATGCTCAAAAGCAATCTCGCGAGGTGAGTAAAAAAGAGAAAGTAAAAAACTAATTCTATTTCCAAATTAATTGATCTCTTTTTCCGAAAGTACCCTTTACATTCCACTTTGTCTTTTCAGGAGACTTTAAGGAAAGCAGAAGAAATATTTGGGATTGATAATAAAGATCTTTATCTATCATTTCAAGGTCTACTAAATCGCAACAAACAATAAAAATATTATTCCACATATATGTATTATTAAATAAGCTTGACATTTTTGCCTATATATATGCTAATGCATAAGGTAAGAAAAACATTTTGTGTGTATATTCATGCATCATTATTATCTTGTCTTTTTCTTTCTTTCTTTCTTTTTTTTTTCTTTTAGTCGTATGCGCAATAATATCTGATGTTTTTACCCAAAAAGAGATGCTAAGTTATCCCTCATCACTCGTATATTGTGAGCCCCATCTGATTTTGATGACTTTTTTTTTAATATTAAGATCTGATGAGATATTCTCTGAGTTACAATCTTTGAACTGATCGTGTTGCTTCAAATGGAATAATTGTATTCTATTGCATTTTAGAAAAATATATATTGTTTTCCAAAGCAAGTTATTTATTTATTTATTTATTTTACTTTTACTGTTTATTGCATAGTAATTTTCCATCATCTATCATTCTATTCAATTCGTCTTCTGTTTTTTCATCTCTTCGAATCTTTGTTGATTATATCTATAACTGTGGTTAGAATATCCCTTGAATTAACTTAATTAGTGTATAGAAGAAGGAATTAGAAAAAGGGGATTAGGATTTAAAGTAGAATAAAGGTGAAAAAGTCCCAAGTATGATTGGTGTACGATATGTATGACTAACAATGATTCTTAGCTAGTGCCTTGTTAACATTATATAATATCATTAGTTACCTGGATTTGTGTACTAACTATTAAGGGTCTCTTTGTTGCTCATTTTATGATGGGAAGACTGTAGTTTTTAATATTGTGTTTGATGGTTTATTTATTTATTTTTAAATTTTATTTGAACGATAAATTTAATCTACTTTTATAAACTATAAGACCTGAAATTTCAGTCAATGAAATTTAATCTACTTTTATAAACTATTAAGGCTCTTTGTTGCTCATTTTACAAGCCTTTTCCTATCCAAGTTGATATCAATTGGAAAAAATTACAGTTTCGTTCAACCTAAAAATGTGGAACAAGGTGAGATGTATTAGCACAAAAAATGGATTTGTTTTGTTACGTCTAAAAAATTAAATATGGTGGGATATAGATTCCAACCACTTAGATAATCTTCAATCTACTTCCATTTTTTCCCTTAAAAATGAAGTAATAAATGGGGTAAATAGTATTTTATTTCCAATCCTATTCCATTTTTTACCTTATTTTTACCCTCAAAAAAGTATATTCCATCATTTTAACTTATATAAATTATCAAATACACCCCTTCTACTAATTTGATTTTAACAAATATATAGTCTATATTTTTTCATGTCAATAATATTAAATAAATAATATTATATTTATAATACGTAATTATAAGCTTTTATAAAATACGTAATTGTGTTTTAAAAAATCCAATATGTATTTAAATTTTAATATGAATTTGATAAACAAAAAGAAAAATTTATATTTATAATTAATTAATATAATTTAATATATAACACAATATTATAAGTATTAAATATTACATTTAAAAAATAATTAGTAGGTAAAAAAACCAAAAATGTATAAAAATATAAAACGATGGACTAAAACCGACAACTCAAAGTTCATCCCCATTTTGGGGGAAATGAATAGTATAACACCATATTTGGTGTTATACTATTCATTTCCCCTAAAATGGGGAAATAAATGGGGTAGGGTTGGAGGGGAATAGGAGAAGAAATGGAAGAAATTATGGAAAATGGGAGTGGGATGGAGATGCTCTTAGAGAGGGTGTTTCACACGCTTTTTCCAGAGGTCTCACAAGAGGCTTTGTAAGAACTAAGTTTCATTAGGTCAGATTGTTTGATATCATAATTAGAAACATTATCTTATAACATTTGATATACCTCTTATTAGGTGTGGTTCTATCAAACATTGATTCAATCAATAGACACTCAATAAACCAACACATATTAAAAAGCCCATTTTCTCTTGTATGTTTTGTTCATTTTGGCTTTTACATTTAAAAATATTGAATTATATACCATTGACTCAATCAGCAGACACTCACTCAACCAACAAATATCAAAAAGCCCCTTATTCGCTTATATATTTTGTTAATTTTGGCTATTACATTTAAAAACATTTAATTCTCTTATATGTTTTGTTCATTTTGGTTTTTATGTGATAACTTGGTAAAACATACAAAAGGTATGGTGAACATCATCCATGTTCAAATTCTAGCTACTCAACCATTGTGATCATATATGTTCGTCTGTAGTGACACCAGTGCATGAGACATAACCTCATGTTTGTAGTGGCCAGTGGGGGATTAGTCAGTGAGTGAAAGCTGGCCCGTAACACTCGCTAGGGAAGTTCTCTTTCCAATATATATATATATATATATATATATATATATATATATATATATATATATATATATATATATAATTAAATAGTTAATCTATTTAATCAAATATACAATAAAAATAAAAACAATTCATAAATTTATATTATTAAAAAGAAATTGTCAAAAATTTCAAAATTACACAGATATCAAAGATTAAAAAACCACTACAACCATATAGTATTTTATTGTTTTTATTTCTTATTTAATGTTAACATATAAGAAATATAAAGATATAATATTAGTAAATTCCTAAAAGAAATTGAAAAATTTAACAATTGGAGCAAGTTTGTGATAATAAGCTTTGTTAAATGAAAAGCTAATGTGACACAAGTAGTACATCTTTGAAATGTAACAGAAAAGGTGAAACGATGGACTTGCTATCAATATATGGTGTAAAAGACATACATGGACCTCATATGAGAATAGAATAGATTTATCCTGTAAAAGAAATAAATATCGTTGTTGATAATAGAAAATTGTCTTACAAGTTTGTCCATTTAATGTAGTGTATGGAAATTAACTTTTAAGTTGATTTATCTTTGAGTCTAAACGCCACCTGCATGTAGTGCATAGTGAACTTTTCCGATAGGTGGTGCAGGTTTCACCTTTGTTTGCTCAATATTTTTTGTCTTTTGTTTATTTTTTTTGTTTTTGTTTTGAAAGAGTTGGATAATATTTCATAGCTAGGTTCTAATGATAATAATGATACTAATATAATACCCAATAGTTGGAGAAGCATTTAGAAGCCGACCTGATTGTACAGATATATATAGATGTGTTTCATAAAGATGGGCGAATCAAAATAAAGCTAAGAGATAGTGTTCAAATTGTACTATGTTGTTGAATGACAAGAATATATTATGGATGTATTAATATGTAGAATTATTACGCTAATAAGATAAAATATTAGTATTTTTGTGCTTGTCCTTTTGTGTGTATGTTTAATAATTTGGTAACTTTAGTTTGCATATGTATGAACAAAATCTGGCAGCTTTGGATTTGATGCTCATTCCAAACTTCACTTTCTCAAGGCAACATGCATCTTACACGAGCTACTTGTAAGCTGATGTTAAAGATTAAAATCCATCTTTTTTTTTTTTTTTTGTATTATTATTATTTTTTATTTTGAATTCTTTCTTGTTTAATTTGATTTAGACAATGGCATCTCTCTCTGCAGCCCACTAAACTGTTTCTTCTTAAGACATGACTCTTTTGTTCTATGAGATCTTGAACAAATAAGTTGTACTTAGAGACTTTGACCAAATCCATGTGTTTTTGTAGCTAGTGGGGCCATCTTTTTGTTGTTTATTAATTCTTATTATAATTATTATTATTATTATTATTTTTTTACCTTTTACCCTTTTATGATTTAGTGATTAAAGGTATCAATAAGTACCATGATCAATAAGGTTATGCCCGAATTTAAATCTACAATTTCACTCGTGGATTTGTATTTTCTTATTGCTGAGCAATCATGTATGGATTATGAATTAATGAATAGTTTTTGATAAACTAGATATCATTATTGGATACACAAATAAGGGGGAAGTGATGTTGGTGGGGGCATTGGAGGAATAAAATTTACATTTCTCACTCTCTTTTTCTATCTGATCAATGTTCTTTTGAATGCTTTGTAAAGTAGTCAGGCATAACTTAAGTAATGAAAGTTTTCTGATTTTTTGCTTCATGTTTTTGTTTCCTTTTAGATTCTTATTGTTGTGTCATTCCTTTGCCCTTTACAATTTCTTCATTTTCATTTTTTGGAACTACGTTATTGACACCTTAGGTCCTTGTAGTTTCATAGGGTGTATGTAGAACGTCCCTTCCACATAAAATGGGCAAGGGGGCCTATAATTGATATGACATGGCATGCATGTTTTCCATCGTACAAAGAATCCAACATATATATATTTACAAAGATGCTAACAAAGAAGCTGAAGCTGTGTAACTGACCTTCTAAATGATCGATGAGAAGGAGGTGAACTAGAGAGAGGTAGGAGGTTACCTAGTTTTGGGTTTACATACAATGGAAGACAGTTGGTTTGTTAATCAAACTCTAAATGTGAGATTGTTGAGTTGTGGAGTCTAATATTACTTTTGCGCCTGATTGACTAAGCAGCTCCATTATGGGATCGAAATTTGAACTTAAGTCTAGGTGTTGATATACTTTTTACCTGATAAAATTGATAAGAATATGACTTAAATGTGGTGCACTTTTGATTAAATGCATATAGGACGAACTATCAGAGAAACTCATGATATTAAAGCTTTATACAGTTAAGTCTTAAGCTCTTTGTTTTTTAGTCTGTTTTACCATAATATTTCATGTATAAAAACCAGGTTCTAGGAGGACAAATATCACTCCACTTTGTGGATTTTTGACCTCTAGTTAGAGAAAAACTTGAGAACACCAAACCATTTGTTGCTTATATGGTCCAAAAGATAGATTTGTGGGTCCATATAAACTTCCTCAATCTTTTATGAATTCTTTGATAGAAATCCCCACTAAATATAATTTATTTTTTCCTTTTTTTTTTTGAAACATATATTAGTTGGAGATATCCATTAAATGTAATAAAATGGAAAGGATGTTATATCGAGTAAATATGTCTTAAATATATTTTAGATAACCATTATTGCCTGTTCAATCTATAATTTTTATTTATTTATGAATTTATCTTATTTCATACGTTTATCTAAGTATAAATATAACTCACATCGACGTTAAATAGAGAAATAGAAAGTGGGGGTTGGGCAGAAATGATGGATAGGGCACGTGCTAGATTCTAGGTCTATGAAGTAGGTCAGATATCTTTTCAAATACAAGGGTGGGTAGTGGGGGTGCGTGTGGCTCACACTCATTAAGACTACCAACAAATAGTCTTCACTCTTGTTTCTACGAATCTTATTCACTAATTTCTATCCATATCATTTATATTTTAAGTTTAATTTATTATATCACAATACCTAGTTACACTACCCTTTAGGCCTTTATAATAACATGTTTGTTAAGTTTAAATAGGGTTTATATAATATTTTCATTACATCTTAATTATCATCGTGCAACGAATGAGAAAACAAACGGGCGATAGGTTGTGCCGCCGAACCTTTGAACTACTTCGGTATCATGCACTCGAGTACCATCCAAAAGTTGTCATCTTAAAACAATGTTGTTAAGTTTGAAAACCATAACAAACATATAAAAGATATTGGATAGAACTCATTTGAACTTCCATCATAGAAGCGAGTTTTGTAGAAGTTTGGAAAACCAAGTTTTTTCGAAAAAACAACACTAAAATAAAATCAACTGATTTAGCTTTTTGGTTGTAGCCATGGTCGATATTTATAGGCCTTTAGGTCCAAGTGCATGATACATACATACAACAACAGATCCTAAAAATCTCATTATAATGGGGTAGGAGGATGAGGAGGTACCAAACCAATAAGGTCTTATTCTACTCTCAATCTTGATACTAAGTCTCAATACTCCTCTGTCCGAAGTCATGGTTCGGGAAAGAGTTAGCTCCTTCATATCTAAGCTCACATTATAATCCGACTTCTTTCTTGGGCGTCATCTCCCCCTTATTCATCAACAACCACTTACTTTACCTCCTAACTAGTGCCATCAAAATCCTCCTTTGAACATGGTCATACCATCTTAATTTAGCTTACTTCAATTTGTAGAGATTGGTGCTACTCCTAAAGTCTTTCAGCCTACCACATTTGATACTTTATCCAAAAGGGTTCTACACGCAATTCCACCTCAACATCCTCATTTATAATACTTCCATCTTCCACTTGTGCTCCTTCTTGATCAACCAACATTCATATCTATATTTAGTTGTTGCCCTAACAACCACCATATAAAATTTTCCCTCAAGTTTCAATATGACCCTTTTATAACACAAAATCTCTGATGGATGCCCTCCATAACAACCAGACCATCTTTATATGACTGGTAACATCTACCTCTTTGCACTATCCTTATGGATCGTAGATACTATGTACTTGAATCTCTCATTTGGGGTTAGACTTTGATCAAGTATATACATATACTCCTTTGCAATTCAACTCCTTACTTGTAACATCCCAAATTTCCAATAAATTTCTTCATTTTTAATTAACAATATCATTCTCAAAAGACATAATATTTCAACCACATTTGTTTTTAAAAATCCATAATATCAAATAAATTATCTAAAAGAATTAGAGTATGCCAACAAAAACGCATGAGAGTGCATGCTGCGTCATCACGCCGGGCCTTTGCCCTTAGGCTCTGAAGTACCTGAAACAACCAACAAACTGTAAGCTAATGCTTAGTGAGTTCCCCAGAACATACCCCACACAATCCACATAATCACATAAACCATATAAGCTATAACAACTACATATACCACATAAGCCATGCATACAAACATATAAGGATGCAGTGGAAAACCTCTAAGGTCTTACTCAGGGATGTCGTGGGCTCCCCCCAAGGTCTTATACCTACATGCCATGGGCTCCCCCATAGTATTTACCTGGAATGCCATGGGCTCCCCCATGGTCTAATATCCCACTACCACAGACTCCCCTCGGGGTCTTCCATTTAAATGACACATAGTCAAGAAGCATACCACATATAACAGAACATAACTATCATACTACATGACACACATATATAAACATATAAGGATGCCGTGGACTCCTTCTAGGATCTTACTCCAGGATGCCGTGGGCTCCCCCAGGGTCTTATACCTATATGCCATCGGCTCCCCTACATGGTCTTAATTACTTGCCATGGGCTCCCCCATGGTCTTTACCTGGTATGCCATGGGCTCCCCTTATGGTCTAATACCCAACTGCCACGAGCTCCCTCGGGGTCTTCACATATCTAGTCAATAAAATACTAGCACACTCACATATTCATGCATACTATCATATTAGTAGTGAATCCACAATAAACACCACAACTAACTGAATGGGCAGGCCTTGGTTCCTTCGACTACTTGGTATGGTGAGGAGACTCACCTCTCAAGAAATGATGAACTCATAAGATCAACTCCCAAATCGCAGCTCCAACTCAACTGCCTACAACCACCAAGTGACTAGCTTTGTCAAAATCCCGAAATACCAAAAATACCCTTAAAGTCAAACTTGGTCAACTATATTCAAAGTCAAAGTTAATAGTCAAGGTCAACCCAACTCGTCGAGTGTAGCTAGCAACTCATTGAGTTCCTTCAGAACTCAGAAAAAACAGGAAAAACCCTAACTAACTCGCCAAGTTTATCTATGATCTAGAAAGCGGGAAAATTCGACTCGGCTCGTCGAGTTGGCTAAGCAACTCGTCTAGTTCCTTTAACCTTTTCATACTTGGTCCTTTCCAGTCGAATCCAAAGCCCCAAACTAGAGATCCAATCCCCTAAGGTTAAGATACCACATAAAGTTGCTAACTTTACATTCATGCACAAGATCCAAGGGGTTAAAACACTCATATGAAGCTTAATAAGGGGTTTAGGGCAAGGGGGAGGGCCATAACTTAATAAAGATGGCAACTTTACCACCACAGATGCCATGAGGAGTCCAGATCTAAAGTCATGTCCTTATGACAAGCTCAAACCTGAAAGTGACTCCATTTTACACTAGAAATGATCGTATTCTTGCATAAGGGAAGATCGAAGAAATGGAAAGCCAAGGTAAAGACTTTTTTACCTCCAAATGGTTGCTAACACATAGGAGATGTCGGATCTACAACCTCTCCCTTTGCTCCAACTTATTCAAGCTCCAAATTCCTTCACAACCACACCAAAATCACTCACCAAGGCTCACATACACACTCAAGAAGGTACAAGGCTCGAATTAGGGTTCCTCTGGGCTGTAAAGACGGTGAGGGAGGCCACAAATGGGCCATAAGTTCTTTATATAGGATGCAAAACTCAAAAAATTAGGGTTTTCGTTTCCAACGCCTCCTCGTCGAGTTGGGGGCTTCCAATTAGTTGAGTAGACCCTTCATCCTGCTTCCAAAATGATCCCTACTCAACGAGTTAGAGTTCCCCAACTCGTCAAGTCCCCGACCAAAACCCTAAAATGTTAGAGAAATAATTGATACCTAAAATAAGCGTTGCAAATCTCCCCCACTTGAACTAGACTTTGAGGACAAAGTCTGCAGATGCAAACAAATCTGGTTAGTGCTCCCGCATCTCATCCTCCGGCTCCCATGTCTATTCCAAGCCCCTCCGGTGTTGCCATTACACCATCACCTCTTTGTTACAAAGAACCTTAGTCTTCCTATCCAAGACCGTAATGAGACTCTCAATGTAGTTCAGGCTCTCATCCATCTGGATGTCATATAACCATAACATCGTTACTGACACACTTCCAGAGCTAAGACACATGGAAGGTGTTGTGAATCTAGCTAAGCTCGTCTGAAAGATCCAAACAGTAAGCCGCCTTGCCCACCCTGACAGTAATCCTGAACGGGCCAATATATCAGGGCCCTAACTTGCCTCTCTTCCAGAACCGAATGGCACCCTTCCATGATGACACTTTCAGCAAGACGAAGTCTCCCACCTGGAACTCAAGATCCGAGCAACGCTGATCAATATAACTTTTCAGACGGCTCTGCGCGACCCGCAGCCTGTCATGCACATGCTGGATCAACTCGGTAGTCTTAAGCACCACCTCGGTTCTTCCCATAACTCAGTGCCCAACTTCACCCCAACAAACTAGGGTCCTACACCTTCGACCAAACAACATCTAAAATGGGGGTCGGTCGATACTAGCATGATAACTATTGTTATATGAAAACTTTGATAGTGGGAGGTATGTATCCTAACTCCCTATGAAATCCAAAACGCATGCCCGCAGCATATCCCCGAGCGTCTGGATCTTCCTCTCATTCTAACTGTTTATCTGGGGGTGGTATGCAGTGCTGAAGTGTAACTGAGTTCCAAACTCTTCATGGAACTTCCACCAAAACTTGGTTGTAAATTGAACATTACGGTTCGAGACCACCAATACTGGCACTCTGTTCCTGACCACCACCTCCTGCACAGATATCTGCTAATGTCTCAGCAAAAATACTCTTGGAGATTGGAATAAAATGGGCATTCTTCTCCATTCTGTCCATGATGACCCATATGGCATCAACACCCCTCACTGTCCTCGGTAACTTCGTGATGAAGTCCATGATGATCTCTTCCCACTTCCACATAGGAATGGGTAGCGGTTGAACCTTTCCATGTGGCTACTGATGTTCAGCCTTGACCTTCCTGTAGGTCAAGCACCGCTCCACAAACCAGGTGATCTCCCGCTTCATGTAGGACCACTAGTAACTCAGCCTCAGATCTCTGTACATCTTCGTGGCCTCCGGGTGAATAGAGAACTTGGATTTGTGTGCCTCCTCTAATATCTTCTACCTCACACCCCCGATTACCGGCACCCATACCCCGCCACACTATGTCAGAATACCTTGACTATCCCGAACAAACAGGGGAATCTAGACCCGAATCCGCTCTATCTTCCAGTTCTCTTTCTTCAAACCCTCTACCTGAGCCTCCTTGATCATATACAATAATGGAGAGATCACCTTCATCCTTAAACAAACGTTCCTGATCAGAACACTTGCTGCCTTGCGGCTCAAAGCATCACTTTGGCCTTGCCTGGGTGGTACAAGATCTCGCAATCATAATCCTTCAGTACATCCAACCATGTCCTCTGTCTCATGTTGATGTTCTGCTGATCCATCAAATATTTCAAACTTTTGTGGTCAGTATAGATGGTGCACCAAACCCCGTACAAGTAATGCCTGCAGATTTTAAGAGCAAACACCACTGCCCCCAATTCTAGGTCGTGAATGGGGTAATTCACCTCATGATGCTTCAACTGTCTCGAGGCATACACGATCACATGCCCACTCTGCATCAGAACCACCCCTAACCCTGAGATCGATGCACCACAATACACCACTAAATCATCCAACCCCTTAGGTAGTACTAGAATCGGGGCCTGACATAGCCTCTGCCTCAAGGTCTCGAAAGCTAACTGCTAGTCCGGGCCGCACCGGAAAGTCACATTCTTCTTGGTCAAACGGGTCAATGGTATGGTGATCTTGGAGAAGTTCTAGATGAATCTCCGATAATACCCCGCTACACCCAAGAAGCTACGGATCTCAGATGCATTCTTCGATACTTCCCACCGCATCACTGCCTCAACCTTGGTTGGATCAACGAAAATACCCTCTTGGTTGATGATGTTCCCCAAAAACTGCACCTCTCGCAACCACAAATCACACTTTTAGAACTTGACATAAATCTTTTCCATCCTCAGTGTATCCAATACCTCCCTCAGATGCTGCTCCTTGGTCTTATAATAGATGAAGATATCATCAATAAAGATGATTACAGACCTATCCAATATCGGCCTATATACTATGTTCATGAGATCTATGAACGTTGCTGGGCATTGGTGAGCCCAAATGGCATCACCACGAACTCGTAGTGACCATACCGAACCCTGAAAGCTATCTTTGGTGTATTCTCATCCCTATTCCTCATCTGATGGTACCCCGACCGAGTATCAATCTTGGAAAACCAAGATGCACCCTGCAGCTGATCGAACAAATCATCGATCCTCAGAAGCGGATAACGGTTTTTCACCGTTAGCTTGTTCAACTACTGATAATCGATGCACATCTTGTGTGACCCGTCCTTCTTCTTCATGAACATGATCGGTTCTCCCCACGGGGAGCTGCTCGGATGGATAAACCCTCGGTCTAGCAGCTCCTGAAGCTTTGCAAATAGCTCCTGCATCTCGGGTGGGGCTAGCCAGTACAGTGCTTTGGCTATCGGAGCAACACCCAACACCAAATCAATGTGAAACTCTACCCGCCTCTCCGGCGGCACTCCTGGAAACTCCTCAAAGACATCCCAAAAATCTCGTACAACCGATACACTACCCAAATCTGTCGTGGGCTTAGCCCTTGTATCTGAAATGTATACCAAAAATCCTGAACAACCTTGATGGAGAAGTCTCTTATCCCTCGTAGATGAACAAAGGGTTAGCCCCTGCGAGATCCTCTCCCTATGAATGACCAGTTCTCCCCCACTTGGGGTTCGAACTCTCACCAGTTTTTGCTTGCAATCTATAATGGCCTCATTGGGCCCCCAACCAGTCCATACCGACGATCACCTTCAACCCTCGCAATGGTATCTGAACCATATCAACACGGAACCTCTCCCCAAACCCATTCATGATACAATCCTGATATACTCTCGCAACACTCACGGTGAGGTCATCCGCAATCTCAACCTCCAGCGGGGAACCCAACGTCCCCGGAGCATCCCTAAACTTCTTGCTAAGCGCAAGAGGCATAAATGATCGGGTAGCTCCTGAATCAAAAAGAACTTGTGCTGGCATAGCATTGACCAAAAAGGTCCATATACAAGCGTACATGTATAAACTTGGGCCCCGCACACTTCATCGGGCCCCGCCCGACATTAGACCGAAATCCGGAATAACTTGGGCCCCGCCCGGCATCGGACCAAAGTCCGGAGTAAACTGGATATAACATATCATGAACATATAGTTTAATTACATTTTGTATCGGGCTTGACCGACATACTACACATAACAAAACATGCATGAATCACGAAGACATCAATCATATGTACTACTGCTTCAGACCAAGGTCTAGAACTACTGCTAACTAAACGGGCCGACATTGTGGCCGTAAACCCGTTCCTACTGGAAGGAAAACTCACCTCGTAACTCTAACTGCTGAGATGTTAAATCCGAAGCTGGATGACTGCTGCTCCGGAATTCCACGACTACAATTTCCATAAACATTAAATCAGATATCAATACTGAACTGAGGGCATAATGACCATTTTACCCCTGATCAAAGTCAAAGTCCATAGTCAAGGTCAATAGCCCATGTTGACCTTAACTCGCCGAGTACCCAAGGCTACTCGCCGAGTTCCTTGAAACTCCTTCCCACTTGCCGAGTCACCAGGGTGACTCGCCGAGTTCTTACAATTTTCGATCGAAACCTTAAGGTTACTCGCCAGGTTTCTTTTTAACAACACGACAGATACACACACATTAATAACTTGAGGAAAACTCATCCGAATCGCCGAGTGGTTCATACAACTCGTCGAGTCTTTAACAATCTTCATCGGACTCGCCGAGTTACTCATCCTACTCGTCGAGTCCACGACTATCTTCATATGACTCGTCGAGTCAACCTTGCGACTCGCCGAGTCCATTCAGTTATTTTTCGATACATACATGTTTTGAGCCGTGCAGCAGCTCCAAATCACAGATCCAAGCTTCTAGGGCATGCTTTTCACGTAAAGTTGCAAGCGTTACGTGCATGCATGGCTATAAAGGCTATAAATGCCTAATTTAAGTTCTTCATGGGGCTTCATGCTCAAGAGGGACTTCAATCATGACCAGGACTGCAACTTTATGCATCTAGAATCCAAGGAGAGTCTAGATCTGAAGTTACAACTTCAGATCTAGCCCATAGCTCATGTTATCAACTTAACATTCCATAAAAGAAACCATAGAACTCAACCTATTGAAGAGATCTACAAGGAAATGGCGATTTGGGTACCTATAGAGGATGATAACTAAGATAAGTGTTGATTCCCACACTCCACTTGCTCTAATCTCCTTCTCTTCCAAGCCTTCTCCCTCCAAAAATCCTCTTTTCAAGCTTCAACTCACAAAAAGGGCACACACACATGGATTAGGGTCTCACAAGAGCTTTCTAGACTGTAAAGAGGCCCAAAGGAAGCTGAGGTTCCTTTAAATAGGGTTTAAAACCCCGAGATTTAGGGTTTTATCTGCCAGCTCCTACTCGTCGAGTCCCAATATGGACTCGTCGAGTAGGTCACTTATCACACGATCCCACCCCGTTGCTACTCGACGAGTAGGGCAACCAACTCGTCGAGTTGGCCTTAACCCAATAAATCTTATTTAAACCATACCTGAGGATCGGGGAATTACAATTCACCCCTACTTATCTTAGACTTCGTCTGCTGCTGCTGAAACTAAAAACAACTCTGGATAGTGCTCCTTCATGTCTTCTTCGGTCTCCCACGTCCACTCTGAACCCTTTCGGTGTTGCCTTTGCACCTTTACCAACCGAACCACCTTGTTCCTCAAGGCCTTCATCTTTCGATCTAGCATCGCAACTAGTCTCTCGATATAATACAAGCTGCTGTCAACCTGAATATCCTCTAAGGGTACAATCGCTGACTCGTCCACCAAACACTTCCTCAACTGAGAAACATGGAAGGTGTTGTGGATCTGGCCAAGCTCTACTGGAAGATCCAACCGATAAGCAACCCGACCCACCCGGGCCAAATCCCTAAAAGGACCAATGAACCTGGGGTCCAACTTGCCCCTCTTCCAGAACCTGATAACACCCTCCCAGGGTGATACCTTTAGGAGGACCATAACTCCCACTTGAAATTCCAAGTCCGAACGCCTCCTGTCGGCGTAACTCTTCTGCCTACTCTGCACAGTCTGCAGTCTACTGCAAACTTGCTGGATCAATTCTGTGGTCTTGAGCACCACTTCAGTGCTCCTGATGACTCGCTGACCGACCTCGCCCCAACAAATCGGGGTCCTACACTTCTTCGCGTAGATCATCTTGAAGGGAAGGTGGTCAATGTTGGCGTGGTAACTGTTGTAATATGAAAATTCCGCTAACAGAAGATACGTATCCCAACTACCACCAAAATCTTAAACACATGCCCGAAGCATGTCCTCGAGAGTTTGAATCATCCGCTCGCTCTGCCCGTCCGTCTATGGGTGGAACGCGGTACTGAAATGGAGACGAGTACCCATCTCGTCGTGAAACCGCTTCCAGAATCTGAAAGTAAAACGGACGTCTTGGTCCGACACTACCGAAACAGGCACTCCATGTCGTGCCACTATCTCGCGCACATAGATATTGGCTTGCTTCTTAGCCGATATGCTCTCCTGGATCGGTATAAAATGGGCACTCTTCGTCAACTGATCCATAATAACCAAAATGGAATCCACCCCACGTGCAGTCCTGGGAAGCTTAGTGATAAAATCCATAGTGATGTCCTCCCATTTTCATACGGAAATGTCTAACAGCTGCATCTTTCTGTGGGGTCTCTGGTGCTCTTCCTTAACCTTCATGCAGGTCAGGCATCTCTCCACATACCAAGCGATATCCCGCTTCATGCAGGGCCACCAATAGTCAGATCGAAGATCTCTATACATCTTCATTGCCCCTGGGTGGATGGAAAATCGAGACTTATGGGCCTCGTCCATCAACACCCGCCGCACTCCGCCCTAGTATGGTACCCAAACTCTCGTATGAAGAGTCATCAATCCTCGACTGTCATAATCAAAGGAAGCTACTCGATCCATGATCCACTCAAACTTCTATCTCTCCTCCTTGAGGCCCTCGAGATGAGCCTCTCTAATCTGCGCTAATAGTGGCGTAATCACTGTCATCCTCAGACATATATCTATAATCGGTGCCGCCATCGCCTTGCGGCTCACGGTGTCGGCCACAACGTTGGCCTTTCCCGGATGATAAAGGATCTCACAGTCGTAGTCCTTCACTACATCTAACCATCAATGCTGCCTCATGTTTAAATTTGGCTGGTCCATGAAGTACCTCAGACTCTTGTGATCCGTGTAAATGGTACAACGGACCCCATAGAGGTAATGTCGCCAAAATTTGAGGGCAAACACCACTGCCCCCAGCTCTAAATCGTGTGTTGGGTAGTTAGCCTCGTGAGGCTTCAACTATCTAGAGGCATAAGCTACCACATGCCCCCATCGCATCAACACTGCTCCCATACCTGTGACTGAGGCATCAAAGTAGACTACAAAATCCTTTACACCCTCCGACAGGGTAAAAATCGGCACCTCGCACAACCTCCACATGAGGGTCTCGAATGCCGTCTGTTGCTCAGCCCCCCAACGAAACACCACCGACTTCTTTGTCAGTCAAGTGAGTGGAACTGCTGTCTTGGAGAAATCTTGGATGAATCTCCTATAGTACCCTGCCAATCCCAGGAAGCTCCGAATCTCTGATGGAGACCTCGGGACTTCCCATTGCATCACGACCTTGATCTTGGCCAGATCTACTAGAATACCCTTCTGGTTGACGAGGTGACCAAGGAATTACACCTCGCGCAACCAGAACTCGCACTTGGAGAACTTCGCAAAAAGTCCCTCCCTCCTCAGCGTCTATAGCACCTATCCCAGGTGCTCCTCATGCTGCTCCTGAGTCTTGGAGTAAACCAAGATGTCATCAATGAATACTATCACAGACCGATCCAGCATGGGTATGCATACGCAGTTCATGAGGTCCATGAACACGGATGGAGTGTTGGTGAGCCCAAACGGCATCACCATAAACTCATAATGACCATAACGGGTCTTAAAAGCTGTCTTCTGAACATCCTTACCCTTGACCTGCATTTGATGATAACCAGAGCGCAGATCAATCTTGGAAAACCAAGATGCTCCCTGAAGCTGATCGAACAAGTCATCTATCCTCGGAAGTGGGTAACGGTTCTTCATCGTTACCTTATTCAATTCTCGGTAATTAATGCACATACGGTGCGACCTATCATTCTTCTTCACAAACAGGATCGGGGATCCACATGGTGAACTACTCGGTCTAATGAAACCCTTGTCTAGCAGCTCCTGTAGCTATGTAGACAACTCCTGCATCTGTGAAGGAGCCAACCAATACGATGCCTTGGCTATCAGAGCCAGACTAGGGACTAGGTAAATCCTAAACTCAACTTGTCTCTCCAGAGGTATCCCAGGAAAATCCTCCGGAAATACGTCCGGGTAGTATCGTACTATCGGTATATCGTCGACTGTCGCCTTGCCCTTCTCCCGGGCATCTAGAACGTAGGCGACGAACCCTGCTCACCCTTACTGAAAGTTGCGCCTCGCTCTCACTGCTGAGCAAAGATTCGGTCCGCACTGTGGCCTCTCGCCCTGAATCACTAACTCTCCCCCACTTGGGGTGCGGACCCTCATTTGGGGTGCGGACCCTCACTAGCTGTAGCTCACAATCAATCACCACTCCATTGGGAACCAAATCCATTGAAAACTGCTCATCAAATAACTGGAGTGAACACGATTTATGTACTCTCGCGACCATGAGGGTCCTATCATCAGCCATCTCAACCTCAAGTGGACAATCCAGCTCCCCCGGAGCTCTGCTAAACCTCTTGATAAGCGCAACCGAAACAAACGATCGGGTAGCCCTCGAATCAAACAATAATGTAGCTGAAATGTCGTTCACTAAGAACGACCCTATACGTAAATATATATAACATTAGAAACATTCAATAATAAATGCAGAGATAAAAGGAATTACATACCCATCACCACGTCAGGAGTCGCTCGTGCCTCCTTTGCTGTCATCTGAAAAGCTCTACTCTTCGCCACTGGCGCCTTGGCCCGACTTTGACGACCGTCTGTAATCCTCAAAGTAGAAGGTGTAGGTGCTGACACCTTCCCTGCTGCGGCTAAGCTCGGACATTGGGACTTTTTATGTCCCCTCTGATTGCAATGAAAGCAAATCAAATTTGATGCTGTGGTGGTGGTAGTAGTAGCTGTACAGTCTCTGCTCATATGCCCAGTCCGGCCGCACTTAAAGCAGCCGGGACTCCCTGCTTTGCACACCCCATCGTATACTATCCCACACTTGCCACACCGACTGTGTCTCTGCTGCCCCCTAGACCTATGATCTGACACCTTGAGCCTTTTTCCCGAACTCCCTGCACCTGTAGTCACCTCACGAGCCCTCGCAATCGTATCATCCAACGTTTTACAGCTAGACCGGCTCACAAACTGGCGGATATCACTCTGCAACATCTCATGATTACGAGCCTTTTTCATCTCCTCATCAGTTGCATACTGAGGAACAAGAAGGGCCCTCTCCCTGAACTTTGCGGTAATCTCTGCCATTGTCTCTATAGTCTGAGTAAGATCCTGAAACTCCCTGGCTAACTGTTGCACCTCAATAACCGGTGCAAACTTGGCTCTGAACCTGGTGGTAAAATCAACCGAAATCATAGCATCAAGTGCTACGTCATCCCCGATGACACGCCCGACCTCCTCCCACCAGTCGCGTGCCATTTCCTTCAGAAGACAGGATGCTAGTCTGACCTTGTCCCCCTCGGGACATCTGCTGGTGCGGAACGCGTTAGCAACATCTGCCAACCATCTAGTACTCGCAATGGGGTCTCGCGCCCCATGATAGTTTGGAGCTCCACAAGCTCTGAACTCCCTGAAGATGAGTGCGTGCGATCCCATCATAGTCGCCACCTCGACACGAAACGTGCTCAACTTCTCTTCCATCAACTCTAAAATACCCTCCTTGATCGAACCAAAGATCACAGGAGTCTGCTCAAGTATGATACAGGTAACCTCTGAAGTGAAAAACTCACTAGTCTGCTCATCCAAATGCTCGCCCCCCCGAGCCTGATCCTGATCCCTCCCCGGCACCTGAATTGTAGCCTACTGGTCTAGGGCATAGAACCACCATTCTGAAAACACATCATGGTAAACGTCAGAAACACTGATATATATCGAGGGATCGCTACTACCACATGTTTCCTGGTCTCGCCTTGGCCTTCCTTGATTCGAGTACGGATCCTCTGCTTTCAGTAGTACGGGCCCATAATCCTTCCACGTCTACCCGTACTTTCCTCAAGCACCGCCTCAACTCCACCAAGTCACTACTACTGCTACTGATCTCTGTTACTCTCATCCTAGGCTTGCCATAGGGAAATCTATGACTCAACAAAGACCAGTACTCAGCTGTTGAAGGCCTCCTTGTAATGCCAATTAGTCATCACTTGAATACCATCACATGTGACGAGGCTCAGATAATCCTTCGAGTAAAAGACTCATTCCTACAACGGTTGGACTCAAATAAGAGCTGCGCAGTAGGGCCAAATCTAGCACTCTGAGATTATTCAACCCTGATCACATGTGATGTGACGTATTCACCTAATGGCTAACCCCCATCACTCGGAGTCCCAGAACGCACAAAGCAAGTAGCATTCGGATACAAGAAACTAATCAAGCAACTCTATTCTCATAATAAGAAACTGTACTATCATACAATGCTAAGCTCATAATATCAGGCATAACCTAAACAGGCTATCCTACTAATGTCTACCCAATACAAGCATGCAATTCTCATAAAGCTGAAACACATATAGCAGGCATATAAGGCATCATCCCTAGATCCTTAGTCCTATTCTAGCATGCTGTTCTACTGAAACTGAAATTGATAATCATAATGTAAACTCGTATGGGTAATTTGGGAGTACTTACATGAGCTCGGATGATCTCATGCATCACACCCTTTTCTCTTTCTCAAAATCTTTTCCTTAAAGTTTTTTTTTTGTTTTTTTTGTTTTTTTTTTAATTTCTTTTGAAAACATTTTTCTTTTTGAAAGCCTTTTAGCATTTCCTTAGTTTGAATTCAGATACACTCGAAAGTATGATTGAATCCCTCAAACCAAGGCTTTGATACCAACTTGTAACAAACCAAAAATACGACCCAAATTTTTTTGTTCTAATATTACTAAAAATCAAATCTTCGAACATCATATATAACAAAATTATGAAATGAGTAACTCAAATGTCATAGTAACGGTATCAAAACAACACTGTATCAAACATGACAATATCCGAAATGAACTCCCAGGATAAACTGAAGCTGTGGTGTGTGCAATGCCATCATTCTAAGCTCTTCCCTTTACTAGCGGAAGTACCTGAAACCAAAACTGAAAACTGTAAGGATGAAGCTTGGTGAGCTTCCCTAAACTACCACATACCATACCAAACATATAAACACATATTGGGCCCCGCCCGGCGTCGGACCGAACTCCGTAATAACTTGGGCCCTGCCCGGAAAAGGACCGCAGGCTGGAATTACTTGGGCCCCGCCCGGAATCGGACCGAAATCCGGAATAACTTGGGCCCTTCCCACTTCATCGTGCGTCGCCTGGCATCGGACTGAAGTCCAAAATAAACTGGATATAACATATCATGAACATATAGCGTAATCACATTATGTATCGGGCTTGCCCGACATACTACACACAACAAAACATGCATGAATCACGAAGACATCAAGCATACATACTACTGGATCACACCAAGGTACGAAACTATTGCTAACTAAATGGGCCGACATTGTGGCCGTAGACCCGTTCATGCTGGAAGGAAAACTCACCTCATAACTCTAACTGCTGAGATGCTAAATCCGAAGCTGGATGACTGCTGCTCCGGAATTCCACGGCTACAATTTCCATAAACACTAAATCAGATATCAATACTGAACTGAGGGCATTCTAATCATTTTACCCCTGATCAAAGTCAAAGTCCCTAGTCAAGGTCAACAGCCCATGTTGACCTTAACTCGCAGAGTACCTGAGGCTACTCACCGAGTTCCTTGAAACTCCTTCCCACTGGCCGAGTCACCGGGGTGACTCGCCGAGTTCTTACGATTTTTGATCGAAACCTTAAGGATACTCTCTGGATTTCTTTCTAACAACACGATGGATACACAAACATTCATAACTTGGGGAAAACTCATCCGACTCACCGAGTTGTTCATACAACTCGTCGAGTCTATGGCAATCTTCATCGTACTCGCCGAGTTGATCATCCTACTCGTCGAGTCCACGGCTATCTTCATATGACTCGTCGAGTCAACCTTGCGACTCACCAAGTCCATTCAGTCCTTTTCCATACAGATCTGTTTTGAGCCATGTAGCAGCTCCAAATCACAGATCCAAGCTTCTAGGGCATGCTTTTTACGTAAAGTTGCAAACTTTACGTGCATGCATGGCTATAAAGGCTCTAAATGCCTAATTTAATTTCTTCATGGGGCTTCATGCTCAAGAGGGACTTCAATCATGACTACGATTGCAACTTTATGCTTCTAGAATCCAAGGAGAGTCCAGATCTGAAGTTACAACTTCAGATCTAGCCCATAACTCATCTTATCAACTTAACATTCCATAAAAGAAACCTTAGAACTCAACCAATAGAAGAGATCTACAAGGAAATGGCGATTTAATTACCTCTAGAAGATGATAACTGAGATAAATGTTGATTCCCACACTCGACTTGCTCCAATCTCCTTCTCCTCCAAGCCTTCTCCCTCCAAAAATCCTCTTTTTATGCTTCAACACACAAAAAGTGCACACACACACACACAGATTAGGGTCTCACAAAAGCTTTCAAGGCTGTAAAGAGGCCCAAAGGAGGCTGAGGTTCCTTTAAATAGGGTGTAAAACCCCGATATTTAGGGTTTCATCTGCCAGCTCCTACTCGCCGAGTCCCAATATGGACTCGTCAAGTAGGTCATTTATCACTCGATCCCACCCTGTTGCTACTCGATGAGTAGGGCAACCAACTCGTCGAGTATGCCTTAACCCAAAAAGTCTTATTTAAACCATACCTGAGGATCGGGGCGTTACAATTGTTGCAATAAATTCCAAACCGGTAAAATAGTTTGTTTATAATAATCACAAACTAAATAATTAAATTTTGTTATTTATACGAGAAATCTTTGTATTTTACCTATATTTTCCCTTTCAAAACATTATAAAAATAGAGAAAATATAGGGGTATGAACTCACTTGATAGTAGTGAAGAATTGAGTAGCACTTCATTGCTAGAAAAGGTTTATTTCTGAAAATTAGGCCTTGCAAGGGTTCGTATTTGGAAATCGAAAGACTCTATTTTTGTTGACTTCTTGCGCCTCGAGATGTCGTTTAAGTGTTGAATATGATAATAGGGCTTCAGGGGGTTGTAAATAAGTTTTTAGGGGTAAAAAGTGTTAAATAGTAGGAAACTTAGGGTGAAATTGGTGCCAAAACTGGACAATCTCCCAGCCCTTATATAGGCTGTGAGCTTCGGACCGAAGGGGGAAGAGGCGCGACATACGACAGCAGCAACGAAGGCTAGGTGGTGGTGTGAGGATGAGGCACGAAGCGAGGCACAGAAGGCGCCACAGAAGCAGCACGCATCGGACGCTCGTTGGGCCGCGCTTCAGACTCAACGAGGACGTGACACGTGTCGAACCCGAGCATCTCTGCGTGCGAGGTGACGTGTCTGGGTACTGTTAATGCGAAATTATCTGGTTATCCTCTATTTCTCGGTTTGAACCAAAATATTCCAAAATTCATAATTTTTTTGCGTACGAGCTCCGTTTTTGACGTTCTTTATATGCACGCGTAGGCGAGAATATATTCTACAACTTTCGTGTAGACTTCGTTAGCTAATTTTGAATTTATTGTTAATATTATTATTTTTAACAGATCGGGACAGGAAAATCCATTAAAAATTCATAACTTCTTCATCCGAAACCCGTTTTCGTCTGTCTTTTTACCGTTGTACTAGTATTAAAGAGACCTTCGATTATCGTTTAGGTTGTGTTGGCTAAAAATAACTCGATCTTTATTTCAAGTTTTTAGTTGTATACTGCTATACTGAATTTTAGAAAAATCATAACTTCTTTATACGAAATCAGATTTTGACATTCTTTTTATGAAAGTTCTCAGCTTAACGTATTCTATAACTTTCATTTAGATTGTTAAAGCTAAAACACATTTTATTGAAAACTTACTTTTTATGCTGAATAGTGTCTTACCGGTTTTGTCGCAGATCTTCGATTGGTCATAACTTCTTCGTTGTAACTCGGATTTCAGTGTTCTTTATATTTTTGGAAACCATGTTACAATGTCTACTACTTTATTTGAACCAAACAAGAATATTGAACAGTTATTTTGACATTATTTTAAGTTGAGTTTTATTGGACATGAATGACCTTGGGCTGACTTTTGTTGATAGGCTAGAAAATAACGGGTTGTTACATTATCCACCTGTTAGAAGAAATTTCGTCCCAAAATTAAGTCTAACAGATACACATGGATGAATGTGAAAGGTACGGATTCACATTTGATCATCCTGTTCATAAGTGAATTTTAGGTCCTCGATTTACATTTCAGTGGACCACCACTATTAGGATACAATTTTGTTTTGTCCTCTTGGTTTCACTGGCTAGGATTTCTACGGGAAAACACAAGGTTGAGGCTTTCGCTTCCCTCGATCTGATCGACTGAAATAGCAAGAGTCTCGTCAGACAAACACTCTTTCAAGTTAATGACATGGTAGAGTGTTTTGGTTAGAAAGTCTCGTCGGACCAATCCTAGTAAGAATCTCGAAAGGTCCTATGTACCTTGGATTTAGTATTTCACGCTTTCTGAAACGTATCATGCCTTTCTAGGGTGAGACCTTCACATGACGTGGTCACCAACCGAGAATTCCGAGGGTTGTCTCCTATTAAAGGTGTAGCTTTTCTGACTGACTATGGAAGTTTTACGTCGTTCCTAGATTCATTCTTTCTTCTTGGTAGTTTCTTGGATCATTTCCGGACCAACAAAGATGCTACCTGGAATTTGACTTCTAATTAGTTGCGTGTTACTTACTTTAGTCTAATGCAGAGAGGATCTGCACTTATTACCATAGAAGGTTTTGAATGGAGCAACTTTAATGCTAGAATGGTAAAGAACTCGACTAGTTGGCGAATGGATAACCCACGCTTTACCAAAGTTGATCACAAATTCTCTTAACATGACTTTTAATGGTTAAATCATTCTTTCCTTCTGTCTATCAGTTTGTGGATGGTAGGCTAGACTCATGTCTAGCCTAGTTCTCAGATATTTTTGAAGTGAATACCTGAATCGTAAGGTGATTATACTATCTCAATCGGAGATAACCGATATTGGAACACCTTGCAGTCTAACTAACTCTCTGACACATGTTTGAGTTAGCTTCTCTATCTTGCTTGTTTCCTTCAACTTGTAGGAAGTGCATGGTCTGTGTTAGTTTGTCTTTGATCACCCAAAATGGTATCGGGGGTTAAAATAGTAATTTGTGTAGCACATATAACAGATAACATACAATTGTTCATATATATTGAACTCACCGTGAATTAATCGGGGGTTAAAATAGTAATTTGTGTAGCACTTCGTTACTATAATTAGCTTTCTTTGATGAAAACCGGAAGCTTTCTTGAAACCGGGCACTGCAAGGGTTGAGCTTCAAAACAAAAAGATAAATTTCTTGGGCTCTTCGGGGACTTCAGGATGTGTTTCGGGTGTTGGGAATAATCCCGAGGCTTCGGGGGATTAAAAGTGGCTTGAAATCGGATTTAGAAGTGAAAAGTATAAGAATTTCTAACCAAAACCGCGAAATATCGCACCTCCCTTTATATAGGGGAGGCTTCGGACCGAAGGGAGGAGAAGCGAGAACGTGGCTTGGTTCGCAGGCGGACATGGAGAAGGCAGGTGATGCGCTTGGATTGGGTCGTGCCTTCGGGTGCGAGATTCAACGACACACATCGGAAACGTGTCGGCAGCCAGCTTCAGACTCATCATCGACATAGGACATAGGGCAGCCTCGCATGCGAGGTGACATGGCCGAACCCTAGCCATGCAAATTTTCTCGGATTTCGGGATTTTCTCGATTTTTGTGTCCCAAACTTCGAAAATCCATAACTTTTGCATACGAGCTCTGTTTTTTACGTTCTTTATATGCACGTGTAGGTGGAAATATACACTACAACTTTCGTTTAGACTTAGTCGGCTAATTTTGAATTTATTTTTAATATTATAATTTTTAACAGATCGGGACAGAAAAATCCATTAAAAATTCATAACTTTTTCATCCAATGTCCTTTTTCGTCTGTCTTTTTACCATTGTACTACTATTGACGAGACCTTCGATTCTCTTTTAGGTTGCGTCGGCTAAAAATCACTTGATCTTTATTTTGAGTTTTTAGCTGTCTACTGTTATTCCGAAACTTAGAAAAATCATTACTTCCACATACGAAGTCAGATTTGGACGTTAATTTTATGAAAATTCTCGGTTTAACAAATACTACGACTTTTATTTAGATCATATAGGCTAAAAAGTATTTTATCAAAAATTCACTTTTTATGTCATTCGACGCCATGTTGATTTTGTCGCGGATCTTCAATTGGTCATAACTTCTGCGTTATAGCTCAGATTTCGATGAGGTTTTCACCTAAATGTTTCTAATGAAATTATCTACAACTATAAATAATAACATTCTACTTATTTCAAAATTTATATTTTCATTAAATTTTAACATTTGCCTTTTGATTGGAATCTCATAAAACTTCCAATATTTTCAGAGTGATTCTAAACATAGTTTTACTTCATTTCTAGTAGAAACCATCTGTTAGAACTCAACACTAAAATTTCATGTAATATTTCATAATATTATTTATTACAAAACACAATAACTAAAAGTGTATGTTACAATTTCCTTTTAGCTAGAGAAATCAAATATTCAAACTTATTACAAAAGGAATATATTTAATTATGTTTGAGTTCATCAAACTTATTGCAAAGACAACATACCTTATTATTCTGCACACCAACTTCAAGTAGGATCCCAATTTCATGAACAGTAAAATCTTGATGAAATAACCAGTGAGAGTTTTTTTCCAAAGAGTTGGATGGAGGTTAGTCAAATTTCCAAAACTAACCTTAATTGGTAGAAGTTTTTGGCACAATGGTGGTTGAATTTTTAGTAGGTTGTGTGTTAAATGTGACTTGAACATTTGGATCGTGTTCATGGAGAATTTGAAGCACTAGGACCTAAATGGAGCACTTGGGGTTCATGGTGCATGTGACGAAGGAACAAATCAATTGCCAAAGGAATGGATTGTATAAAAGGGGGTTTGTAGCATCTGGAAGAGGTTTGGAGCACTTGGGGGTGATATAGAGAAATAAGGTATCCTTTTTGCTCCATATGATAAAGGAATGGGCCAAGAGTGTTGGTCTTGCACCATGATACTCTCTCTTGTGGCATCATGTTCAGTCATGCGCCATGAGGCTCCTTGTTGCGCCATGCATGTGCCTGTTGCACCATGGTGATGCTGTTTCTCAAAGCTTGATGTGTGATGCCTATTGCGCCATCCATACTCTTTGTTGCGCCTTGGAGAAGTTGTTGTGCCATCATGGATCATCTTGGTACATGATGCGCCATATTGATTCCTTTGTTGTGCCTTGTTGAGCCAAGTATGCTATGAAGTCCTCTATGATGCTGAAGAATGTTCTAAAAGATGCTGCATAGCAGATTATGATTGGTTGAAACTTGTAATGGGCCTATGTACCAATGGGCTTGGCCTATTAGGGTTTTAGGTCTGTTTCCTCAAGTATAAATAGGGATGCATGCTAGGTTATTTTATATCTTGAATTCTAGAGTGATAGGCGCTTCTTTATGTAATTGTACTTGTAAACTCTATTTGAGAGCTCTGAAATAAAAGAATACGCCCCTCCTACCCATAGATATAGGTCACCTTAACCGAACCACCTAAATACTGTGTCTTGTGTGCTTATACTTTTTCTTGTTATTTGCTTTACTTCCTAACAATTAGTATTAGTGTTGCGATTTTTATTCCTGTAATTGAAGATGTATACTTAGAAGTTTGATTTCAAGAAGTACAATGGTTCAAATAACTTTACGTTGTGGAAGGTGAAGATGAGGGCTTTTCTGGTTTAAGAAGGATGTGTGGTAGAACTGGCAGGCGAGGCAAAACTACGAAAGGACATGGCGGATGATAAGAAGGTGGACATTATAACGAAGGCACATAGTGCTATTCTGTCGAGCTTAACAAATGAAGTACCGAGGGAGGTCGTGGATCAAACAAGTGATGGGTTTTATACATAGCAAACAATCCTATATGTGTATGCAAACCTAATTTGAGGATCTATGTTTTTCATTATTAGACATACAAGAATTGAACATAAAAACTAGAAAACCCTAGGAGGCACATGTAATTTTCGAAATTAACATATAATTAGGGTTAGGATACATACCTTATTGTTATATTGTAATAACAATCAAATCCTTGAGGATCTTGAACTTTGGTAGCAAGCGCCACAAGTGTCATGCCTTTAATGGCTCACAAACAAACCTAGCAACCAAGGATTACTATGGAGAGAGAAGGGACATAGAAAATTCGGCTCTAAGCCTCTGTTGGAGTGCCTTAGATGAAATCCAACCCTATAGGGGTTTATATAGGTGATAAGGAAGGTTTAGGATAAGGCAGGTGTATCTTAGATAACCCTAATCCCTTAACTTCTTCCCTAAGGCTTCCAAGGAACCCTTAGAGCCCAAGGAAACCCTAGGACACTCTAGATTTCGTTCCCCCACCTCTACGGGAGGTTCTAGAATGCTTCAATGCTCGACTTTTGAACATTGACACCTTTAATCCCTGCAGTTTCAATTAATTCCTTTAATCCTAAAATTAATTCCAAATTAATTTCTGATTAAATATTAATTAAACAATATGATTTCTAATCAATATATTATATCCATAATACATTAATAAATCATTTATCTTGATTTCAAATTAATTTATTAATCAAGTAATAAATTAATAAATCATTCTTCTCTCTCCAATAATTATTCTATTCCATTGCCAGGTTTGAAGGCAACCTAAAAGGACATTGCTACTATCAATTTAAGTACATACCAATTATAGTTATGGGCTTAGGGCTCTAGGATAACCTTTGTGACAAGTACCAGAACAAATCTCGGATGAACATGTTGTATCAGAAGAAAAGATATTACACTCTTAGAATGTCTGAAAGTACGCAAGTGAAAGATCATCAAGATAACTTCAATCACATCATCTTGGATCTACAAAGTGTTGACGTAAAGATTAAATATGAAGATCAAATGCTCATTATCTTATGTTCTCTTCTAAATTTATATGATAATTTTGTTGATACCATGATCTATGGTAGGACAACGATCACTGTGAATGACTCTCTGATGTCTAAGGAACTGAAAATAAAAGTTTAAGCTAGAGAGGATGTATCTAGTTCTGGATTGTTTGCAAGGAGAGGAAGGACAAATGATAGGAAAAAGGGTAACAAAAGGAGATCAAGTTCTAAATCGAAGTCTAAAGGTTCATCGAATGTCAAGTGTTATAAATGTAAGTATAAGGGGCACTTCAAGCGAAATTGTCCACAACTGAAGAATAGGAAGTCCAAGAATGAATGAAGCAGCAATAACACTGCTGTTGTGGTTTAGGAAAGTTCTGATGAAAGGGACGATAGTGATGTACTGACTGTACGTACATCAAGTTCTGCTGATGCTTGTGTCTTGGATTCTGGAGCATCCTATCACATGCCATATAATCATGACTAGTTCGACTCCTTTAAAGAGTCGGATGGCATAGTCAAGATGGGTGATGATTGGGCGAGCAGTATCAAAGTTAGTAGCACGGTGCATATTAAGATGCATGATGTCATGGTCAGGAAGTTAGATTGTTGGTACGTTCCAAAACTTTGGAATAATCTAATTTCTCTTAGCACATTGTCTAAGAATGGGATGAGGTATGCTGGTGAAGGTGACTAGGTCAAAGTGACCAAAGGCTCTCTGGTTATAATGAAAGGGAAAATGAATCATGGAGGGTTCTATGTCCTATAAGGCAATACATTTATAGGAACTGTGGCTATCTCCCGATACTTGAATGAAGGTGATGACAAGACAGAGTTGTGACATCATAGGTTGGGGAAAATGAGGGATAAGGGCATGTCAGTTCCAAGTAAACAAGGATTGCTAGGTGTAGATGATACTAGAAAGATAAAGTTTTGTGAAGCTTGCATTAAGGGAAATCATCGCAAAGTGTAATTCGGTACTAGTCAACACACAAGCAAGGAAATCCTGGAGTATGTTCACTTAGATCTATGGGGTCCTGCACCAGTGAACTCCCAAAGAGGATGCTTATACTTTGTGATGTTCATTGATGACTATTCAAGGAATGTTGGTTATACTTTATGAAGAACAAAGATGAGGTATTTGGGAAGTTCAAGGGGTGGAAGACCATGATTGAGAAAAGTACTGGAAAACATGTCAAGACTTTGAGGACTGATAATGGGTTGGAGTTATGCAATGCTCTATTTGATAATTTTTGCAAGGTAGAAGGTATAGTGTGGCACTGCATTGTACAACACATACCACAACAAAATAGAGTGACAAAATGGATGAAAAAACACTCATCCAGTGTGCTAGGTGCATGCAGATATTTGCTAACTTATCCAAGCCATTCTAGGAGGAAGTAGTTAACACTGCTTGCTATGTGGTGAACAAATCACCATAAATGGAATAGACTTGAAGAATCCTCAGTAGGTATGGTCCGAGAAACCCTCTGACTATTTTGGTTTATGTATATTTGGATGCTCTACATATGCCCACGTGGATGATGGTAAACTTGAGCCAAGGGAAATGAAGTGCATATTTCTAAGATATGCGACATGAGTAAAAGGTTATTGACTGTGGTGTACAGAAGAAGGAAGACCTCCTAAATTTATCATGAGTAGATATGTGACCTTTGATGAATCCACCATGGGTAACCAGGGAAGAAGTGATATAAGTCAAGCAGGGAACAAAGATCAGGGTGCTAGCCAAAAGGTGGAATTTGCAACTTAAACTCCAGACAGAGTTGTTATAAGTGAAAAAGAGCAAGGCTGTAGTGAACAACCTGGACAAGATGAAACCCAAAAACAACCCATGGGATCTTCGTCTAGTGGTGCTGATGATGGGAAGGATGATGGGTCTGAATCTATAGCAAAGAGAAGATCGAAAAGGGTTAATTGACAACCTGATAGATATGTGGGATATATGAATTCAAATGAACTTGACTCCATTGTTTTTGCTTTAGCATCTGGAAAAGACATTGACACCGAGGAGTCTCAATAATATAAAGAGGTTGTGGCGAGTAAAGAAGAAAATGACTGGTTGATGGCCATGAATGAAGAAATGCAATCTTTAGAGAAAATGAAACATGGGATCTTGTTCCATTACCAAAGGGATAAAATCCAGTGGGATGCTAGTGGATTTTAAGAAGGTAGGGATATTAAGAGTTGAACCAAATAGGTTTAAGGAAAGGTTTGTGGAAAAAGGGTTCTCTCAGAAAGAAAGAATTGATTATCATAAGGTGTTCTCACCGGTCATGAAGCACAAGACAATTTGGGTTCTTTTGGCCATGGTGAGTGTGTTTGATCTGGAGCTTGAATAGCTTGATGTGAAAACTCCATTTCTTCATGGGAACTTACAAGAAAAGATTTATATGTTCAAGCCAAAATCCTTCCTTGATGTTAAGAAGGACCATGTATGTTTGCTGAAGAAATACCTGTATGGTTTGAACGAGTATCCAAGAAAATGGTACAAGAGATTTGATTAATTCATAATATCGAATGTCTATACTCAGAACCCGTTTGACAATTGTGTTTACTCAAAGGAATTGTCACAAGATTCCTACATATATCTGTTGCTATATGTTGATGATATGCTCATTGCAGCCAAAGGCATGGCCGGAATAAATGACTTGAAGGCGACCCTGAAGAATGAGTTTGAGATGAAGGATTTGGGAGCAACAAAGAAGATACTAGGGATGGAGGAGGGATAGACGATCAGGGTGGTTATTATTTCTCAAGAAGTACAATAATAAATTTCTACAGTCCTTCAATTATGACCAGTCCAAGCCAGTTGGAACTCCTTTGGTGGCTCAATTTAAACTTTGTCCAAGCACTATACCCACTACTATTGAAGAAATGAAGTACATGAGAAGGGTTCCTTATTCATGTGTTATTGGAAGTGTCATGTATGCTATGGTCTGTACCAGACCTAATTTGGCTCATGCAATTAGTTTTGTTAGCATGTTTATGAGTAATCCATGGAAGACTCATTGGGAAGCTGTAAAGTGGATCTTACGATACTTTGAGGGAATGATGGATGTTTGCTTGATGTATGGAGAAAATAAGAAGAGTGAGTTGGTTGGATAAAATAACTCTTATAATGGTGGTGACTTGTTGAAGCCTAGGTCACAGACGTGCTACCTATTCACTTTATTCGGATATGCCATCAGTGGGATGTCAACGTTACAAGATACCATTGATTTGTCCACAACTAAATTCGAGTACATGTCCATGAAGGAAGGAGTAAATGAGGAGATATGGTTACAAGGTCTTATTCAGAGTCTTGGTCTGAAGGTGGAGAAACATGTCTTGTATTGTGACAATCAAAATGCTTTGAGTCTTGCAAAGAATCCTGTATATCACAAGAAGACGAAGCACATTGATGTTAGGATGAATTTCATTTGGGATATTCAGGAAGGAGACAAGCTTTCAATACTAAAGGTTGATAACAATGTCAACCCAATAGATATTTTGAAAAAGTTGTTGGCCATAGAGAAGTTCAAGCTTTGCTTGGTCTTGGTTGCTGTACGCAGGAGATAGGTCCATTCGGGGATGAATGTTAAGAAGGGAGAGGAATTTCTTGTTCGAGTTGGAGTTCAAAGGATGCTTAATTCAAGGTGGAGATTGTTAAATGAGACTCAAGAATTTGGATCATGTTCATGAAGCATTTGGAGCATTTGGAGCATTTGGAGCTAAATGGAGCACTTGGGGTTCATGGAGTATGTAACAAAGGAACATATCAAGTGCCAAAGGAACAAATCATACAGAAGGGGGTTTGGAGCAACTAGAAGAGGTTTGGAGAACTTGGGAGTGATATGGAGCAACAAGGGATCCTTTTTGCTCCATATGATAAATGGATGGGCCAAGAGTGATGCTCTTGCACCATGACACTCTCTCTTGCGCCATCATGCTCACTCTTGCACCATGAGTCTCCTTGTTGCGCCATACATATTCCTGTTGCGCCATGCTGATACTGTTGCTCAAAGCTTGATGTTCTTGCATCACTCTTAATGCCTATTGCGCCATCCATACTCCTTGTTTTTCCATCTGGAGATACTGTTGCACCATGGAGAAGTTGTTTCTCTATCATGGATCATCTTGGTACATGATGCACTGTATTGATTCCTTTGTTGTGCCTTGTTGAGCCAAGTATGCTATGAATTCCTCTATGGTGCTCAAGAATGTTCCAGAAGATGCTGCATGCCGGATTGTGACCGGTTTACACCTTTCATGGGCCTATGGGCCAATGGGCTTCAACCATTAGGGTTTTAGGTCTGATCCCTCAAGTATAAATAGGGATGCATGCTAGGTCATTGTGTATCTTGAATTCTAGAGTAACAGGTGAATCTCTGTGTAATTGTAATTGTAACCCCTATTTGAGAGCTCTGAAATAAAAGAATACTCCCTTCCTTCCCGTGGACGTAGGTCACCTTGACCGAACCATGTAAATAATGTGTCTTGTGTGCTTATAGTTTTTCTAGTTATCCGCTTTACTTCCTAACATTGTGCATGCTTACTGGAATCAAAGAAGTTAAATGAAAAAAAAAGAAAAAAGAATTATGCTTATTAAAATCATTATGTGAGTCAAAAATGTAAAAATCTTACATAAAAGAAAGATATTAGTCCTTAGTTAGGCTTTTAAACGATGAAGAACTCATAGATCAGATCATAGTCTTCTCCTTATTTTCTATTACTATATTCTTAAAGTCTTGAAACAAATATATAATGGATCATGAAATGAAATAGGCTATGCAAACAAGATTTCATTGAATCCTCTTTTGTTTTAACACAACTCTTTCCTCTTCCATTTATTCATAATACAATACCTAATGCATCATGAAACTATACAAGAGCAATATAGTTTATGACACGTTTAGAAAAAAACTCCACTTTTCCAAACACATACACAAACAAATGTAAGAATAGACATACACCCTAGAACAGGTATCATATCACAACCTAGAACAACAAACATATACATAAAACTAAATTAATCTTTAAGTAAATCACATAACTTTATTTTTACATAAATCCAAGTTATTTAGGGAAATCGAAGTGATTTAAGAATATGAGAAACTAACCTATGAGTATTTGTACATAAATTAAGGACAACAAAAATAAGAATCGTAACGATCTTCGATGTGAGATCTCAGTCATCTTTCTATGTCTCTTGTGCATCCTCTTTGTATCTCTTTCCTCCTCATTCCTTCCTTCCTTTCTCTTTTTAGCTTTCCTGAACAAAATACATACCTTTGTGTATTATCGAAAATACTCTACTCTTGATCCTCAAGTCTTCTTTGGAAAACAAGAATAAAAAGTATGAGTGCCTCTAATGGTTCACACCCAATACCCTAGAAATCCTAGAAACAAATTGGAGATAGGAGAGAGGAGATAATTTTCGGATTTTGCTTCTCAAAGGGGTCAGAGTAGAAAATCCTATGCATAGGGTCTCTATTTATTACTGGTGGATCACCATGATAAACCCTAATTTGAATAATAAAATAATCCTATTTTATCTTATTCAAATTGGTTATACTTATCAGGTAAGGAAGGCTTCCATAACCCTTTTGGAGCCTTAGAGAAATCGTCCAAGCTAGGAGGGTTCTAGAATTGCCTTCATTGCTTAACTATTAAACAATTTCAAATCAACCTTGCACCTTTAATTAATTACAATTAATTTCCAATTAATTCCAATTAATTCTAAATTAATTATTAATTATTTCTAATTAGTTCATTAATTAAATAATAACTTAACAAATTATTTCTTCACACTCCTAAAGCTGTACCTAGCTAATTCTAATTATTGAGGGCAATATGAAAAGAACTCTACTTTAATTCCAAAATGTTATAAGAATTTAGTTATGACCTTAAACACCTAATCCAATGAATATATGGTCATTTGGTGGAGTAGAGATTGCATGGAAGAGTTCTCTTTACTCCATGCATAAATATAGATAAGGTTTTAGTCATATCTCAACTTAGGCTTTTAGATCTTGGGAGTTTGTGGCCTTATAAAGGATAAAGTTGGAAACTTTATCCATTTAGACATCATGTGGATTCATATATGAATGTGGAAGTCTTGTACTTATTTAGTTAAGACAAGAAAGATAAATTCTTGGACTTTTTGAGACGTAAAATTTAGATCTTGCTTGATTGGAGTGTCTAAATGGGTAAACTTGGAAACGTTATCTATTTGGACATTGTTAAGGATCAGACATGTGAATTTGGGGAATATACTTAATGGGATAAGTCATTTTACCCTTTGGATTGAGCCAACGCATAGTGCCCTTCTTCAGAGAGCAAAACACTTTAGTGTTTCCTGCTATACACTTGTTTAAGCACAACTAGCCAGCTGTTGTGTCCTCTAGTGGGTGTGGGGAGCCTATTGACCAAAGGTGGGATTTTAATGACTTTTAAATAAGTTTGAATTTGGGTTAAACTTTAGGGTTTACGTCATTGCCTAAGGTTTGACCTTGTGGTTATGATTAAGTGGTATGTAGATCCAGCCTTCTATGTTTCTCAATGTTGTAGTGCGTATCTTCTTTATCTGTAAGGTGAGTCTTTTCACTATACTATGTAGAATGCTATATTTTCTTTGTGACTCTTGCATATATGTTATATATGTTTGGGCAGGGCCCGTTATGCAACTTGGGTGGGGCCTATTGTGTATTTTGGGCGGTGCCCATTCTATAGTTTGGGTACGGCCAACTATGCAGCTTGGGCGGGGTGCGTTATGCGGTTTGGGTGTGGCCCGCTATGTAGTTTACGTGGGGTCCATTACGTTGTTTAGGTGAGGCCCGTTTATAGATTTATTGGGGGGGGGGGGATTATATGTATGTTATGCGTGGTATCTTGGGGAAATCACTAAGCTTTGTGCTTATGGTTTTAATTTTAAATGTTATAGGTCTTCTGTCAGTTTCGGGACGAGCATGATGTGATTGCATTGCATCTTCTTTTTTAATTTCGATACTTTCTGTACCTATGAATTTATTACTATGATTTATGTTATGAAATAACTAAATGTTACCTTTTAGGCTGAAGAGTGTGGTGCCACAAGAACCGTACTCCTTCCTCTGTCACGTAGGTGCCATGTCAATTATACCATACAAAGTGTGGTTCTTTACCATACATAAGGTGTGGGAACCTTGGTAAAGAGAGAAGATGATAAGAGAGAAAGAGAGAGAGAGAGAGAGAGAGAGAGAGAGAGAGAGAGAGAGAGAAAGATTTAAAGAGAGAAGAGAAAAGGAGAGAGAGAAAAAAAAAGAAGAGTGCGTCCCTCTACTATCGTATGCAAGCAAACCGCACTAGAAACCCCGGTTAGGGGGAAATGTTCCTCCTTGAAATGATGGCTATGGTGTGGTAAGACCACACTTACTCCCTACAGCCTTATGATATAATGGTATGTTTTCCTCTATTTTAAAAATAAAAAATTTGTTTTGAAATTTGGCTCAAGTGATAAGCAGGCGTTGTGTAGTTTGGTGTGATTATTGGTCAAAACCAATTCAACTGCATATGTAGTTATTAAATTGTAGAAACCAAATTGTTTAGTTAATATAGTGTTAGGGTTATATAATTACTTTATATCGTTCGTATTTCATGTGGCCGCTGTTGCAATTTTTAACCACGTGAAATTTGTACTTTTTGCGATTTTAAGTGTTCAAACACTATAAGTTGTAATAATATAAAAATCAATAAGATAAAAGGAAATAACATAAAACACTAATAAATTAATAAATTAAGTACTTAACAATTAACATCTTAAAAATACCAAATTGCTATAACTTACCTGAAAAGTTAAGACACCACGAAACCATATTTTTAAGAGTTTAAGACATTTTTAAAACACTACTTAACCAGTAACTTATGTAATTATAAAATATATTATTATTAACTAAATAATAATTATTATATATAATTATTAATACATTAAATTCAGTACGGTTCGATTAATTACGGTTCTTGAAAAATTAAAATCACACAACATCGAAAATTTGAAGTTTTTGGATAATTAAAGCTGCAAATTTGCTCACCCATAGTTATAGACAATAAAAAATAGAACCTAAATAATTCATGAGACTGATATACATAGTAACATGCAATTATAATAAAATTTATAAACTCCAAGGCTCAAGTTTGTCTACATAGAGCATTCCAAAAATGACTACTCGACAAGAAAACATACCATAATCAGATTAGAAAATATGCAACATTTAGCTGAATCAACTCTAGGAAACTTGATTGAGTGACTTTCTATTTATCCATAACTTAATCGATTGTGTGTAGGTTCATTGCTAGTGGTATGAGATAGATTTGGTATAGTTTCATGACATGAATCACATCTTTTTGTTAGGTAGATGACTTAATTTCTAGTTGTAGGTTCATGAATTAAATGCATTTTATAAGTAATATTTAAAGCCAAAAATATAAACATTTCGATGATCAATTTATAATTACAGGCTTGCAAAATAGATAGATTTTGTAAGAAGTCTGTAAAACTATAAATTTACGCATTCCAACAATCTAACAAAAATGAATTTATGTTTTCATGAACTTCAAGAATATTTCATGAAACCACTATTATCGATTAAAGTTTAGCCCACAACTAGTAAATTACTACCCCCGATTCACGGAGGGAATGATCTTACATCACTACGAAAGTGTAGGGAGCAAACATGGAAATATATAAAAGTCTTGTGCTCAGATTGTGAAACCAAAAAATGTATGTGCAAAACATGGCAATATATTGCGAGAGTAAGGGGGTGTAATCTGCAAATTTTCTATAAGGTAGGGACCATTTTTGTAATTTTTAAACATATGGACCGTTTTTATAAAAAAAACAAAAAAAAAAAGAAGACATTTTCTGTAAATTTCATGAACAATTTGTATCATTAATTTTTTACATAGGGGCCAAACATGCTAACATAAGACAATCTTATACATATGGACAACTTTTGTAAAAAAATCATAAGAACCTTTTATGAAAATTACAAAATGTAAGGTCGAAATATCCCAATAATGAAAACCTTGGTTGCAAAACTTTGAAATGTAAGATAGCTAAGGAGGAAATTTGCCAATATTTAAAGCCTTGGTGGCAAAACTTTGAATACAAGAAAGTTACTGTTGATTTTGAGTTTGCAATAATATTTTTTTTCTTGTTGAAAGACAAATTCATTTATTTCAAATCTTCAAAGCTTTGTTAGGTGCATTATTTTTTTTATATATATATATATATATATATATATATATATATATATATATATATCATTGACTTGTTTATGCATTGCATTCAGGTTTAGAAACATGCATTTTACTTAAATTTTGTTACATTACATGGTTATTAGGTGAAAGAGTTTATCTGTACATTTGTAGTGGATTTCAGATGATTTGATGATTGGTACTTAGTGAAGAATATGGAAGGGAGCTCAGTCAAAATTTAGGGCACTACATTGACGAATGAGTGAGATGGAAAAATGAAAAAGTTAGGAGAAACATGCCTTTACATGGCCGTGTGAAATTAGGTCATGGACAACCACATAAGTAGTACTCTTGAAGAAGATAGGGAGTAGAAGCTTTTACATGGGCCATGTGTTTTTGTTTCACAAAAAAACATGACATATGTTTTGAAGACATATCGAAAATGGCAATCAACTTCAGAAGACTTTTTAAAGATGAGAATGCACTTACACCTTTATACGGGCCATATGTTTTTACACCAAAAATATACGTGCCGTGTGTTTTAAAATAAATCATTTTGACAATTTTCCCTTTTACCTATTTTAGGATTTTGGTTCTCATTTTCACAAGCAAACTTCACAAGAAAACTTATGGGCGATTTTTATTGAAGGTTTTTGCTCGTAAACATCTAAAAACATTTTCTCATTTGATTTGTAAGTCGTATAATCATATACACACATTAATTTCTATTTTAGACTTTGATCTTCAGTTTTAGTCATATGTGGTTTAAACCTTAATTTTCTTTCCAATTATGTATTACGATTGTTGGTTTACGTTTAATCATATGGTTTGATGTTATGTTTGGTAATTTTGTCTAGCAATTTTAGTTTCACATTAATTAAACATTTGATTTTTTACTCGGTTCATGTTGATCACTTGAATTAGGGTTAGAACATTACAATTATTTGATCTATAATAAGATCCATAATCGTTTTTTAATGGATACTAAGTGACATACATTAAATTGGTTCTGCAGTGGGATTAATTTTGATAAAACCAATATTTCATACAAAATTTAATGCAATCTTTCAATTTAATACTAAAAGCATGTTTAGAGTAGGTTATGAATATTATGTGTAATTCAAAAAACTAGTTTTGGTTAACCAATTTGATGAATGAAGAACATTAAAGATTGCTAGTATTTTCAAAATTCAACTTAGATAGTATATAACTTTGAGGTCATGATTAAATCACATAACCATAAAATGTAGAGCCGAAACCCTCTTACTACTGATTTTCTTTCAATTTATTTTTTATCTCACAACAAATAAAAATAGTTTTGATATCACATGTTCAATACATATCGATTGAAGGCAAACGGACAACAAACTGTACCGTTAGCTCTTTCTGGATGGCAAAACCAATTCTTTCCATTCAAATTTGCATGCTTCTATTCTTAAAAGTTAGTCATAGGAAGATAAATCCTCATTTGAACATTATTGTAGCTTATGCAAAAAGGACATTTCCACCCTGATTACCGTGTATTCTATTGATGATATATCATAGTGAATTATAAAACATATTTTGTTCCCTTTTATTTTTGAGGCTGGATACCCTTACCGAAGTTTGTTAGGCTTGACACCCTCACCAAAGTTCATGAACATATATACAAATAGTTCTAAGTACATAAATACAAATAGGCATATACAAATAGGAGTATTAAAAAACCAGTTTGAACCAAAATCCTTTTTGAGTTGATGCCTCATATACCCGATTTACAAACTCTAAAATAATCTGATTTAACAAGGAATCAAAACATTCACATATATTAAAGGTAAGGACTAGGGTTTGACTAATATACCCTCTTAGCATTGGAGGAATATTTAGTCCTTAAATTTGTACAAAATGGGTCCCTTACAACTTGCTTCAAAGCCGCAGGCTGTCGTGTACTTTGATGCCTTTCCTATAAATACTCCGCCATGCACAACTCTCTCTTAATTAAGGCACCAACGGTCAGGAAGTCACATCCACTCCTTCAATGGCTTTCATCTCTAAGGTTCACAACTTCTCCGGCGACTTTCAAACTCCAGCAAATACCCTACCAATGTGGTATGATGAGACTGCACCCAATTTCTTCGACGACTACGGGATGAAAATGCCACCGGGATATGACATCACCACACCGTTATCTCGATCATCGTCATGGAAGACTTCGTTCCCGGAGAGATTTGGGTTGTCTGAGATGGTGGTTCCAACGTCGCCGACCGGATTTAATAACATTCCCGTCGGAAGTGATTATCACAAGGTTGAAAAGGATGACTATTTTTGTGGCAGCGGGGGCTTTAGTACCAACTCATGGTCGTCTTATCCCACTGCAACTGCCAATTGGGTATATGATTATTTCTTCAAAAAAATTCTTAATATTGATCTTGCATGAAACAAATTACGTGCAATTAACGATACATTTAGCTTCAGTAATCACCGAGTTCAGAAGTTCTTAACTGTTTTAAGAAATTTCGTTCCAAAAACAAAAATTATGATCAATTTATATATTCCGTAACTATTTCATGAATTTTCTGGGTTCCCTGTTTCACATATTAATATCTGCAGGATATCGAAAACCAGAAGATGAGCACAGAAATCGAAGAACCGACATTAAAGATAGGTAGGTATTCGGTTGAAGAAAGGAAGGACAAGATCATGAAGTATCTCAAGAAGAGAAATCAAAGGAACTTCAACAAAACGATTAAGGTCGGTCTCAACCTTTATTTCATTATTTTCATGAAAACCTTAAAAAGACGAATCTGTATAATAAGACACTATATCTAAATTCTAGATTGCTACTGCTCAAATGTTTCATACTCATAACTTCTAAAACATATACCGATAAAATTTTGGGTGAATTTTTGTGTAGTATGAATGCCGAAAGACGTTGGCTGACAAGCGGATACGAGTTAGAGGGAGGTTCGCAAAGAATAAAAACGATCATCATCATCATCTTCATGAGCATCATCAACCATGTGAAGATCAAGTGCTTCCGAACATCAATACTAATAGTAATCCTTGTGAAGAAGACATTCAACAATTATACACCAATAACTTTCTGGTATTAGTTGTATAACTAGTTTTTAATTATCTAATTATTGTTGACTGTTATGAGAATTATAAGAACTAATCATTGATTTGAATGTAATGCATGCAGATGAAGCAGGATTATGATGAAGAAGAATGGCTGCAAGAAGCAATGGCAAGTTTATTGTATTCACCGTAACATAGATTATTTATTAATTACTAATTTATTAATCCGAGTTTCTTCCATACGATCATATCCTCCATGTATATTCCTAACAGTTTGTAGCAATCAATGGATCGATCCACAAATTTTCTATCATCCTATCAAGGATTGTGTTAACTAGTTCAATTTTTATTACAATTTGCATAGAATTATGTTTGCAATTTGTGTATTTTGCATAGAATTATCTTCAAGAGTAGTGATAAATGGAATAAATATGCAAAACGGGAATCATATGTTCACGGAGATATAAGGTTATATCAAGAAGACTTAACTTCTTGATATAGACTCGATTATGGTCCGGTCCAAACATAAATGAGATCTAGGGCAAAAAGAAAAAAATGAGCCATTCTAAGACAAACATAATAAAGATTAAACAAATATCGATTATTTTTCACTATAGACATGTTCAATTAATAGTAACAAACAAGCTAATTTGTTTTATTTTTTTGAGCTTATTTGTATTTAAACCAAGTTTAGGCCTTAAAAATCATTTATGAAATATTTTTTTTCATATATATACACTATATAGCTCAAAAAATTTGGGCCACTTGGAGACGTGGGCCCTGGGCGGTCGTCAGGGTTGCCTATCATCTGGACCGACCCTGATTATGGTTCAAGAAAGATTGGAACTCGATCTGCGATTCTGAATAATCGGATATAAGTGCAGAATAGACTATTTTTATAGTACAAAGCTCATTCTTCAAGATAAAATTGCATGTCTATAATTAATTTCGACCTAAAAGGAATTCACCAAAACTTGGATCATATATAAATATATACAACATGAACGCTTAAATAAAATCATAAATAAGCATTTAGTCGAGCTTTTACTTGACTTGTTATATCTTTTAAACCTATTCTTGTATCTCTAACTAGCTTGAAAGTTTGACATTATTTACGTTCATCAAAAGCTTGAATAACATATTTTTTAGCGACAACTATAAAAAAAACACGAAAAGGAGGCACCAACAAGAACGGGACAAAGTACAATGCTACAATTATATGAATTAGTAAACTAACAACTAACTAACATGTATAGAGGCGGGCGCAAGAAATGATAGTAGGTGTGTCGAATTCTTTTTTTAAAGTCAAACATAATATAAAATCGAAAAATAATTCAGTACGTCTAACACAAAAAGCGACCCATTACATAAAAAGTTAAAAACATAACAACAATCTACAATCTTTTAAATTTGTCCTCTTCCTGTAGATATCTTTTGAAACCACTCAATTACTTTTTCATTCACAACTTTCACAAGTATGTTGGTCTCAAACATTCCAAAACAACACGTCGTTTAAAAAGTCATCATCAATTTTCTTGCGCAAGTTGGTCTTCAAGATCTTTATCTTTGAAAAACATCTTTCTGCACTTGTGGTTGCTACGAGTAATATCAAAGCCAACTTTTAAAGCTTATAAACCAAATGATAAAACTGATGGTTCCCCGTACTAACCATCAAACAAGACAGTTCCGAAATTCCTTTCGATCTAGTGAATCGCTCATCTTTAATGCAAGATTAATAAAATATATCAAGTTGTCCTTCAAGGCCTATCATATCTGAATCATCAAAGTCATACTTGTACAACTTACCTAACTTCAACAACTTTGTGCAAATAAATCACAAGGGCCCAAAGCACCCATGTATTCTAGTAACTGGGTGGTTGTTTCACTAAATCGATCACGACATTCTGTAAGCTGCATAATCACCATAGTGTTGAAGATTTCAACCTCAAAAAGAAATCTATTAGTCTTTGTGGTCTTACGGTTTCTTGCACCAACATACAACTCTTCCATATCCAAAGTATAAATATTGCGTGTTTGATAAAAAGAGGATACCTTTTGCAAAATGCTAGCAAACCCTGTGGTTCTTAAAGATTTCAATGTCACAATTGTTCCTCTAACAATCGAACCCACTTCTAAAAGGACTAGATCTTTTCTTTGAAGTTGTTTTTACAATGTTCCTGTGAGGCGTAAAATGTCATACATCATATGTAAATAAAACATGAACTTATATGATTTAAAATATGCTAAGTTTCTGGATGCTTGTTGACAGTTTGCCAATGACGCTCCCCAATCTTTCACAAAATCTAAAACTACAAGAATACCCACAAACAACTTCATCAAACTTGTGAGTGTAACATCCCAAGTTTAGAAGCAAGAGTTCAAGGGTGTAATGTGTATTTAGGGGGTGGACTCGTCGAGTGGGTGCGTTTACTCGTAGAGTTGGAGCGGGATTCTAGTCGCGAGTTAAGTGACCAACTCGCCGAGTCGGCAGTTGGACTCGACGAGTTGGTGCTGAGTAAAGAAAACCCCAATCTTCGGTTTTGCGCCCTATTTAAAGGACCTTATGTCCTCTCCTAGCCTCCTTAGAACCCTTTTGAGATACAGAAAACCTAGAATCGAGTGAGCCTCCATTAATAGAGAGAATAGAGCTTTGGAGGAGAAAACCTTGGAAAGGGGCTTGAAGATTGAGAGGCTTGCTGTAAAGAAATGGTGTAGATCTAGGATCTACTTCAATTGGAGCATATATTGGAGGTAATAATCTGTTGCTTGGGCTCTTTTGTATCTAGATCTATTATCATTTGAGATTTGGGGCATTTTTGGTATGATTGAGAACTATTTCGAGTTAGAGGCTTAGATCTGAGGTTGCTACTTCAGATCTAGGCTTGTGATGGTCCAAAATGTCATAAAGCTTCTGTCTAAGAGTTATTGGTGAGCCCATTTGTCTTAAACCCAAGCCCTAGAGTGTTTTGGGCCTATATCTCCTTGGTTTCACTTAAAGTTTGCCACTTTATGCGAGGGTTAGATGGTAGAAGAGTGGATCTGTGGATTGGAGCCCCTGCATGGCTCGAAAATCCACTGTATGGATTGAGAACTAGAGAGACTCAGCAAGTCACATGGGTGTACTCGATGAGTTGTATGAACATATGCATGGACTCGACGAGTTGGAAGAACAACTCGGTGAGTCTGTTGAAGATTTCCTTGGACTCGGTGAATCTGGTCGCAGAACCCAACCTCTTTTGGTTAAAGCTTTGGATTAGGGAGTCGGTTGGCGACTCAGTGAGTTGGACAAGATGGAATTCCAAGATCGTTGAACTTGACGAGTCTTAGGGCAACTCGGTGAGTTGAGTCGTGTTATGGGAGTTTCTGAGTATAAGATCTTTACGAGTCGATGGGTTGACTCGGCGAGTAGAGTCAACCAGGAAGGTTGACTTTGACTGAGGACTTTGACTTTGACCAAGAGTTGACCAGTTTGACTTCCAAGGGTATTTAGTAATTTTGGAATTGGTTCTTTGGTAGTGTTCTGTGGTGAAGTTCGTGTCGGTGCTCGGAGCAGCTTGGTCTTATCTCTTCAGTTGGCAATTGCAGGTGAGTTATCCTCACTATATCGACAGGGTCTACGACACCAAGGCCGACCCTTTATCGGATGGAAAATCTGGGTATTGGTTGTTATGTTATTGCTTTGCTAGGTCTGCACCCTGGTATTTAGGATGGTGTTATATTAGTGACCTGGTTAAGGTCGGTACCCGGTATATAGGGTATTGTTATGTTAGTGACCGGTTAGGTCGGAATCCTGGTTAGGATGTTGATATGCTAGACTGTTTGTCTGGTTAAGGAATTGTTATGTGATTAATTGTTTTATGTGCACATGGTTGTTTGACGGGGGTTGGGTTGAGGCGAGTCCTGCTTTGTGCTGTAGGCCAACATACCGACATTCCGAAGGCCCAGCGAGCGGTCCGGATAGGCTGATAGCCCCAAGAGGGCGTACCAGACGTACCGAGGCTTGGAGGGTGGACCAGGTGGACTGAAGTCCCGATGCGGGCGGACCAGTCGCATAGTAGACCCGATGTACATGGCTGTTTTATTTGTGATATGTTATGAGTGTGTTTGTGTGTGGTTGGTATTTTGGGGGTAACTCACTAAGCTTTCGGGCTTACAGTTCAGTGTATTGTTTTAGGTACTTCAGGAGATTGTGGCAAGGTGAAGGCGTGATCGTACCACTCCTCATGTTTTATAATTTATGTGATATGGTTCTAGGGGATACTCTGATGTTTAAACTATATTGAAAACAAGATGTATGAACTTAATGGTTTTTGAATGAATAAAATGTTTTAATTTGGCTTAAATTATGGGTGTTAGAAGTTGGTATCAGAGCCTTGGTATGAGTGAATTGGACGGACATTCGTGTGAATCCAGTCTCAAATCAAGGAGGGATTTTCAAAAGGTTTTTTCGAAATAAGTAAAGGACGATGCTGAAGGTACGATCAGCTAGAGCCAGTAAGTAGACCCCAAAATACCATACAAGTTATTTGATTATGTGATATGTTAGACCAACATGCTAGTACTATGCTAGTGATCTTCATGAATTGCATGACAGAATTGCCTGGTTATATGATGCCTGCTAGCCTAGGGTTTTCTTTGTATGAAATTGACATCATTAATGTACTTATTTAGTGCATGCATCATGGTTATACATAATTAAGATCTTATATCCTGAGAATGTTTGATTTGGCCTTATGTTCTGTTCTTGTATGTGACAACCCGGAATTTTTATTTGTTCAAACTTTAAAGTCAAGCACTTAAATTAAAAGTCAATTACATTCCTAATAATTGTTAGCCAATTTAAAGTCCGTTTGAGTGTTTTTAGTATTTATTCTTCAAACGAACGGATGAAAGGAAGTACCGTCTCGAGTCTTGGAATTCCAAAACTGCACATACCACCTTAATAAGGAGTTCACGGCCAAAATTTTAGAGTTTAGGTCGTAAACTCCCTAGTGTCCGTGAACTCATGCCTTAGGCATGAGTTTACTCTCCAAACTCCTCACTTTTCACTTCCATTCTAAAGAACACCCTCTATTCTCTCTCAACTATCTTCCTGTCTTTCACCCGGTCTCCCGAAAATGTAAGTGTTTCTCGAATTGAATTGTTGTTATACCTAATACCTAGTGTTTATACATCATTTCATCCATTTAATTTTGTGTTTTACTTAGATCTTCAAAACACCAAGAACACACACTAGTGTTCTTGGACCTTAAACACCAAGTCAAGCTTCTATCTTGTATGTAAACTTGCCCTAGCTTCTTGGGTGCTTAATATGAACTTGATAACACTTGAAGATCATCAAATAACACAAGAACAATGGAGTTTATGGCCAAGGATGTTCTTGGGACATAAACCCCTTTTTAAGTGGTAAAATGGACATTAGTCCCTTCCTAAGCCTTGGATGCCAACCTTGAACCTTCCTACAAGTGTTTACCTTAAAAAACAATCAAAACATGTCCCTAAGAGAGTTTACAGCCGTGAACACATAAGAATATGGTCATTTGGCCGTAAACTCCACAAGGTGGTCTTATTATGCCCCTAATGCTTTCCTGAGGCTTTAACTTGATCATTTGATGCCCAAACATGAATTGTAAGACCTCAAAACACATTTTGGCACTTAGTACCATGATTTTACAGCCCTAAAATCATGGGGAAATGGTCATGGGTCGTAAACTCCATAAAGGGGTGGTTCATGGGCCATAAACTCCAATACCATGTCATACAACCCTTAGGTGCAACCCTTTGGTACCTATAACACTTGAATCAAAGTGTTTCCATGACCTAGGGTGTATTAACTTGATTAACTAGTTATTAATTGACTAATTAGATTACATATATGTTTATTATATGATAAATAGGACCATTGTGTGTGTTCAAGTCGTCACTTGACACCTAGCACCTTGTCCAACACTTCCGAACAAACCACTCACTACAGGTGAGTACCCCTTAATTAACCTTTTAAATATTTTTAAATGTTTATAAATGCTTTATGGGGGGGGGGGGGATACAAGTTGAATCATGTTTAGCTATTATATCAATCACATGTGATTAATAACTAGCCTGCAAATGGATTTACTATATGTTAATTGTTTTACCAAACAGATTTCTTCAAATGACTTTCTTAAACATTTTTATATGTTTAAAACTCTTTATTAAAATGTCTTACATACTGTATGTTTCCTTTTAAACTCTTTTACAACTGAGTTTCAAACAAAGGTTTTCCTTATACTTAAACTGTCTTATCAAACAAAATACTTTCAAATCGTTTTACAAACTGATATCAAGTCATCGTTTCTTAGTATTAAACTTTTCAAAGGTTTTACAAAAGTTCTTTTATGCTTTTATATTGTCAAATGCATGACCATATATGTATAGTTATATAAGTAATGTTTAAAGGACTTAGGAAGGCTAGTTCACTTTATTTACTTTTCCTCGATGGGATGTGGCTTTAGGGTATCGGTTAGTCGTCCGAATGTCGTCTAAATATTATTTATATACCATGTAAACATATATAGACATAAAAGTTTCCTCAGTCAGTTCAGTACCTTTGGGTAGTAAAGGCATAATTTCGGTTACACACGTACATTATTAGTAACTATTATAGGTATAGTTAGGAGATACTACTTACCATTCCAAGTACAAGGAATCACACAAGAGTCAGTTCATTCATGAGTCTATACTAGTACATTACATGTTACATGAATACGTTTACATAGATACACTTACATAAATACGTTTACATAGATATGCTTACATGAATACACTTACATAAATACGATTACAATACACGATAACTAAACATACATAACAACGTGCTATAGCATGGAACAATTTCAGGATCTAACTATACCAATGAATCACAATGCATTGTGATAGTTATATTAGCTATACGTGATCTAGTAATGTGGATGTTCGCGACTTGCAATCATTGCAGGGGTCGCGTTTGGTTCCTATAATCTCTTGACAGGGAGCATTTAACATGGGATCTAGCCATCACATTATGCCTTAACCCTCAATTAAGGAAAAATAGTACAAAAGTAGTCACTTATTACAAATACTACAGTACTTACGACAATTAAAAAAGGATATAAAACTCCAGTTAATATATTATTAATACCTTTACTATGTGGCATCTTCACATGATCGATGAGGTAAATTGGAATAATAATAATAGTCGTACAATCGGGTCTTGGTAGAAGGATACTTTCAAAACAGTTGGGTCTTGGTAGAAGGATACTTTCAAAACAGTTGGGTCTTGGTAGAAGGCTACTTTCAAAACAGTCGGGCCTGGCTACTTTCAAAACAGTCGGGTAACAATCGGGTCTTGGTAGAAGGCTACTTTCAAAACAGTCGGGTCTTGGTAGAAGGCTACTTCCAAAACAGTCGGGTCTTAGTAGAAGGCTACTTTCAAAACAGTCGGGTCTTGGTAGAAGGCTACTTTCAAAACAGTCGGGTCTTGGTAGAAGGCTACTTTCAAAACAGTTAAGTCTTGGTAGAAGAATACTTTTTATACTAGTAGAAATCATAGGGATTTTCTAGGGTTTTCAAACGTTATTCGACTACTTACAAACATTTTCATACTTATACAAATTTTTCTCCAAATGTTTACAAGTCTTTACTTCACATTTTTATAAATCAAAGACACATTAATACTTATGAAATCACCAGCTTTTTGGCTGATACTCGCTTTCAAAATAACTTGTATTCGCAGGTCACAAATAGACAGGTACGGCGAACAGGTTTTGTGAAGACGGAGCAGTCAAGACTCCTATTTTATTTTGATTATTCATTATGTTGTCTTATACTATGAAAGAACACACTTGTAATTAAAATTATAATATTAATGCAATGGATGATGTTGTTGCTTTTTTACTACTTTACATTGTTGTGATACATTACATGACGTCCTCCGCCCCAGAATGTTTCGCCGTTCTTGGTTTTGGGGTGTGACATTGTATGATTGAGAGCTTAGGGTAGGATTGGATATTTGAGCATGTATAGGGTGTATTGTTATGTATGACTAGCATATACTAGTGCTGCAGGGTTGGTGGAAGTTTCATGGATGGGAGGGTTGCGTGAGACCGGTAGGTCTGTTATGGGATAGTGGTGTTCCTCTAGGAGTGGGGATCGAGTGTTCGTTATGTATATGCTATTGTTAGGGTGTTGTGGTGATACTTGATACAAATATGGGTAGGTGTGGAAGGTAGTATGAGCCCGTACTACTGAAAGCACAGGACCCGTAAGCGTATCAAGGAAGTCACAACCTCTAGGGTTTTGTTGGGAGCTAGTTCTCGGGGTTATTATGAGGAATGCCTAATATCTTGTGGTGTATTTTCTGTATGGCGATTACGAGACGTCTCGGGGCAGGATCCGGTTCGGGATTGGGATCAGGAGAGGGTGATCAGGATAGATCAGTACCACCCGAGGTCATTGGTCAGATGAGTACGAATGAGTTGAATGCCAGGATTCGTGAGATCCTGCATGATGAGGTTGCTGCTATGTTCCGGGCTGAGTTTCCAGAGATGTTTGGGTCGATTAAGACCACCATGGTTGAGTGCTTTGATGAGAGCTATGCAGCTCTTACGGAGGCGGCTACTGCAACAAATACATCAGATGTAACAGCGGTAAGGGTAGGAACCGGTCGAGGTTTTCAGTATCGGGACTTCGATAATATGAAGCCCCCTACTTTCGATGGAGTTCATGATCCGGTTATTGCTATGAGATGGTTGTCAGACATGGAGGGATGTTTATTCACATGTTCATGCCCTGCAGATCAGAGGGTGAGGTGTGCTCTGAACCTTTTGAGGCTCGGGGCGAAGGATTGGTAGAGGTTGACTACGTGATCTTATTCTGATGCGCAGCAGGCTTCGGTTACTTGGGATCAGTTCCTGGAGATGTTCAACACTCGCTATATCCCATGGGTTGATAGAGAGAGAGAAAGAGAGGTTGGCTTAAGAGTTCCTTGAGCTGAAGCAGTATTCAGAGTTGGTGACGAAGATCACCAGGATGTTCACTTAGAGGGCGATGTTTTGCCTGGAGTTTGCTTCGGAGCAGGCTCAGATGTCCCGATATCTGAGTATGCTTAAGAGGGACATCAGGCAGTTTGTGTCCACGCAGAGGTGTGATACCTTGTTAGAGTTGCAGGAGGCTGCCTGGCAGCGGGAGTTAGAGATGGAGTTGCAGTTATGAGAGCAAAGGCAGGCCCCGGTGCAGTCACAGTCGTCACCAAAAAGGTCCAAAACCATTGACTTTAGGGTTGGAGGTCAGAGTAGCCGCACTTGTGAGAAGTGTGGGAAGGTTCATGCCGGAGTTTGTAGGTCCTGTGGTGCGTGTCGCAAGTGTAGGAAAGAAGGGAACTATGTAAGGGATTGCCGTCAGTCAGTCCCAACTCAGGATATGAGAATCTATTATCATTGTCATCAGGTTGGACACTTGAGGGTCAACTGTCCACAGCTTGTTACAAGACTGGTGCAGGCAACAACACCAACCACTTTGAGGACTACGAGTGGAGGTCAGGGTAGAGTGGAGCCTCCAAGGGCTCAAGGACGCGCTTTCAAGCTTACAACAGAGGAGGTCAGGTCAGAGCCCAATGCAACTGCGTGTATGTTTCCATTTTGATATCTTGTTATTTGCTAATTATGGGGTATTGTAAATATGTTCGCATTTTTTGCATGATTCATAGTATGATTGGGGATGTTTGTAGTTAGGAGTTGTAGTTGGTTAGCGTTCAGGAGGATTCTTGGTCGAAAGGTAAGGTGTATGATCTCGTTGCTTGGAATAGCAATGATGTTGCGAGAAGTGTTCAGTTGAGATTTGAACTTCCTTGGAGTTCGGGATGTGCGATGACGGGAGAGTGTTCTATGGAGGTTACTCACTCCGGAGAGAATTAGTTCCTGGTGAAGGGGGAACTTTATCAAGTAAGCGTGGAGTCTGGTTTGCCTTGGATCTCTTGCATCGGATGGTAAGGAGTGATTGTACAATCTATTGCACATTGGGAGTGTAGATTATGTCTTGGGAGTAGTTTTTAGCCCGGTTTAGGGCAGAGGTTGTCTCAACTACTATAGTTCAGTTGTGGACGTTTGAGCTGGCAATTGAGTCAGGGTGCGAACCCTGAAGAGATTGATTCTAGATCCTGAGAGCGGGAAGTTTATTGGAAAACCTTTGAAAAAAGGGGTATTACATGGGATGTCCGTGGATAGGGTTGCTCAGGATGGTTAATCAACATTGTCGGGACTCAGTGGTATTAGCAATCGTTCGTGATTGACGAACGAAAGCGCCAATGGAAAGGGGTTCATTGCCGAGGTCTTGGTTGGAGTGTTTATCTTTCGGTCTTCAGGACATGAGTGTAGGGTCGCTCAAGCATTAGTGGTTGACGATTTCTCTGGAGTTCAACAAGCTCTCATCTGGTTCTTGGAAGTGTGTGATCATTTTGGATGGGCTAGTAATGGAGCACTAGTGGGAAAGAGTTGGTTGGCCACGGGTCGGTCGTTGGGAAGTGAGGAGGATTGAGAATCCTCCAGTTTTCATGTATTATGAAGGCTTAGTCGAATCTAAGTGGGGGAGTGTTACCCCGCGATTCGGAAGTGGGATAGGTTTTGAACCGGGGATAAGTTTCATAACCTGATAGGGAGAATGGAGGCCCTAGTGGCTGCTTAGTTGAGGGTTGTGTGAGTTGGTGTCACACCCCCGAACCAGACGGCGGAAACGTCCGGGGGCTGTTGTGACTCAATTGAATACCATCACAATGAATATACATGAAACATAACATTATACATCACCAAGCATTGGAATAATACAACTGGTAGCGTTTACATTTAGTACATTGTTCCCTAACATTACATGCCCAAAAAGTAGATTGTTCGGTACTAATTAAACAAGCAGCAAAACGTCACTGAGTACACTTATCCCTTCGACTTATCTGTTACCTGAGAATACAAGTATTTTGAAAAACGTCAACATATGAAATGTTGGTGAGTTCATAAGTAATGTTTGAAATCCATTGTTTGTATCGTTTCGAAAACCACCAGAAAATCCGATATTTTCTGAAAATAGTATGGTAAAAAAATGTGAAGATCCGTAAATATGCTTGTTTGTTTTCTACAGATGTAAGCGTACGAGTTGTAAAATTCGGCATGAAATTCGTAAGTGTATTAGTTGAAAACCCTAGGAAAACCCGACGTTTTCCTATCACTTTGCTTTACTTAGTTTGTGTACCGTTGTTTCGTTGCGTTAGAGGAAACCGTTGAGCTCCGGAGGCATTGAGAATACAGTGGGTGGTGAATTGTTGTGACGTCCGTTGATGAAAACGTCCAGTCGACAACCTTACAAGCGATCCCTTAGGCGTCACTCGCAATTATTCACACAACTCAATCCTCCCGGACTTGTGTAGTCCCACGACCGGAGGGAAGGAGAGAAGGTGCGAAACCCTCGGTATTTCCCCGCGTCGTTCAAGACCATTGCAATTGCGAAGGGCCCGAAGCCCAACCCGCAATCGTGAGTTACCGACTTTACTAGCAGCACTGAAGGACCCTTGGGGACCAGCAGCATGTTTGCCATTGAAAGTCCTTTTACGTTATGTCGGATCGGTAAAACCCAACACTTCGTAAGAGAGAGGTCTTCGGGCCTTAAGATCAGGTCATTGGGCTAGCTAGGCTCAACAAACAAGATTTTACACTTTTGGGGCCCAAAGATGGTGCGTAGACGTCTGTGCACACTCTCATGTATAGTGACTTCCCAATCGTTATCGTAATGTCGTAATGTCATAGTGTCGTCGTGTTAGTAATTTCGGATTTTTATTGGTTCGAGACCGAACCAATTCGTTTGTTAACGATTTTGGTGTTGAGGGTGTATTGTATATCGCCGATAGTCGAGGTACTAGTATTTCATCGTGTCGGGTTCGTGTTTGTTATTGTTTTGTTTGTTTTGGCATTGATTATTTACATGATTGAAATCTAAAACCCACTTTTTGTAAAATGATGCTCTTGGCCCAATAAGCCAAAAATTTAGGATTGAGGCCCAATTTTTATAAGAATAACACTTTGGTCTCCATTTTGTTCAAAACTTGTTTTTATAACTATTTTGTAGTGAAAACTACATTTTGAAATCCCTTATTGTCAACAATAACATTCTTAACTTGAGTTATGTGAAAACGCATATTTTCTGGTTTTTGAACTTTTTCGACCTAGTTGTTTGAAAATTTGTAGAAAAATCATCGTAAGTTGAAAATTGGATCCGTAAACTATCAAAGTTTATAAATTTTGTCTATTTTGTTCCAAAAGTTTCTCATAATTTTTGATGGCTTCTAACAAGTGTGAAATTGTTCATCTTCACAGGTTGGTCCGAAATTATTTCAAATATGATAGGCAGTTTTGTAAAATTCGCCAAAAATTGTAGAAAAATCGTATGAAAACGTGCGAGTAGTCATTTTAAAGGTATAAACCTGAACCTTATCCATGTAAAACAGTTTTGAAAAATACTTCCATTTGGATGGTCAAAACAGTCCGAGATTGGACCAAAACTTTCCTGTCAAGGGCTGTTTTGTGAGTTTAGCTTATAGATCTTTGAATACAACACTCATTTTTGCCATTTCAAGTGTACAAATCCCAGATCTAAAAGTTTAAATGCATTATATTTGATAAAACATACTTTTCTCATGATTCATATGGAGATCCTAGTGATACACTTCAAGTTTCTTAACATCTTTTTAGATTAGTGAAGGAATCAACACATAATCACCAAATGTTTCAAGAAAACACACATAGTCAAGCACAAATACATAGATCTACACATATGACTTGTATTCTCCCCCCAAAAACAAGTGAAAACAGAAATCAAGGGGGTATGAACTCACCTTGGGGTTTGGTTCGGTTTTAGTGAGAAAATGGAAGGAGAATTCGGCCTAGCTTGCTTTTTGATAGGAGTTTTCGAATTCAAGATGGATCTAAGAGTCATGATCCACGAAAATATGGTGTAAGAGGAGTGATTTTTGAAGAGATTAAGAAGCTAAACCATGGATCTAAGCAAAACTTACCAAAGATGATGATCTAGGTGAAGATCCTCTTGAAACTACACCAAAACTCGAGAATTTTGAGAGGAAATGTAGGAGAGTTCTTAAGAGACTTATTGGGAGAGTTTTAGAAAGTAAGAATAATAGTGAGGAGGCCTTATGGCCGTGAGTTTTGAAGAGGGGAGAGGGAGAGAGAAGGATTGCCTAGTTATATGAGATATCACCTTGTTATATGTGGGGTTTTGGTGCATGGGTGACCACCATGCAATATTGAGGTGGCACTTGCTCATAATTTCCCATTTCTTTTTTTTTTTTTTCTTTTGTCTAGTAAACACCTTGGGCTAAGAATTTGGGCTAGGAGGAAGGAGTTGAAGTGGTTTGGGCTCAATCTTGGCTTTGCTCGATTTTTATGAAGTTTAAGAATACTTTTCTGCCCATTAGGCCTTTAAGGTAGTTCGTGGCTCAAGTTGTATAACGAAATAGACATTATGGCCCAAAAAGGCCTATTAGAGATGAAAATGAATTATTTTAGGCCCACATGGCCCAAAAAAAATCTAGTTTCATGATTGTGGGTCCAATTAGAGCCCAAATAGTCAATTTGAAAGTTTATTGGTCTATTAGACCCACTAAGAGAATCCTAGTCCATAAAGAACTTGAGTCGGGATATCTAGGGTTTCCAACCCTTATTTGAGCATATGAGATGTATTTGAATAGGAATGGAGCATAGTATTCACTTAGAGTACAAGTTATCACACTAGGTGAATGATTGCATGAGAGTAGAATCTCCTAGCAAAAATGCTAGTTGTGACAGTTGGGGGTTCGGTAAACTCCCCATTATGTGTATCATGTCTTCTTGGTAGTTGATAACAAAATTTGGGGAATCAGGTTGGAAGTCTTGTTATGATTGAGTTAAGTTCGAGTATTCGCTCGAGGGTGTGCTCAACTCTAAGGGTTTTTGGGTCGGTAGATTGAAGGTTTTGTTAGTTGCCAGGGCTTGAAAGCATTTCAACATGGGTATACAGGTTATTTAACGTATGTGATAGACACGTAGGACAGGGAACAGACCATGGGTTCAGATGATGTAGTTGATTGATGTGAGGCCTGGGTTTAGGCTGGGGAAAATTCAAGTGACAGATTCGGGGTTCGGAACCCTAGAGGGCTAGAACAGAATGCATGGGAGAGATTCTCGGGAAGAATGGTTCAGGCTAATTTACAATGATTTTTGAGCGGTCCGGATAGACTGAAGGCCAGTGGGTGTACCAGTAAGGCCGACGGCTCGGAGAACGGTCTAGACAGGCTGAAGGCCCAAAATGGCGGTCTAGACATGCTGAAGGTTCTTAGAGTGGTCCAGATAGGCTGAAGGCATGGTAAGGCGGTCCAATCATGCTGAAGACTCTATATGTGTTAATAGATTGGTATGCGGAGAATGAGGGAGTATGCTACCATGCAATGGCCGTTGATAAGGTTTGGCCCCAAGTATTGATCATGATGATGGAGTTAGCTAAAAGCCATGTATGGTCCTTGTTAGTTATGTGATCAGATTCAGAGTGTATGAGTTAGAGAATAGCAGTTGCTCTACATTGGTAGTGTAGAGTGGAGTTTTATCATCATGGCACTTGCGGATGTGGTAAAGGTTGTTTGAGTAGACTTCCTGGAAGAATGGAAGGGAAAGGTATGTAGCTCCGGGACGGAGTGTTGGTCATCTGAAGGGAAAGTGGTAGTGTAAAGGGATGATCGAAAGTATTTTAGTTATCGTTAGTGAGCACTGGAAGTGTACCAGTTGTACGGAAGCACATCCGGGTTGGATGTTTGTTGAGGTTGTGGAATGGCTAGCGCTGATGTTGAATCAGAGGAGTTCGGAAGCGATACAAGGATGATCCTTGGGTTCCAATTTATGTTTGTAGTCATGAGTTATGTATGTGGTGGTGTTCCATCCTAGGGATGGCTGGACCCATCGTAGGCATGCCTGGTTTTCAAGGCCGAGGCTGTTTAGGCCACGTACGGTGTGTATATGTGTTATAGATACGTGTTCATGAGAGTTGCTCGGAAGCTGTGGAATGTATTATCATGTCAGCGTGTTAAGGGATTTGATTCAGGGGTGAAACGGGATGACTTTCCATTCAGTGCATTTTGATAGAATAGTTCCATTTGGGCAAGGGATAGTAGGTTAACATTGGGTCAGGACCCGACGGTTTATATTGATTCCAATTTTCACAGACCGCGAATGAATGTGTAAGACACAAATATGGTAGTGTCACCTGGTGACGCTTAGTTGATGAGTGTTGTCATCTGAGAAAAGAAGCCGGTGGCTGGCTTGAAGCAGTTGTCAGCACCCTACAGGGGAAGAGATGGATTTTATAGGGATTCGATAATAGTGTTCAAAGGGAACCTGAGCCGGTTCGAGATCAGAGGATGCATTGTGGGAGTAACATCCGGAATTGTGTGTTGTAGCAGGCTTTGAGGACGAAGCCTAATTTAAGTAGGGGAGAATTGTAACATCCCAAGTTCAAAAGCAATAGTTCAAAGGTGTAATGTGTTTTTAGGGGGTGGACTCGACGAGTGGGTGCGTTTACTTATTTAGTTGGAGCGGGATTCTGGTCGCGGGTTAATTAACCAACTCGCCGAGTTGGCAGCTGGACTCGACGAGTTGGTGTTGAGTAGAGAAAACCCCAATCTTTGGGTTTGCACCCTATTTAAAGGACCTTATGTCCTTCTCTCAACCCCCATAGAACCCTTTTGAGATCCAGAAACCCTAGAATCGAGTGAGCCTCCATTAATAAATAGAATAGAGATTTGGAGGAGAAAACCTTGGAATGAGGCTTGAAGATCAAGAGGCTTGCTGCAAAGGAATGATGTAGATCCGGGATCTGCTTCAGTTGTAACATATATTGGAGGTAATAATCAATTCTTGGGCTCTTTTGTATCTAGATCTATTATCATTTGAGATCTATAATCAATTCAGTTTCACGTAAAGTTTGCCATTTTATGTGAGGGTTAGACGGTAGTAGAGTGGATCTGCGGATTGGAGCCCTTGCATGGCTCGAAAAGCCACTGTATGGATTGAGAACTGGAGAGACTCGTCGGGTCACATGGGTGTACTCGACGAGTTGTATGAACATGTGCATGGACTTGGTGAGTTGGAAGAACAAATCAGCGAGTCTGTTGAAGATTGCCTTGGACTCGGCGAGTCTGGTCATAGAGCCCAACCTCTTTTGGTTAAAGCTTTGGATTAGGGAGTCGGTTGGCGACTCAGTAAGTTGGACATGATGGAATTTCGAGATCGTTGAACTCGACGAGTCTTGGGGTGACTCGGCGAGTTGAGTCTTGTTATGGGAGTTTCTGAGTATAAGAACTCGACGAGTTGACTGGTTGACTTGGCGAGTAGAGTCAACCAGGAAGGTTGACATTGACTGAGGACTTTGACTTTTACCAAGAGTTAACCAGTTTGACTTACAAGGGTATTTTGGTAATTTTGGAATAGGTTCTTTGGTAGTGTTATGTTGTGAAGTTCGTGTTAGTGGTCGGAGCAGCTTGGTCTTATCTCTTCAGTCGACAATTACAGGTGAGTTATCCTCACTATATCGACAGGGTCTACGACATTAAGGCCGGCTCTTTATCGGATATACAATTCGGGTATTGGTTGTTATGTTATTGCTCTACTAGATCTGCACCCTGATATTTAGGATGGTGTTATGTTAGTGACCTGGTTAAGGTCCGTACCCGATATATAGGGTAATGTTATGCTAGTGACCGGTTAGGTCGGAATCCTAGTTAGGATGTTGATATGCTATATGGTATGTTAGACTATTTGTTTGGTTAAGGAATATGTGATTAATTGTTTTATGTGCACATGGTTGTTTTGATGGGGGTTGGGTTGAGGCGGGTACTGCTTTGTGTTGTAGGCCAACATACCCAGGGTGGACCGGACATTCCGAAGGCCCAGTGAGTGGTCCGGATAGGCTGAAGGCCCCAAGAGGGCGGACCAAATGTGCCGTGGCTCAGAGGGTGGACAAGGTGGACCGAAGGCCCGATGCGGGTGGACCAGTCATACAGTAGTACCGCTCCTCATGTTTTATGATTTATGTGATATGGTTCTGGGGGATACTGTGACATCCCCAAAATCTCGGCCAGAAAAGACCGATTTTCATTTATGCTTTTAAATATTTTCAGAGTAAATCCTTTTGATTTGAAAGAGTTGCGGAATTTGTTCCCAAAAACAAAACATGATAAAACAATGTTTACCAAAGCATTTCATAAAAGAAATGTATTTTTCATTATATAATCAAAACTCGGGGTGTCATGTTCCGATATAGACCAATAAGCATAAACCATAATATTACAAGTCATTCAACAAATATATACATATACAGACTTGTAAACAAAACAACTTGATGGTTCATCCATCTTACGCCCTTGCGCCACTTCCTATAATACAAATAAAACTGAGTGGGTCAGGCTTGGGAGCCTGGTGAGCATATAGGGTTTTCAACCCACAATAAATAATTAAATTAATTATTATCAACCAACAATAACCCAGTTACCCATTCCCGTTATTCTCACTTTATGTCCCTAAAATAACTAACACAAGGGACCTAATCTAAGAATATTTTCATCGGGGTGACAACACATGCTGCGGGGTTTCCTCAGCAATATAAGTCAAATAAGGAAACCATGAGGGGGATGGAATACAGCGAATGAACACCCAAGTTCATTAACACCTACAGGTTATGAGCCTGCTAGCGTTCCACTAGACTATCTAGAAAAGTCCGTGGTCGTCATCTAAATTCCGCTAGATGACTGGATCAAAACAACAACGAGGCCTCTCATCTGTTTATTACACACCAACTATCTACCCATGTTCTACCCAACATATTAGTAAATAAAAACATACATTTTTATACATATTTTCAAAACCTGTATAGCATGCTTGACCAATACATTTTTCATATAACAGATGAGGCACACACACATAACACGTTTTTCATATAGAAATAATCATATCTGTAAGATAGAAGAAAGTGAATATACATTCACACATGTAACAACAAAATATACACATAACATGTATCTTGTATAAAATACTTCATAGTTATACGTTAGGAGAAAGTAACAACGCATTCACACGTATAAACGACAATAAACTTAATACCCTCAAACCATACTTGTATTATTATTGCGTTTATGAAAGGTAGTATACACTCACTTGATCAGAAGATGATCGGACATCACTACGACTCGCAAAAGTAATAATCCTCCGCAGATTTGGAAGATCTCTACGAAAATCGAACTTCTCGCGGGCAGAGCTTCGGCTCGGAAACCGCACTTCTCGGGATCTTCGGGATCTCAGGACTCGCTTCGGGACTCGGGAATATTACCGGGGCTTCGGGATGGCTTCGGGGGTAAAAACGCAGAGCTTCGGCACAAAAACGAGAGGAAATTAGCAAATAAACCCGGACCCCTCGCATCCTATTTATAGGAGGCTGGAAGCCTCTCGTACGCGGGGCGTACATGCGTACGCGGGGCGTACGTGCCTCAGAAACGTAAGCGCATGCGTCATCCGAAGTGTCGACACTCTTCGGAGTACGCGGGGTGTACTCACTTACGCGGCGCGTAAGTCGGATCAGACATGTGACTCGCCTTCGGATAATGCTTCCGAATTTTGATTTAAAAATAAATACAAATTAATTAATAAACTTCGGAAATTCATATCTTCTTCATACGAACTCCGTTTTCGACGTTCTTTATATCCACGGAAAGGTGAGACTACGCTCTACAACTTTCGTTTAGACTCCGTCGGTTAATTTTGAATTTATTTTTATTATTTATTTTTAATAGGCCGGGACAGAAAATTTCGTTATAAATTGATAACTTCTTCGTCCGACGTCCGTTCTCGCCTAACTTTTTATCGCTTTGATACTAACAACGAGATCTTCGATTCTCGTTTAGATCACTAAGGCTAAATATCGCTTTAACGTAAATTTCACTTTTTACGTTATTCAGCGTTGCCGGTTCTGTCGCGAAACTTCGACAGGTCATAACTTCCTCGTTATAACTCGGATTTCGGCATTCTTTATATCTTCGGAAACCTTGTTTCAACTACTACAACATTATCTAAAGATATCAAGTTTATTTTACACTTAAATTTTGACGCTTATTTTTATTCTTAATTAATCAAACCACATAATTAAGCAATTAAGCACAAATCACATAATACTCAAATAATACAATCTTATTATTTCAAAACGGGTTACAAAGGTTAACCTAGACCATTACATTGCTAAAAATGGCAAGCCCAGAAACACAGGCTTTACAATTCTCTCCACCTTAGAATGATTCCGTCCCTGGAATCACACATCAACAAACAAATGCGGATAGCGACTCAACATGTCACTCTCCGTCTCCCAGGTGAGATTCGGCCCATTTTTGTGTTTCCATCGGACAAGCACTAACTCGACCATCTTGCGTCGCAACTTCTTAGTCTTTCGGTCAACAATTGCATCTGGTTCTTCAATCAACCTTTTGTTCTCATCGATTCTCAATTCGGAAATTGGAATTTTATCGGGAACTTCTCCCGTGTACTTTCTCAAATAACACACATGAAAAGTGTTGTGAATTCCATTCAGTTCTTCTGGTAGTTCGAGCTTGTAAGCTTGGTTCCCAATCCTCTGAAGAACTTTAAACGGTCCAATAAACCTTGGACTCAACTTTCCCCTTTTACCAAATCTTATAAGTCCCTTCCACGGCGAGACTTTAAGCAAAACCGAATCCCCAACTTCAAAAGTCATCGGTCTTCGCTTCTTGTCAGCATAGCTCTTTTGACGATCCTGAGCTGCTAACATTCCTTCCCTAATTATTTTCAACTTTTCAGCAGTTTGATGAACCATCTCCGGTCCCATAAACTGCTTTTCCCCAGCCTCAAGCCAACAAGACGGCGTACGACACTTTTGTCCATACAAAGCTTGGTAAGGTGCCATCTTAATGCTCGAGTGAAAACTATTATTATAGGAAAATTCTACCAACGGTAAATTTTCATCCCAATTACCTAGGAATTCCAAGGTACATGCTCTCAGCATATCTTCAAGTGTTTGTATCGTTCTTTCACTCTGACCATCAGTCTGCGGATGGTAAGCTGTACTTAAACATAACTTGGTACCCATTTCCTCTTGTAGACTTTTCCAAAACCTTGAGGTGAAACGACTATCACGATCCGACACAATTGTTAGTGGAACACCGTGAAGTCTCACAATTTCCTTCACATAAGAATTCGCAAGCTTTTCCATAGACCATTTCTCCCTGGCTGCTATGAAATGCGCACTCTTAGTGAATCGATCAACGACCACCCAAATCATGTCGTGACCATTCTTTGTTCTGGGTAGTTTAGTGACAAAATCCATAGCAATGTCTTCCCACTTACCCATAGGCACAGGTAAAGGTTCTAAACTCCCATACAGTTTCTGATGTTGTGTCTTGACTCTCGCACAAGTCACACTCTCAGCCACATACTTTGCAACATCAAGCTTCATCGTCGGCCACCAGTAGTAGGGTTTCAGGTCCCTATACATTTTAGTGCTACCGGGATGAATCGAGTACATGGTCTTGTGAGCTTCTTCCATCAGAAGATCTCTGATTCCTCCTGTCTTAGGTATCCAAATCCGATCTTGGAACACCTTCAGTCCATGACTATTTACACCGAACACCAACGTTTTGCCTAAACGTTCATCCTTTCGGTCATTCTTTTCAGAAGCTTCCTCTTGAGCTTTCTTTATATTTTCCACAATGGTCGAGACAACTTCAATTCTCAACGCTCTTGGCTTTTTCCTTTCAAGATTGACTTTCCGACTGAGAGCATCAGCAACAACATTAGCCTTACCGGGATGGTAAAGTATCTCACAGTCGTAGTCCTTGAGTAATTCCAGCCAGCGTCGTTGCCTCATATTCAATTCCTTCTGATTAAAGAGATATTGGAGACTCTTATGATAAGTGAAAAGTTTGAACTTAGTGCCATAGAGGTAATGCCTCCATATCTTCAGAGTGAAAACTACCGCTGCCAATTCCAAATCATGACTCGGGTAATTCTTTTCATGCTCCTTCAGCTGTCGAGATGCATATGCTATCACCTTTTCTCTTTGGGTCAAAACACAACCCAATCCAACCCCAGACGCATCGCTATAAACAATGAAGTCTTCAACTCCATCGGGTAGAGAAAGTATTGGTGCCTCGCATAGCTTCTTCTTTAACTTCTCGAATGCTTCTTTATGCTTCTCACTCCAAGCATAAGTAGCTCCTTTGTGGGTCAAAGCTGTCAACGGACTAGCGATCGAAGAAAAGCCTTGGATAAACCTTCGGTAATATCCGGCTAATCCTAAAAAGCTTCGGATCTCCGTGGGACTTTTCGGTTGTTCCCACTTCATTACAGCTTCAATCTTTGCTGGATCAACCATTATCCCTTCTTGGTTGACCACGTGACCCAAGAATTGGACTTCTCGAATCCAAAAATCACATTTGGAGAACTTAGCGTACAGCTTCTCCTTCTTCAAGACTTCTAACACTTCTCGCAAGTGTCTGCCATGCTCCTCCTGGCTTTTCGAGTAAATCAGAATGTTGTCGATGAACACTATCACGGATTTATCAAGGAACGGATTACAAACCCTATTCATTAAATCCATGAATGCTTCCGGAGCATTGGTTAGTCCAGACGACATAACCAAGAACGCGTAGTGTCCATATCTAGTTCTGAATGCAGTCTTCTCTATATCCTGCTCTCTTACTTTCAGCTGATGATATCCTAACCTTAGATCGATCTTCGAGAAATAGCTCGAACCTTGCAATTGATCAAATAGGTCATCAATCCTCGGCAACGGATATCTATTTTTTATTGTTGCCTTGTTCAGCTCTCTGTAATCAATGCACATTCTCATACTTCCATCTTTCTTCTTCACGAATAACACCGGAGCTCCCCAGGGTGATGAACTAGGTCTAATGAAACCTTTGTCCAATAACTCCTGAAGTTGCATCATCAGCTCCTTCATCTCCGTCGGTGCTAATCGATAAGGTGCTTTTGCTATTGGCGTGGTTCCTGGTAACAAGTCTATTCTGAACTCTACTTGTCTATCAGGTGGTAATCCAGGAAGATCTTCGGGAAATACTTCCGGATAATCACACACCACAGGAATACTCTGTATCACCTTCTTCTCCTTCTTAGCATCAATCACGAATGCTAAGTATGATGTACATCCCTTGGTCAAACACTTTCTAGCTTTCATTAGGGAAATGATTCCAGAATTCACTCGGCGTTTGTCCCCATACACCATAAACGATTCTTTTCCAGGCGGGTTTACTTTAACAATCTTCTTCTTGCATAAAATTTCGGCATCATTGGCGCTGAGCCAATCCATTCCCAACACGATGTCGAAACCGTTAAGTTCGATAGGCAATAATTCCTCGCAGGACTTATTCCCATTCAAGTCAATTAAGATGTTTTTCATACGATGCCTAACAAGTACAAACTTGCCACTAGCAACTTCGACTAATAAAGCATTATCTAGTCTATTAATAGGCAAAGCTAGTTTTCTACCAAATTCATGCGATATAAAGGAGTAGTTGGCTCCAGAATCAAATAAAATTTGGGCAGGCAAATTGTTAACGAGAAAGGTACCTGAAGCGACATCAGCTTCATCCTTAGCAGCTTCCAGTGTCATCTGGAATGCTCTCGCCTTCGGCTTTGGTGGAATGTTGGGCTTAGCTGCCTCCTTCTTCTTCGGACAGTCTTTCAAAATGTGCCCCTCTTCATTACAACCAAAACACATCCTTTTGTTGTTCGGACATTCATTGGCAAAATGTCCAACCTTTCCACACTTGTAGCAAGTTACATCCTCGCTACATTTCCCAAAGTGCTTTTTCTTACACTTTTCACACCACTTCGCTTCTCCTCCTTTTCCCCCACCAAACCTTTTCGAATCAGATTTCGAAAATTTACTTTTCTTACCGGAACCAGATGTTCCCTCAAACTTCCTCTTCTCACCAACCTCAACCTTGTTGGTGGTTCTCCCCTTTATCATGTTCTCAACAGACTTGGCAGCCCAGATAGCTGCCTCTAAAGTATGTGCCTGACATACTGGCACTTCATACTCCCATGGAAGTCCCTTTGCATACCGGTCCACGTTCATCAGCTCGTCTGGAACGATACGCAAGGCAAACTCCATCTTATCGGTGAAGTTATTGGTGTATTCATCAACTGACATACTGCCCTTAGTCAATGTCAGGAACTTGTTCTCCAACTCCAACAGATTTTGAGCCGAGTAGAACTTGCGCTTAAATTGCACCAAGAACTCTGCCCATGACAATTGCAGTGGCTCATTAGGGCTCAAAGTCTTCCCTAGAGTGTTCCACCAATGAACGGCTCCACCTCGGAATTGACGCACGGCATAGATGGTTTGCAACTTACCTCTGCAGCCACACGTCATGAAGGCTAGCTCCATTTCGGAGATCCAATCCATAACCCCAATCGGATCCTCCTTTCCATTGAAGGTTGATGGTTTTCAAGTCAAAAAGTCCTTGTACTTGCATCCCATTCCATCATTCCTTCCATCGCGGTTATCTTGCCTAACTATCAGTGGGTTGGCTTGACCAACTGATCCACTGAAGTTTCCACCTTCCGAGTGCCCTTCATTTAATTCAGGCTCTTCCACACGAATCGACAGTTCTTCACAATTTTGTTGAAGCAACCATCTACTTTCCTCCATCTGACGATCCAACATCGTCTGAATCATCAATTGCACACCAGCCATGGTTATTGGCTCAGGTGCTGCTGCTACAACAAGTCTTTGTTCAATCACTGGTGGTTGATTCCTGTTTTCATCAGCATTTCCAACTCCACTTCTTGTTCTCACCATTTTTTTATCTACACACCGAATAAGGTGAAATTAGATCCTTATTCACGATAGATATTCAAATCATCCTTATCACTCCGAAACGTTTACATGCTAGTTCTAATATTGTAGACGTACGCTTAGAATCCTACACACATAAAGTTTCTAGATCCGGTCGGCAACAGACCATAGATCCGAACAAATAATATCATATATGGCAACATATAACATTTAGCACATAAAGCATTTTAGGCAACTTTCCTAAAATAAACTAGTGCTTGTGTCTAAAACATAACAGACACACATCTCAAAATTCCACTTAGCATTCTAAGTTTAAGTCTAGAAATCCTAAAAATTCCTAGTTCGCTTAAACTAATGCTCTGATACCAACTGTGACATCCCCAAAATCTCGGCCAGAAAAGACCGATTTTCATTTATGCTTTTAAATATTTTCAGAGTAAATCCTTTTGATTTGAAAGAGTTGCGGAATTTGTTCCCAAAAACAAAACATGATAAAACAATGTTTACCAAAGCATTTCATAAAAGAAATGTATTTTTCATTATATAATCAAAACTCGGGGTGTCATGTTCCGATATAGACCAATAAGCATAAACCATAATATTACAAGTCATTCAACAAATATATACATATACAGACTTGTAAACAAAACAACTTGATGGTTCATCCATCTTACGCCCTTGCGCCACTTCCTGTAATACAAATAAAACTGAGTGGGTCAGGCTTGGGAGCCTGGTGAGCATATAGGGTTTTCAACCCACAATAAATAATTAAATTAATTATTATCAACCAACAATAACCCAGTTACCCATTCCCGTTATTCTCACTTTATGTCCCTAAAATAACTAACACAAGGGACCTAATCTAAGAATATTTTCATCGGGGTGACAACACATGCTGCGGGGTTTCCTCAGCAATATAAGTCAAATAAGGAAACCATGAGGGGGATGGAATACAGCGAATGAACACCCAAGTTCATTAACACCTACAGGTTATGAGCCTGCTAGCGTTCCACTAGACTATCTAGAAAAGTCCGTGGTCGTCATCTAAATTCCGCTAGATGACTGGATCAAAACAACAACGAGGCCTCTCATCTGTTTATTACACACCAACTATCTACCCATGTTCTACCCAACATATTAGTAAATAAAAACATACATTTTTATACATATTTTCAAAACCTGTATAGCATGCTTGACCAATACATTTTCCATATAACAGATGAGGCACACACACATAACACGTTTTTCATATAGAAATAATCATATCTGTAAGATAGAAGAAAGTGAATATACATTCACACATGTAACAACAAAATATACACATAACATGTATCTTGTATAAAATACTTCATAGTTATACGTTAGGAGAAAGTAACAACGCATTCACACGTATAAACGACAATAAACTTAATACCCTCAAACCATACTTGTATTATTATTGCGTTTATGAAAGGTAGTATACACTCACTTGATCAGAAGATGATCGGACATCACTACGACTCGCAAAAGTAATAATCCTCCGCAGATTTGGAAGATCTCTACGAAAATCGAACTTCTCGCGGGCAGAGCTTCGGCTCGGAAACCGCACTTCTCGGGATCTTCGGGATCTCAGGACTCGCTTCGGGACTCGGGAATATTACCGGGGCTTCGGGATGGCTTCGGGGGTAAAAACGCAGAGCTTCGGCACAAAAACAAGAGGAAATTAGCAAATAAACCCGGACCCCTCGCATCCTATTTATAGGAGGCTGGAAGCCTCTCGTACGCGGGGCGTACATGCGTACGCGGGGCGTACGTGCCTCAGAAACGTAAGCGCATGCGTCATCCGAAGTGTCGACACTCTTCGGAGTACGCGGGGTGTACTCACTTACGCGGCGCGTAAGTCGGATCAGACATGTGACTCGCCTTCAGATAATGCTTCCGAATTTTGATTTAAAAATAAATACAAATTAATTAATAAACTTCGGAAATTCATATCTTCTTCATACGAACTCCGTTTTCGACGTTCTTTTTATCCACGGAAAGGTGAGACTACGCTCTACAACTTTCGTTTAGACTCCGTCGGTTAATTTTGAATTTATTTTTATTATTTATTTTTAATAGGCCGGGACAGAAAATTTCGTTATAAATTGATAACTTCTTCGTCCGACGTCCGTTCTCGCCTAACTTTTTATCGCTTTGATACTAACAACGAGATCTTCGATTCTCGTTTAGATCACTAAGGCTAAATATCGCTTTAACGTAAATTTCACTTTTTACGTTATTCAGCGTTGCCGGTTCTGTCGCGAAACTTCGACAGGTCATAACTTCCTCGTTATAACTCGGATTTCGGCATTCTTTATATCTTCGGAAACCTTGTTTCAACTACTACAACATTATCTAAAGATATCAAGTTTATTTTACACTTAAATTTTGACGCTTATTTTTATTCTTAATTAATCAAACCACATAATTAAGCAATTAAGCACAAATCACATAATACTAAAATAATACAATCTTATTATTTCAAAACGGGTTACAAAGGTTAACCTAGACCATTACATTGCTAAAAATGGCAAGCCCAGAAACACAGGCGTTACAGATACTCTGATATTTAAACTATTTTGAAAACAAAATTTATGAACTTAATGGTTTTTGAATGAATTAAAATGTTTTAATTTGGCTTAAATTTTATGGGTGTTACAGTGTGTGTGTGTGTTAAAATGTGAACCCCATCTTGTATCTTCCGCGTGAACAAGTGTGGTCTCTTGATTTAAGACTCTTCTAGTTTCAAGTTCAGCATTACACAAACCTTTTTGAATCCTTTCTCTTGCTTGTTCTAGTAGTAAGTCTTTAATTTTACATGAGGCACAAACAACATTAGCCACAAAAAAAAATTTCTCAATAAAATCACTAATACCAACATGCTTCTTTGCTACAGCCTCAACCACTCGTTGAAGTAGGTGTGCAAAGCAATGTACATAAAAAGTTGTATCATTCACTTGTAATATCAAAGCTTTCAAACCATTGAATTCCCCTCACATATTACTAGCCCCATCGTAAGCTTGTCCTCTTATCTATTAAAATAATATATATATATATATATATATATATATATATATATATATATATATATATATATATATATATATATATATATATATATATATATATAAATACAAAAAGAAAATTAAATTAAATTGGAATAACAAAAAAGTGAAGAATAAATTACCTGATTAAAACTCAAATTATTTGTAACACTCGGTTCCTGGTACGTATTTAAATTCAATTAAGTTCATGTTTCTCTCTGGCACTCGCTGAGTTGGAGGACCAACTCGTTGAGTAGACTCAATTTTGACTGGGAAGTTTAGTGACTACTCGACAAGTCGGGGGACCGACTCGACGAGTAGAAGTTGTCTGGATGAAATCCTAATATTTAGGGTTTTCACCCTATATAAACGACTTATTTTTCCTCTAACCAGTCCCCATCATCCCTCTCAACTCAGAGAAACCCTAAATCGAAACCCTAACCTTGTTTGAGTGATTCTTTAGCCATATTTGTGCACTTTTGGTGGTTGTGAAGCTTGAGAAGGAAGAAGGAGCTCGGGAGTTCAAGTTGAAGCTAGTAGATCCAGAGGTTGTGTTTCATTTCTAGTTCATTTGAGGTAAAAAGCTTCAAATTTGACTTTCCATTTGTTAGATCCTCTTTAGGGCTTGAATCTTGTCATTTTTGGGGCATTTCTAAGTTACCTTCGGGTTTTGGTCAGTATGTAGACAAATAACTTCAGATCTGGAACCTAAGAGGATTCTCATGGCATAAAGGTGCCAACTTTACTGCCATGAGAGCCCCATGCATCTTTTAGACTCCGTTTTAGGGCCTTTTGAGCTAAACGACCATTTCATAAATGTAAAGTTTGTAAATTTACATATAATATGGACCCTACGAGGCTAGATCTATGGTTTGTAGGCATTACGACCGATTAAAATCGACAGAATAGTGTGAGACAAAGAGGGACTCGACAAGTCTTTCATAGGACTTGGCGAGTCGGGTCGTATTTCCCATCAAGTCCTTTTGTTGATGGACTAGATCCTAAGATAGAAGAACACTCAATTTTCTAGGCTCATTAGGAACCTTGAAATCATAGAACTTAGCAAGTGTATTAACTAACTTGACGAGTTCAAGGCAGACGAACTCGACGAGTTCAGGGAGAACTTGGCCAATCATAGACTAATTACCTTCATCGGATGAAGATGAACTCGACGAGTTCAAGGAGGAACTCGGTGAGTCGATTGATGAAGGAACGATGTGTTCTTGAAGGCGAACTCGTCGAGCTCTTGCTAGACTTGAAAAGTAGGGACGAAGTTGATGCTATTTGTAGACGATGGGACTCGACGAGTTGGTGAACCAACTCAGCGAGTCTAGTCAACCATATGTTGGCTTTAACCAAGGTTTTGACCTTGACTTTGACTTGGACTTGAGTTGACCCTTGTAAGGCTTATAAGTATGAGATGGTTATTTAGAAAGAATGTCGTGTAGGGATTGAGGAGCCGAGAAGAGTTGATTTCCATGTAAAGGACAGTGTAAACACTACACGACATTGATGTGAGTTACCTTTCAATAGAAGTGGGTCTAAGGCACCAAGACCAACCTACTAGTAGTTGATTATAGTTGAGATGATTGCCTTTGTGATAATGCTCTGGTTTGATATTACTTGATGTGCCAGTATGATATGTTATATGTGATAGCGGTAGTAGGAGGGGAATAGTCCCCCGATTCGATCGTTAGGACCGAAGGGTAGGTCGGACATCCCAAATATGTCTAACAACATGATTATGATATATTATTATGTGATAGTAGTAGGGGGGTGAAATAGACCCCATGGCTGGGTGAGATAGACCGGAGGGTAGGCATACACCCCAGAATGGTCTGACACGGGTAGGTCAGCACCCTAGAATGGATTGACATGGGTAGGTCAGCACTTCAGAATGGCTTGACATGGGTAGGTCGGGCACCCTAGAATTTCCCGGTAGTATGTATGATTGTATGGTATGTAGGATGATGGTGGAACTCACTAAGCTTTGTGCTTACGATTTTCAGTTTTGGTTTCAGGTACCTCTTCATCTAAGGGGAAGGAGCTGGAATGGTAGCAGCGCATCGCACACACATGATTCCGCATTTGAGAACCCTAGGATTGTCCTCTGACATTAATCTGTTTGACATTATTGTTTTTTAGACATGTAACTATGGTTTTATGGTTTGATGTGATATCAGTAATATTTTCCTTAAAACAGTTTTACAAGTAATATAACTAAAAATGAAAAAATTTTGGTCTCGGTTTTTGGGATGTTACAAGTTGGTATCAGAACCTTGGCTTGAGGGATTTAGGCACACCTTCGGGGGTGTCTGGACTCAAATCGATGGATTGAAGGATTTTTACATGAAAAATAGTTTTCTAAAATTTAAAAATAAGGAGTTTTGAGAAAGAACAATCGGTGTGATGAGTGAGACCGGCGGAGCTCAAATAACTTTTCCCCAAGATACCCATACATGATATGTTATGTTATATGATATGATTATGATAACTGCATGCTAGAATAGGGCTAAGGATCTAAGGAGGATGCCTTGTATGCCTGTTATGTGATTATGAGAACTGCATATGAGATTAGGGCTAAGGATCTAGGAAGGATACCTTATATGCCTGTTGTATGAGTTTATTGAGCTATATGCTAGGGTTGGTTAGTTAGCAGTATGATAGCCTGATTAGGTTATGCTTGGTAATGGTTACTCAATTCACGGATGCTGCTTGCTTTATGCTTATAGGGGTTCCAGCTAGCTTTAACTAACTAGTAAACGAATATGTAATAGTATTCGCAAGCTAGTTAAGGAAAGAAGGTAGGGACTCCTTGTGCAGCTGATGGCAGAGAGTAGGTCAGAGAGTGGCCTAGGATAAGACTATGATGAGATTAGTTGAAAAGCAGTATTAGTATAAGGGACTTGGTGAAGTCGAAGAGATCCTTGAGGAAAGTACGGATATATGTGGAATGTAGTGTGGACCCGTACTACTGGAAGCAAAGGATCAGTACCTGAATTAAGGAGGGCTAAGATAGAACCAGGAAACTTAGACAGTGTGTGAGACCTCTCGAGAGTATGTTTGACTCTGAAGTTTATGTGTTTATTTTAGTGTAGTGATTACATGACATGGAGCAGGAGGTTCAGGGTCTGGATCAGGATCCGGATCAGGCTCGGGTGCGGGATCTGAGCAGGTTGATGATGGGCTACGCGAGTTTATCACATCTGAGATTATGATAGGTATCCTTGAGGCAACCCCAGTTATTTTCGGGTCGATCAAGGAGGGGATTATTGATCTGATGGAGGATTGCGTCTAGATATTCAGGAGTGACTTGGTGTCCAGCCAGTTGGGTACGCGCATACTATCCTTTAAGGAATTCAGGGGGAATAGTGCACCAGACTTTCATGGGGTGAAGGACCCCATTGCTTCCAGCAGATGGATTGCAGACATTGAGTCTGCGCAGTTGACGAGCTTCTGTCCGGAGGGGTCGAAGGTCCACTTTGTTGCGGGTTGTTTGAGAGACAGAACTCGGGATTGGTGGGAGTCAGTTGGTGACTCACTGGGAGCCCCAACCATCGAGCCTATGACTTGGTCAAACTTTTTGACTAGGTTCAGGGCTGAGTTTGCGCTAGCTGTGGAGCTTCAATAGCTGGCCAGGTAGTTTCTTTCCATGAGACAGACTATAGAGAAAGTGGCGGAGATCCCCACCAAGTTCAGAGAGGGGGCCTTTTTGGTACCTCAGTATGCAGGGTATGAGGAGATGCTGAAGATCCGCTATCATGATATGTTGAGGGTTGATATTCAGGAGCATGTCAGCTACTCAGCTCGTCTAACCCTGGAGTCCATGATTGCTAGGTTGAGCGAGAGGGATATTGATTTAGAGCACCTCAGGAAGAGGAAGGCAGAGATGGTGTAACATCCGAAATCCTTGGTATATTAATGGTGTGTTTATTTTGGGTTTTATTGAGTGACTCGATGAGTTGTGAGTCCACATCGTCGAGTTGACTGCGTGGGTTTGATGAGCGGATTCGAAGAGTTGGAGAGCTGACTCGCCGAGTAGGTGCGGTGTAGTGAAACCCTAAATCCCCAGGTTTGGGGGCTATATAAGGGAACTTATAGCCTCGTTTGCGGCTCATGCTTTGCCCAACTTCAATAAGAGAAACCCTAGTCGACTTTTTGAGCTAAAAGAGAGAATGTTGAGCATATATTGAGTATTTTGGTGTATCTTTGGAGGGGAAGAGAAGGAATTCAAGCAAGGAATGAGAAGTGGTTGTTAGATCTGTTGCTTGTTATTCAAGAGCTTCTGTAAAAGGTGAAAAGTTCATACCTTTATCATTCTTATGGTTAAATCTCTTGATTTTGGAAGGTTAGGGTTTATGCCACCTTTATTTGGGATTTCAAGCTTACAGAGTTATATTGAGGTTTAGACCTCAGATCTGGACCTTGTGAGGTACATAGAGTCCAAAGGCCTAACTTTATTCACCCATATGAAGGATATTGTACTTAACACATTATGAGAGCATTTTTGGTATGTTGGAGCAAAACTACCATGCATGAACGTAAAGATTGAAGCTTTATGTGACAATGAAGTCTTGGGATGCTAGATCTAGTGTTTGGAGTATTAGAGCTGCTTGAATCGTATGAATAAGAAATTTGATTGAAGGGACTCGCCGAGTCTATGAGCTGTCTTGACGACTCCGCTGAGGTTTTTCCCCAATGATTTTGAACATGGGTGACTCGGTGAGTTGGCGAGACAACTCGACGAGTCCAGGAGGACTTTCGCGATAGGACAAAAGAAAAAAGGGGAGTCGACAAGTCACATAGATGCACTCGGCGAGTTAGGTCAAAAATGGAATGTTGAATCGAGTTTGACTTCTGTTAACTTTAGGGTTATGTCATATATGAGTAATGGAGACCATGGAGGTGTAAAATGGTCTTTTACCCAATCCAAGAGTTAGAAAGAGAAAGAGAGGGAAAATTTTTGGTATTAAGTATGAGTAGAGTATTCATTAAAGATATTTACCCTGTGTGATAGGCGTAGGCTAGTTTGAGATTTCTGTGTGTGAGGTTATTACTTGTTAGCTTTTGTAGTGGGTCTTCTCACTATACTTACCATGTGTGATAGATGTTTATCTGTATTTTTGAAAATGAAAATACAAATTGAGGATTTGAGAAAAGTTTTCAAAAGAAAAGATTTTCTAAAATGAGTAAGAGTTCTAAGAGAAAAACGAGAAGAAGCAGTGTGTACAATTAGCCAGAGGCCAAACGGTGATTTCCCAAAATACCCTTACTTATTTATTTGTGTTATGATTTATTGTTGAGATATTAGTGATGTATACTAGAAGATAGACTAGGTATTTCATATATTAGGGCTAGAGTTTCCTAATTTGTAATGCCTTAGCCTAGGGATTGTCTTTATCTATTATTTGCCTTGAGTATGTGCTGAGTAAGAGTATCTAGCACGAATCACTTAGAGAGCGAGTTCTGAGTCGAGAGATAATCTAGGAGAGATACCTAGATGAGCATTGAGGAGTCTACTGAGAAGAGTAATTAGATACCATGAGAGGTGCGGTAGCTGAGTTCAGCGATGCCTTTTGAGAGCAAGTAGAGAAAATATGGTTGTAACCTAGAGTGCTTTAACGTGTTGGTGGAGATTATTTGACGCTCGAATACTGCTTGCTTTGTGCTTTGTTGAACTCTTCATGATGAAAGTTAGCTACTAAGTGAATATGACGATATTCAGGAGGTAGATGGCTGGCATCATAAGGAGTTCTTCAGCAGTTGATGGCAAAGAAGTGTGAGAACCTAGGAAGAGCCTAAGGAGTGTATGTAGTTAGAAGAGTATGCTGATAGAGCAGAGTATTTGTTGGGTAGTGACCGAGTATATCAGGATTGGTGATTGAGAATGGTTGAGCTGCTACTTAGGAAATATGGGACGATCCATGTGGAAAATATAGGTAGATGTTGCAGGTAGTATGGGCCTGTACTACTAAAAGCAGAGGACACGTACTCGAAACAGGGAGAATTCCAGAGGTTCTAAGTAGAGAATTGAGAGGTGATAACATGGTTCAAGTACCATGATTCGTGACACATTGAAAGGTGATAACATGGTTCGGGTACCAGGATTCGTGGCAGATCGAGAGGTGATAACATGGTTTAAGTACTCTGGTTTGTGGCGATTAGTGGATCAAAGTTTATCAGTTATTCAATTGTGATTGATTAGACAGAGAGCAGATATGATAGTGTGTGGGGCCAGATGGCCAAGTCAAAAAAGTTTCAATGGAGCATACCTTGAGAGGGAAATCAGGTTAGTTCCGAGAGATTTTTGGAGAAGCCAGTTAGAACTGCAAGACTCAGGGACGAGTAGAGTTAATGCTTATTAGAGGATCCTGGTCTGAGTTAAGCACTCCACGGATAGATGAGACATCATCTTCTATGACAAAATTTGCGTTGTCCTCGTTTCGTGGGAGAATCAAAAGAGATAGAGAGTTCTGGTTTCAGAGTTTGGAGGCAAGCCCGTGGGGTAGCACAGGGTTGCAACCTTTCTATCAGAGCATTTGGGCAGAATGTTGTTGCGAGGTATTTCTTATACCATGAGAGAGTCGTTAGTGAGACTGAGATAGGAGAGACTAGAAAGGTGCCTTTGTGTGTGAGGCATGTTTTTAGCAGCAGTTCCAAGCGATCAAGAGGAGTACATCGGGGCGGTGGCCCTCATTGTCTACATTGTGTATTGAATGTGAGAGTGAGGTCTCTTGCTTTTATAATTTCCCACGTTGGGAGGTTGGTCAAGGAATCAGAGACGAGGTGCGTGATATTAGGAGTTGCTTTTATAATTTCCCACAGTCGGGGTATCTGACGATGTGTCGGTCTGAGGCATTTAAGATGACTAGAGGCATTCATGTTGGGAGGATTCTGGGGTTTTGTCTTAGATGCGAGATATTTGGAGTTGCTTGGTTTCCATTGGGAAGATCATTGAATGATTGTGTGGTTCGTTTCATGAGTTAAGTGTAATATACCTGGTGAAACAGTCTATGGAGTAGATTGTTGGTACGCCTATGGTGATGGTTCGAACCCTGAGTAGGGTAGATCTGGGTGTTTTATTAAAAGGATCAGAGATTTGTTCAAGGGCGGTTAGAGAACTGGATATAGAGACCTGATGTACGAATACATGAGACTAGGGTTTATTGGTGGTCGAGGCGAGGTACAGAGCGAGATAATGCATGTTATACGTGTTCACGAAAGGATGAGTGTCTCCACAGTAGGTGGCCGTTGATCAGAGACCTTGTCGTGGTTAGAAATTCTTCAAGGTTGTAATAGTAAATTCAAGGTGGTTGGCTCGAAAGGATAGTTTCAGCGGTTGAGAACTTCAGGCTCAACGTATGGGTTGTTATATGCACTTTGGAAAGGCCAGAAATTGATTGGGCAACCAACTTCAGGGTCGGTGTGAGTATATATATATATATATATATATATATATATATATATATATATATATTGCATGGTTTTTGAGCAATAGAGGAGGGAGTCTCGGATTGTTGTCAAAATGTTATGAGTCATTGACGATTCCTCCATATTTTAAATTGAGAGTTGGAATATTTCGACGTTCTAGTTGTGCGAGAGGAAGATCTGCTGTGAGATTCTTAAAGGATGCATTACAGTATCCGAGTATGGTTCCCTAAGTAGGAGGTCAGAGGTTGAGGCAAGACATTGTGAGGTTTTGTGATGGTGTACCGAGGTATCCAAGTATGATTCCTTGAATTTTGGATCATTTTGAGACTTGAGTTATGAGATGGCAAGTGGAGCATCAAGTGACTACGGTCCCATTGGGAGCCTGATAACGTCTATTTAATGCATATATTTATGATGTTTTCTTATTATTTTATACCATGTTTTTATGTTATTTAGAACTAAAAGATACTTAATATGATTTGAAATATTCGATTACAGTTAAAATGGGAGCTAGAATGCAAAAGGAAGAAAATGGAGTTGAAAAGATGCAAAAAATGATATTGCTGGCAGATTGAACCCTCTTCAGTGTTTCAGGTGTATCTGATGACTCATTAGTCCAATTGACGAGATTCAAAATGTTCTAAAAACTAGACGAAATTTCCTACGACTTATGTGAGAGGCACTTTTGGCTAATTCGACATTTATCTTATCCAAAATCGGCCTTGAAGATGAATCATAAAAGCTGGACGGAAATTCCCTCCCAGTTACTTATTCCCCAAGCATCACTTACCTTATTTGTATTTGCTTAATCCCTAAGCCACCATTAGTTTCCTGATTCTAATACAAATCTAATATTCCATATAAATTCTATCTCCATAAACTATAAATACCCCATATCATTCCACCATTTTTATAATCTATGATATTCCACTTCGACTTGTGCGACATGAAAACTTCATAATTGCCGTTTTGAGGGTCTAGAAGGCGGTCGGAAGGCTGTTAAGCTGACAGGAGCAAAAATATAAGGGATTGGAGAGTGGATTCATGTCGGTAATCATGTGGTTTGTTAACGTGATCATGCTTAGCATTCCACTGTGATAATATTATGTGTTTACTTTCTGATTTAGGTGTAAAAACCTTTTACTTTGTATTTATGATTAAATAAAACCTTGATTATTGGAGTAATTGCTAGATTAAATTGTTTGTTTATGTTTAATTTATCTTGCCAAGTTTTTTAAAAGATCCTTACGTGTTAATGATAATTATTTGCTGTTAATTGTCAAGTAAATTGAGTTGTATGAACATCTGCTTGATTGCTTGTCTCTTATGATTTTGATGACCATCAAGATTATATGTCTAGGAATAACGAATGTGAAATTAGGATTAACTCAGAAATAAGTAAGTTAATGTGTGAGCCTTGTGTGATAAACCATCAACAAGAGGTTAAATTGAATTAGTAATTTGATTAACTATTATTACAAGTTTTGCTTAATACGAACTGAACACTAGGAAGCATGTTAGTTTAATCAATCGATCACTGTTTGAATTGACTTGTTTGCTAATGATTAGTATTAGTGAACACAGATCTAATCATTTTAGGAATCGGTGAGCATGAATAAATGAAATTATGTATGCAGTTGTCTATACTTTTAAGGTGTGATTTATCTAAACCAAAGTACCTGAAGAGATTTGTTTCCCTGTTAGTTTATCGAGATTTGTTAATTAATTGTTTGTCTGAGATTTAATAAACCATTTCTTTATTGCTTTTGTGTGTTTTGCAACCTATAATCAAATATTTTAAATTAATTCACTACCGTTCCCCTTGTGTTCGACACCCTTGCTTATCAAAGCTATACTATACTCAATCGGGTTCACTGCCTGTAAGGTGTGGTTTAGATGCGATAAATTAGGAATTATAAATAAAAACCTAGTGCATGAAAAATACACATCAGAGCCTTTCAGCTATTGTCATCAAACGGGTGTATCCAAGAGTGTAAATTACAGTGAGAAAAGTGTTTGGTCACGATGGTTTTTGTCAAGAGTGGTGATGCTTAACCCAGGTGTGTGTGTGTGTACCTATCTATGTGGGACCATGGAGTGTTCGATATTGAAATCAGTGGGGTGATGACTCGAGAATGAGATTATGGGTTGATAAGAGGGTGAATGGATCCAAGTGGGAGTAATCACTTTGGATTATCAGGGAAAACCATGGAGTGAGCCCATGACGAGTTAGCGAGAGAGTGTTGTGATACTGCAGGGAGCCATAGTATTCACCAGTCACCGAGAGAGTGTTGTGATACTGCGGGGAGTCGTAGTATTCACCAGTCAGCGAGAGAGTGTTGTGATACTGCGGGGAGCCGTAGTATTCACCAGTCAGCGAGAGAGTGTTGTGATACTGTAGGGAGCCGTAGTATTCACCAGTCAGCGAGAGAGTGTTATGATACTGTGGGGAGCCGTAGTATTCACCAGTCAACGAGAGAGTGTTGTGATACTGTAAGGAGCAGTAGTATTCATGAGTTAGTGAGAGAGTGATGTAGGCATGCGGGGAACCGTAGCCTTCTCAGGTTAGTGAGAGGGAATGTTATAATACTATGGGGAGCCATCTTAATCGCTAGTCAGAACATGACACAAAAGAGTTTTTAGGCTTGGGTAGCCTTATTATTTGAGTTTTTGGAAACTTGGTGGTCAGACCATGGGCGAGACTAGGGTCTCCATATTGGTTGGGAATCATTATAGACTGAGCTAAGGCATGGTTATCGCATTTGGAAGGAATTGGAGACGTGATGTACGCGTGGATAGCGGGTCATGGGTTTAGTGCTTCATTGGGATGACTGGTTCCAATTCTGTGTCGGATGAGACTCTCGAGTCTGAGTTTGACTCTAATGGTGTATTGAGTAGGAGAAATGAGATTCCAGATTCAGAGATGGGTCTCATTTTGAAGGGGTCTTGTTTTTCATCTAACATCTTAGACCTGAGTGGGTGAGTTTGTTGGTGTGGGAAGGACCGGGAGACGCATGGAACTAATGAGTAGTAGACGATAGAGGTTGAGGATCAGATGATTTCAGTTGGGATTTTAGTATTTTCTTGGGGTAATGTAGACTTCATAACTTGTGTGACAAAGTGGGCCAAGATAATTATTGTGAGAAGGAAGCCAGTGAGATGTTTTGGGTATGATTTGGGTAACCTTTGAGGGTTCAAATATTGGGTCGGGAGTTAACATGGTGCTCAAGTGTTGAATGGAATATTTGAAAGGAAGCTAGGACATATGATTATAGATATCAGAGGATACATCTGAGCGAGCATGATCATTTTCTTGTGTCCGAGGACAAGGTGTTGAGAGTTCATTGTTCAGATGGATTTTGATAGAAGTACAGTGGATGAGTCCCTGGTGAAGTGTGACCTTCATCCTCGAAATCAAGCATCTCCATCGCCAACATACCAAACAACCTGAGCAACATGGCCACAAGCCCGAGAATACCTGCAGCCTTTCTAAGGTAACTAAGACCAACCCTGTAGGGCTCTAATACTTGTAGGTGAAACAAATTCCTGCCAACATAATTCCACTTACTTAATCTGAGACTTGAAGTCTCGAGATAGCCTGTCATCCTGACAGACCGCCACGTCGAATCATTGCAGAACTTATTCCTCAAGAAAACCAAACTTAAAAAAAAATACTTTCCACCCGCAATACCTTGAGGCTTCCACAAAAACAAAATCACCGGTCAACTAAGACTACCAAATAACAAGCAATTCCACAAATAGACCCCAAATCACTGAAGTCGCTCCTACTCATCCTGCTTCCACATGGCGGCTTTCCTAAAAAACCACTGGGACCTCCCTGGTCTTAACTTGTCTACCAACAGTCCGAAACACCGTACACCTACCCGATTGCTGAGCCAAAACACACTCAGCAGTCCCCTACGACCTCCAAAGGATACCTCATCTAACCATAACTGACCTATCTCCTTCCATCCGATTGATCCATCCGATCGTGATAGGCTGACAACCTGTTTCCACTGAATCCGATGCAAAAAGGCAAATACTACCAGAATAGTTGTAATCTTACATCACGCTTGGTCTCCTTCAACCTACCATTTCCTGATTCCAATTATGTTGTGACCTACTCACAACCTTACGAAATGGCCCACCCTAGCCTATATGATTTGAATGAATCCATGAATGCTACGGCTACACCCGCAAACTTACATCACTTCCCATAATATCTGGCTACTAGTGAATGCTACAGAACCCCTGTAGTCTTACCACACTTCCCGCACCATCTAGACGCTAGTGAATGCTATGGAACCCCAATAGTCTTACAACACTTCCCTCCCTAACATCAACATAACCCAAATACCTTACCCCAAATCTATCAATTCAAATTGCATACAGAGTCGAGGACGTACTCGGTGGAACACCCCCAATTGAAATCAATCCAAGACTGGAACCCTAACTTGATTCCCCAAATTCTGCTATTAAGCACCATTGAGACACGATTCATATGCTGGGAAATTTTACTGAACTTCAAAATCACACAACCCTCAAACCAAATAGCCACTCGGGCTGCCATTTTCCTCGATGAGGATGGGAAACCCATCCCGGTCTCATACCTACCCCTGCCCTGCACACCTGTGTGATTCTCCCCCACTTAGATTAGACTAAGTCCGCTTGGTTCATGAAGGATTCTCAATCCTTCTTACGTTCCAATAATCAATCTACTGAAGACCGGTGCTTACCAAACTAGTGCACCATAAGTAATCCTTCCCAAAACAACACAACTCTTGAAAACCAGCTAACACTTCTTGTATCCCAACAGCATCAATGACTTTAAACGCTTAAAAGCGGTATTACGATCAGATCTCGGAGTCCAATGAACAGATAGTCTAACCAAAACCTCGACAACAACTCTCTCTTCCCTCGACAATCCTGGTGGCTCTTCCAAACATAAATACTAAGGTTACTGAAAACTAGTCATAACTCCCTCGAAAATGACTAGAGTAGGTGGGCTAACTGCTCCTCCCCGACCATCCGATAGTCGACCTCCTTGTCGTCCACCTGAACACAACGAAAATATAACAGGATTGCTCCTTATGGGAAATCCCTGAAGACGTGGCCAAACCTTCTACACCTGTAGCAACCTAGATCATTGAGCAGATTCTAACAATGACTCGGAGAAATCACGGTACACGTGGAATCCGCTCCACGAGATACATCCATTTAAAGATCTCTCAAAGATTCCTCGACATGCTGAATGGCATCTGACAACCCTTGCTAACCCAGATAATAACAGAAAACTGTCCCGAGATCCAACTTATCACAATTCCTAAGCGATACAAATACCCAATATCCACTGAAAATGACTGAAGTAGCATATCCGCAAACATCTGAAGGAATCCTAACCACCTCCTCCTGTGATACCTTGACCACCCTGAGAACATAATGTAACACCTCATTCCCATCCCAATGACAATCCAAACCTTTGGAACGGAACTTCATCGCATAGTTTCTTCAAGCGTTGCATTGATCTGACCTTGTTGGCCTCTCAAAAGCTGATCCAACTCTTCGATCTCTGCCCGAGACCCTCTAATAAATTCACCTGGTCTGAACCTATTTCATTGAGCTGCTCCTAATCAATCTTCCGACCTCGGCTCTGTGATCCATATCATTCACGTTCTTGCACCCTGACACCCTCACCAGCTCAATCACTAATGGCTGAACTACAGTAGCTGGAGCAACCTCTGCTCTAAACCGACTATAAACTATTCCCAAGACACAGTTTCAAATCCCAAAGCGTAATAAATCGCACAATCAGCCCTTTCCGCCTGATACAAGAGGTCCGAGCCGAACTCGAAATCTTGCTAGTCCATCCACTAATTGGCTCACCACTGAATCCGTGACCAAACCCTGGTCGTACCCATGCATGCTCATCCTCATTCTGCAAAGTAGTTATTCGTACGATCAAGGCATAACCAAGAATTCTCCTTCCCATAAGCTTCTCAGATTCTCCAAGACTTTTACCAACTTGAGTATGGGTCCTTTGCTTTCAGCAGTACGAGCCTAATACTACCTTCCACACCTACCCATACTTTCCTCAGTAATCCTCCCAAATCCTCTAGGTCACTTACTCCACCAGTATAATAAATTTTTGCTAAACAGCAAGACAATCCCTACCATAGCACCTCCTAGGCTCCCCCTAGGCTCCCAACTTCACCGAACCGCCCCACTAAGCTCACTGGAGTATATCCTAGGATTTCCAAGGTTCCCAACCTCACATAGTCCTCAGCTTCTGAAAGATTCCCAGTACTGTCAACTATCTACCTTATGAATATAGCACATGCAACAAAGATCAGAAAATCCTTCGAGTAATAGGCTTAATCCTAGAACGGTTAGACTCAAACGAGAGATGCACAATAGGTCCAACTCCATGACCTTGAGATTATCCAGCCTGTTCCACATGTGACCTAGCATATTCACTTAGTAGCTAGCTCACATTGCTAGAAGTCCCACAAATCACAAAGCGTGCAACATTTAGACAACAGAAAACTAACCAATCATAATCCAATCAAACAATTCTATCTATATATCCAATTCACAATCGGGTGACTCATGTCACTAACGTCATCCTAGGCTTACCCTAGGGTAATCTCCGACCCACCTACTATCACAGAACATTTGGCCCATATACGATAACCCATTCCGTCCACATCCATCAAAATCGTCGGCTGCCTTATGCATGCAAATTATACATAGAACAGGATCTAATAGACTGTCGAAGAATAGACTCTACCCTAAGACCACAGAAAATAAGGTTAAATCACCTATTCTAAGGCTATAAGATCCTAACCGTATATAATTTTCAAAACATACATATTATAGTTACAAATACCAATTATCATTCTCATTCCAACATGACATCCAATACCCTCATGGCTATAAGCACCACATATCAAGCCAACATATTGCTAACTACACAACACTAGCATGGAAGTCTACTAGCTCATATAACACATATATGCATCTCCCCTAGCCCTAACTAGCATGTGAGTCATAGATTCATAATCAAATCATAACCGATAATAAATGTTGGTATTCTGGGGAAACCTACTTGAGCTCGGTTGCTTGCATGCACTACACCCTTTCTTGTCTTAGAAAACCTTTTCGTTGAAAACATTTTCTTTCGAATTTTTTTGAAAACTTTACAGATCCTCAATTTGTGTTCAGACACACTCGAAGGTATCCCCGAATTCCTCAAACCAAGGCTCTGATACCAACTTGTAACGACCCAAAAATCAAGGGTAAAAATTTCATTTTTAGTATAGCTAAAACATTGACAGCATTTATTTCAAACATTTCGAATCACCATTAAGTAAAACATTTATCAGAGTCCATCCCAAAATTATTCATTGTGGAAATCATTGGTGTGTGCATTTCGATCAATCCGAGCTCTTCTTTTCCAAATCAATAATACCTGAAACCAAAACTGAAAACCGTAAGCACACAGCTTAGTGAGTCCCCCAGAGCATACCCCACACATAATCCACATAACACATATCATATTAGCTATAAAAGTTATCTCTACCACATAAGCCCTGCATATAATCATATAAGGTAGCCATGGAAACCCTCTAGGGTCCTACACCTAGTGCCACAGGAACCCCCACGTGGTCTTATCTAGCCACGGGTACATATAAGGATGCTTTGGAAACCCTCCAAGGTCTTACACCGGGTGCCGCTAGAACCTCCACATGGTCTTAGCCCACTTCCATGGGAAACCCCACATGGTCTTAACTTGGAAAGCCATGGGAAACCCCACATGGTCTTATGTCTAACTGCCTCAGGAACCCCCCGGGGTCTTCTATTCAAGTATCACAAAGACAACTAGCATACCAAATACCACACAATCAACTAGCATACTGCCTATATAACTATTTTCCATTGGAACCCCCGCATGGTCTTCACATAAATACATAATGTATCAATAGCACATTCTCGACAATCATCACAACTAGATAAATCGGTCGGCCTTGGTGCCTTACACCGATTGGTATGGTGAGAACACTTACATCGCAGTGCAGAAGCTTCCCGCACGAAATCCTTTGATGCTGCCTCGCCAACTTCCCGAGATGCCACTACCAAATAGTATACCCAATAACCAATTGAGTCCAATACCATAATCTGTAATCCATGCATGGGGGGAAATGACCACTCTACCCATGGCCTTGTATGATCCAAACAAAGACCGAAACCTAAAACAAAAGCCCAACACTAGGTAGGATTTCCAAGCCTATTAGTGGCCTACTAATGGCCCAATTTTCCAAATTAGGCCCAACCCATGTAATGGGCCTTACCTTAAGCCCAAACATATTCCTGGCCCAAACATCAGACTAATAATGGCCCAATAAGGCCCAAAGGCCCAAAGTCCACTGCGTAGCCCAACTCTAGGCCCGAAACACTCTAAGAACCTAACTGATGAGTATGCATGGCGTACTCCCTTATACGCTAAGCGTACTAGCTGAAGGTGGTGTACGCTGCGCGTATCTGCATCTACGCACATCGTACTCCTCTATAAAACCACATTTCCATTGACTGCTTAATACTCTACTCCAGGAGCTACAATTACAGATCAAAGACATCTTCAATGTCTAAAACCATAAAGTTCCTTACTTGATGGCTTTGCATGACCCACATAAGCTCAAACTCCAAAAATAACAATCTTCTTCCATGGAAATGCTCTTAACTCATGCATAAACCCGTTAAGACATCCAAGATAGAAACTTTCTACCTTAGGTACTCATTTAACACAGAGAGTGACAACTCTAAGCATTAGAAATCAGATTAACCCTCATAGCTTCCACTTTTGGACCAAAATGGTCCAAAATATCACTCTAACAGATCTAAGAAGATAAATGATCAAGATGAAAGCTTTATACCCTCATCAAGCTGAGAATGAGTCCTAAATGCCAGATCCATAAGCTCATCCTTGATTCCCATCTTTGCAACAAGTTCCATTTTCTTGAAATGCACCAAAAACCACCCAAAATGCACCAATAAAGCTTATAACACTCTTGGATTAAGCTACTACTCGAAATTAGGATTTAAGGCTCTAAGAATGAAAGGGAGGAACACCCCTCGGACTTAAGGTTCTTTAAATAGTCAACCAACCCTAAAAATTAGGGTTTAGGGACTCTAAGAATACGCTAGGCGTACTTCTCGTACGTTGGGAGTACGCCTCTAACACCCGCGACTCCTTATCACCCCTACGTTGGGCATACCTGTCACAACTAGCATTTTAGCTAGGAAATTCTATTCTCATATAAACATCATCCATTGTAAAAGCCTATACTTTATTCTCGTTCAATTACATCTCATATGTTCAACTAAGGGTTGGAAACCCTAGAAATCCCGGTTCAAGGTTATTATGGACTAGGATTCCCTTATTGGGTCTAACGAACCAATAAACTTTCAACTTGACTACTTTGGGCCTAAAATGATCCATATTATTTCTAATGGGCCTTATTGGGACATAACAACTCCAATTAACCTTAATGGACCATAAATCCATTCTATTTGTACTAATTGGGCCGTGAACCCTGCTAAATGTCTAATGGGGCAAAAACTTATTTAGTGGGCCTCATATTTTCGAGCAAAGATAATGAAACGGCCCAAATTAATAAACTCCCTTCCAAAATACAAATTCTTGGCCCAAGTGTAAAAAAAAAAAGAGTTTAATCCATATAATATAAGGCCTTGACCCCTCACTTTTGCTTGGTGGTAATCTAGGCAAAAGGACTCTCATGTAACAAGGTAATGCATCCTTAACCATCATACATTAACCTTGATCCTCTCTCTTCCTATTTCCTTAACCATGGCCGAAAATATCAACATACACACACACACAATTACACTTCCAAACTCTCTCAATACTATCTCAAAAACTCTTCCTTCACTGTAACACCGTAAATTTCAAGACAAAATTTTCATTTAAAATAATCATTTTATTCTTAGAAACACTTGTTTAAAATCTCATTCATAGTCGATTTACAAAACATGACTCCATTTTCACTTGCATAGAAAACCAGGATCCTCCAAAATATGACTCTTTCTCTGGTGTGTACAATCAAGCCGGTGCCGTCCCGTGATACTGAAAGAAACTTGAAAAACATCACACAAAACACTGTAAGCACGAAGCTTAGTGAGTTCCCCAAAATACCACACATAACACATATTAGCCACTCGAGGCTATAACTCTATGGGTCCGTGCACCCAAACTCTGTGAACCCTCAGGTTCTAACTCTGGGAACCTTCCGGTTCCAACTCTATAAACATGCACAACATAAATCACATAGAAATAATGCAGTACAACACATCACGTACATATAGCATACAAATACTCTGATCACATAACTCTGGTTACCTACTCAAGGTAAAGTATAGTGAGAAGACTCACCTGGCAAGCAGAAAGCAGATATCCCCACACTTGAATCTCGAACTCGCCACCGCCTAACACGTAAGGCAAAGACTCTCATGAATATAACTCTCGAGACTAGAATAAATCCTCTCATAACACCCTCTTATGGGTAAAAGACTATTTTACCTTTCTCTTGGCCCAAAGGCCACATCGCTGACCAAACCCTAAAAGTCAACGGCCAACCCTTGGTCGAAATCAAAGTCCTCAGTCTAAGTCAACCCCTGACTGACCCTACTCGCCGAGTCAACCCTGTGACTCGTCGAGTTCCCATAATCAGAACTTCACTCAGTCTGCGACCTAACTCACCGAGTCACCCCGAGACTCGCCGAGTCCAACAACTCTGAGTCCACTCGCACACGGCTCACCGAGTCATCCCTCGACTCACCGATTCTCGACTCAACCAGAGAATATTTGGGACTCTTCGACAAGACTCGCCGAGTCCAAATGGACTCGTCGAGTCCAAGGCTATCTTCAACCTACTCGCCGAGTTGTTCTTCCAACTCGTCGAGTTCCAGGCCATCTTCAAGCAACTCGTCGAGTCACCCCATGTGACTCGTCGAGTACCACCGGTCTGAATCCATACAGAAGCGTCTCAGGCCATGCAATTGATCCAAAACATAGATCTAGTCTCCTACCACTCATCCATCACGTAAAGTGGCAAACTTTACGTGAATCCAAAGAGATCTAAGCCGTTTGCACATTGGGGCTAGGGTTTGGGACATGTAAGCTTCACTAAACACTCCAACATAGGGACTTTCATCCTGTCTGATTCTTCTCCCTTCCAGATCTGAGGTAGCAACCTCAGATCTAACCTCTAGACTTCCCATTTCATCCATAGACAATTTCTCACAAACCCCAAAATGAAGAAACAACATAACAACAGGTTAATAACGAGATATTACCTCTAAGTGATGCCCCAACTGTAATGAAATTCGAATCCAAGCAAAGCCCCTTGCTCCAAGCCTTCAATCTACCCAAAATTTCTTCAACCATTACTTCTCCAAGCTCAAATCCACTCAACAATGGTGCTTCTCCGTGATTTAGGGTTTTCTGGGGCTCAAGGGGTGATAAAGAGGCTGGGAGGAAAACATAGTGATCTTTATATAAGGCTTAACCCCGAGAATTAGGGTTTTCTCCACTCAGCGCCTACTCGCCGAGTCCATTACACTGACTCGCCGAGTCGGCCACTTAACACGCAACCAAGTCGCGACTCTACTCGCCGAGTCCGCACATGGACTCGCCGAGTCACTCTTTCCCAATTTACTCTTTTAGCCCTTCAACTCTACTCTTGATATTTCGGGATGTTACAATTCTCCCCCACTTAAATTAGGCTTCGCCCTCGAAGCCTACAACAACTCAACTCCAGATATACTCCCACAACGTGCCACCTGGCCTTAATCGGACCAGATCTCACAAGGCATACCCATCGAAACTCGAACACACTTTTCCTTTCCTTACGGTGTCCTGACCACTGCCTCGAACCGAGCACCAGATGTACACTCTGATAACCACACTCAACGATCCGAGAATTACCCATGAAACATCACTGACCCAAATCTCAACAATCACTCGACCCATAAGGGTTAGAAGCCATGAACCATCGGATCCCTGATCCGAATCCCATTCTATCCAATCCGTGACGACAGAAAGGCCCACTCTTCAATCCCAGAGCAACTCTCATGAGTCCTCTTCTTGCAATCAAGTACCCAAGCCGCACCAACCTTCGCACTCTCGGGTTAGGAGAACCCGTCGCACTGATGACATCTCTAACATTCCCAGGAGACACCACCACTACGCACACGGCCCTTGATCAGAATCAAGCTGGGAGTCCCAGACTCCATCCCTACATCCATCCTGAGACTCTTGGCTCTACACCCGTGGAATCCCTTCCGCATCCTCAGCAAACATCCCATCATGATGTCATTCCATACCACTGTCACAGACACAATGTTCAACCATCATACTCCAAATCATCCATTCTCACTACAACTTCCACTTCCGCGAATCGACACTTTCCTCAGCAAATGAGGGTCTGACACTTCCTCCCATACAACAGCACAAAGGGTGGCATACCAATGCACTAATGATGGCTGTTGAAATAGGATAACTCAACCAAGGATAAATACGTGCCGCAACACCCTCCGGAATCTAATACACATGCCTGAAGCATGTCTTTGAGCGTCTAAATCATTCCCTCCCTCTGAGGTGTCCTCAGACATCATCATGATAGGCTCTAGCTCATCTCATATCCCTCTTCGAGACTGATCACCAGGTCAGCTTTTGACTCCACAGCTGAGCCTCCAAAGGTCACCCAAATCATGATCCAAATATCCCACTAACTTCCTCCCCGTGACCACTATCCCGGCCCCGTGACACGCAAGTCACGAAATTCTATTTTCCTTATGCAAGAAAGTACAATCCAACCGAGGATCGTCTCCACTCTGATCTCTGGTTTCTGCTGCGTATATCCCTTGCGCATCTCACCACATTCCCCGACAGAGACTGGGACCCCAGTCTCACCCCCGGTCCAACATCCAGGCTCCTAAAACTCAATACTAGGGCTACTCAAGCCCAAAACTCTTCCACATCATACACTGATCGGAGAACATTCCATCATCACACTCTCTTGCCATCTAGTGAGCACTACGGCTCCCCGCGGTATCACAGCACCCTCTGACTAGTGAGTACTACGGCTCCCTGCAGTATCACAACACCCTCTGACTAGTGAGTACTACGGCTCTCCGCAGTATCAGAACACCCTCTGACTAGTGAGTACTACGGCTCCCCGCAGTATCACAACACCCTCTGACTAGTGAGTACTACGGCTCCCCGCAGTATCACAACACCCTCTGACTAGTGAGTACTACGGCTCCCCGCAGTATCACAACACCCTCTAACTCCACTAGTTCGTGCTCCACAGACTATCATAGGCGGCTACCCATACTCGTCTCGAATATTCATCACAGACTCTGGAGGCAATCGTCATAACAGATGCCCACCCTTGCGAAGATCCACTCTCGCAAGTAATCTCCCTGGATGCCCATACTCGAAGGCTCTCACTAGATCCATAGATACCTGATATACCACAAGTCGTCTCAACTCAAGATTCACGAATAACTTTGAAATAAAGATATCAATACCCGGATACCTCGGAACACCCCCACCGAACATCACAAGATCCTGCCACAACCACAGATCTCCTGCTCCAAGCACCATATAGATGCAATAATACATTCCTTCTGAACCCCATAACTAGATCTTCATTTTTCCCAAGTTGCAACTTCGGTGTATTCAATTTCTCAATTGCAATACGAAGAAACGCTAACGCTACGAAATACGCTGATAATTCTCCGAAACCCTTTTTCCCGCCGCTCAAAATCCAAACAAGGATACACATACCAACCCGGGAGTTGGTTGCCCAATCATTCTTTATCTACTTGCCCCAACACTGACCAATACCAGATTCCTAACTAATAAACACCTGTCGTGGAGACATTCATCCTTCTCAAACAAGTACTTCCCGTATTAACTCACTCTGACCCCTTTCGTCGATCACCGACATCTTTGGTCTCATGATTTCTTACCTCATATATCTATACTCCACTTATAACTGGTCTTGACAAATCTCTTCTTTCTTACATACGGCACCCGGTTCTCCCCCACTTAGGGATCGAACCATCACCAAATAGCATGCAACTAACCCATAACTATATTCTCCAGCAAAATCGCACCTGCCCCTGGAAAGTGCTACACAACGCCCGATAATCCCCCCTTAAGGAAATGAATCGACCTCATATACTCTGAACCTCTGATGAACTCCTCAAGAACTTCTCGTCACGTCTGCCTCTAGTCGTTCCAAATCTCGTACCAATTTAGTACCAAACAACTCAACTGCTCGATCAGATCCCTGGCTCATAGACTAAACCATAAAATCACCGTACCCCTCACCTCAACTCATTAACCAACGCTCCAGCACCGGGATCATCCCAAGAATAGGAACCCACTCCCAAATTCAACACCCCATGGATAGAAAACTCTCGGCACCGCTGAACTCGACTGAACTCCCCGCTGATACCACTACCATGCACCCGACTAAACTCAATTAGGTATAGCGTGGCCCTCGATTATCCCAGTCTCAACTGACTATCTGCTCATGATAGATCACTGCCTCGCGGCACACATGCTACCTGATACTCTGGTGGGAAATCATCATCAATGACAACCTGCAGGGTTTACCCCTAAACCCAAAACCAAAACATCGTGCTTCTCATATTTTTCACACGAGCATAATCAGTACCTCCCAGATCATAGGAGGTGACATCTCCTTTATCGACTGATCGCCCAAATCAGATCGAAATTCTCCCTTCTCACTGACTCCTTACTAAAATACTCTGAGGGGCTCTCGATCTCCCTCTCAAGGGATGCCTCTTCAAACTTACTCGTGACCGAATAACCGGAGAACCACAAACATCATTCACTACGAACCATGGTACTCATTCCATGACATCTCTTCTCAATATGCTCTGGTGTATGGTACCCTAACCATAACATCACTCCCCAATCCGCTCCGATGTATGGTACCCAGACCATAACATCACTCCTCAATCTGCTCTGATGTATGGTACCCGAACCATAACATCACTCCTCAATCTGCCCTGATGTATGGTACCCGAACCATAACATCACTCCTCAATCTACCCTGATGTATGGTACCCGAACCATAAAATTGCTCCTCAATCTGCCCTGATGTATGGTACCCGAACCATAACATCACTCCTCGATCCGCTCCGATGTATGGTACTCAAACCATAACATCACTCCTCAATCTGTTCTGATGTATGGTACCCGAACCATAACATCACTCCTCAATCTGCCCTGATGTATGGTACCCGAACCATAACATCACTCCTCGATCCGCTCTGATGTATAGTACTCAAACCATAACATCACTCCTCAATCTGCTCTGATGTATGGTACCCGAACCATAACATCACTCCTCAATCTGTCCTGATGTATGGTACCCGAACCATAACATCACTCCTCGATCCGCTCTGATGTATGGTACTCAAACCATAACATCACTCCTCAATCTACTCCTTAGAACCTTCAGAATACTCCCTGTATCAAGTATGGGTCCTCTGCTTTCAGTAGTACGGGCCCATACTACCTGCCACATCTACCCATACTTTCCACACGGACCATCCCAGAGCTTCTAAATAGCTGCTCGACATGTTCTTTCACCAATCCCATCGCGCGTGCTCGCTCCCCAACGGAATTCTCTATTCTACAAGCACACTTATCTGGATAGGGTTACTCCCTAGGCTCTTCCATTGTCCTCCCACTTCTTTGCTATCAGCTGCTGAAGAGCTCCTAATGATGCCAGCCATCTACCTCCTGAATATCGTCATATTCACTTGGTAGCTGACTCCCATCATCGAGAGTTCCACAAAGCACAAAGCAAGCAGCATTCGAGCATCAAAGAATACATAGGACTCCCTCTCTGTGATATATAACTCCACCTTCTCGGCTCATCCTTGAAAGTACCACCGAACTCTATAACTCTACCCCTCATGGGCTCTAACCGGATACTCTCACTCATCACATACTCAAAAGCATAACACCTATAACAACGAGTCCTAGGCTAAGGCATCACAAATCAGGCCACTCTAGTCCTAACATATGAAATACCTAGCCTGTCTCTAGCATGCAATAATATCTCATAAAGTGCATCATGCATATCTCATAACACAAAAATAAGGGTATTTTGGGAAATCACCGTTCGGGCTCTGGCTGATTGTACACACTGCTCCTTCTTGCTTTATCTTTGAACTTTTATTCATTTTTAGAAAATTATTTCCTTAAAACTTTTCTTACTTCCTCAGTTTGAGTCCAGATTTACCCGAAGGCGCATCCGAATCCCTCAAACCAAGGCTCTGATACCAACTTGTAACACCGTAAATTTCAAGACAAAATTTTCATTTAAAATAATCATTTTATTCTTAGAAACACTTGTTTAAAATCTCATTCATAGTCGATTTACAAAACATGACTCCATTTTCACTTGCATAGAAAACCAGGATCCTCCAAAATATGACTCTTTCTCTGGTGTGTACAATCAAGCCGGTGTCGTCCCGTGATACTGAAAGAAACTTGAAAAACATCACACAAAACACTGTAAGCACGAAGCTTAGTGAGTTCCCCAAAATACCACACATAACACATATTCGCCACTCGAGGCTATAACTCTATGGGTCCGTGCACCCAAACTCTGTGAACCCTCAGGTTCTAACTCTGGGAACCTTCCGGTTCCAACTCTATAAACATGCACAACATAAATCACATAAAAATAATGCAGTACAACACATCACGTACATATAGCATACAAATACTCTGATCACATAACTCTGGTTACCTACTCAAGGTAAAGTATAGTGAGAAGACTCACCTGGCAAGCAGAAAGCAGATATCCCCACACTTGAATCTCGAACTCGCCACTGCCTAACACGTAAGGCAAAGACTCTCATGAATATAACTCTCGAGACTAGAATAAATCCTCTCATAACACCCTCTTATGGGTAAAAGACTATTTTACCTTTCTCTTGGCCCAAAGGCCACATCGCTGACCAAACCCTAAAAGTCAACGGCCAACCCTTGGTCGAAATCAAAGTCCTCAGTCTAAGTCAACCCCTGACTGACCCTACTCGCCGAGTCAACCCTGTGACTCGTCGAGTTCCCATAATCAGAACTTCACTCAGTCTGCGACCTAACTCACCGAGTCACCCCGAGACTCGCCGAGTCCAACAACTCTGAGTCCACTCGCACACGGCTCACCGAGTCATCCCTCGACTCACCGATTCTCGACTCAACCAGAGAATATTTGGGACTCTTCGACAAGACTCGCCGAGTCCAAATGGACTCGTCGAGTCCAAGGCTATCTTCAACCTACTCGCCGAGTTGTTCTTCCAACTCGTCGAGTTCCAGGCCATCTTCAAGCAACTCGTCGAGTCGCCCCATGTGACTCGTCGAGTACCACCGGTCTGAATCCATACAGAAGCGTCTCAGGCCATGCAATTGATCCAAAACATAGATCTAGTCTCCTACCACTCATCCATCACGTAAAGTGGCAAACTTTACGTGAATCCAAAGAGATCTAAGCCGTTTGCACATTGGGGCTAGGGTTTAGGACATGTAAGCTTCACTAAACACTCCAACACAGGGACTTTCATGCTCTCTGATTCTTCTCCCTTCCAGATCTGAGGTAGCAACCTCAGATTTAACCTCTAGACTTCCCATTTCATCCATAGACAATTTCTCACAAACCCCAAAATGAAGAAACAACATAACAACAGGTCAATAACGAGATATTACCTCTAAGTGATGCCCCAACTGCAATGAAATTCGAATCCAAGCAAAGCCCCTTGCTCCAAGCCTTCAATCTTCCCAAAATTTCTTCAACCATTACTTCTCAAAGCTCCAATCCACTCAACAATGGTGCTTCTCCGTGATTTAGGGTTTTTTGGGGCTCAAGGGGTGATAAAGAGGCTGGGAGGAAAACATAGTGATCTTTATATAAGGGTCAACCCCGAGAATTAGGGTTTTCTCCACTCAGTGCCTACTCGCCGAGTCCATTACACTGACTCGCCGAGTCGGCCACTTAACATGCAACCAAGTCGCGACTCTACTCGCCGAGTCCGCACATGGACTCGTTGAGTCACTCTTTCCCAATTTACTCTTTCAGCCCTTCAACTCTACTCTTGATATTTCGGGATGTTACATTCACCCATCCAAAATTTCGAGATTTTTGGTGCTCTCAAAAAGATCTTCATCTAAATCATTATCTTTGGTAAGTAATTACTTGGATCTATGTTTTAACTTCAAGATTCCATCAAAATCTCTCCTTTACACCACATCATCTCATGATCTATGCTCTTGAACTTCATAGACTTCAAAGACCTTCTCAAGGTGTTGCTCGGAAACAAAAATCTCTTCATTCCTTCATCAAAACCGACTTCCAAACCCCAAGGTGAGTTCATACCCCCTTGTTTTCTGTTTTTACTTTTTTTTTTTTTTGGGGGGGGGGGGGGGGAGAATACAAGTCTTATGTGTAGATCTATGTATATATGCATGATTATGTGTGTTTTCTTGAAACATTTGGTGATTATATGTTGATTTATTCACTAATCTAAACATATGTTAAGAAACTTGAAGTGTATCACTAGGATCTTCATATGAAACATGAGAAAAGTATGTTTTATCTCATATAATACATTTAAACTTGTAGATCTGGGATTTGTATACTTGATATAGCAAAAATAAATGTTGGGTTCAAAGATCTATAAACTAAACTCACAAAACAGCCCTAGACAGAAAGGTTTTGGTCCAATCTCAGACTGTTTTGACCCTCTTAATAGAAGTATTATTAAAAACTGTTTTATATGGATAAAGTTCAGCTTTATATCTTTAAAATGATTACCCTCACGTTTTCATATGATTTTTCTACAATGTTTGGTGAATTTTACAAAACTTCCTATCAAATTTGAAATAATTTCGGACCAACCTGTGAAGGTGAGCAATTTTACACTAGTTTGAGTCCATCAAAATTTTTACAAAAACTTTTGAACAAAGTAGACTAATTTTCCAAACTTCCAGAGTTTACGGATCCAAATTTCGACTTACGATGAATTTTCTACAAATTTTACAAAAACTAGGTCGGAAATGCCCAAAGCCAGGAAAATGTGCATTTTCACAAAAATCAAGCCAAAATGATATTTTTGACAAAAATGAGTTTATAAATGTTATTTTTACCACAAACTAGTCATCAACACAAGTTTTGAACAAAAATGGAGACTAAAGTGTTATTCTTACAAAATTGGGCTTTAATCTCAAATTTTTGGCTTATTTGGCCAAGAACATCATTTTTACAAAAGTGGTCTTTAGATATCAATTATGTAAATAATCAAACTAAAATAAACAAAACAATAACAAACGGGTTAAAAACGATATTCATATCCTTATTGGGTCTGGAAATAATATACATGTTTAGTGGGCCTTAGTGTCCTTTTACATGTATATTGGGCTTAGGATAGACATTCACATTCCTTTTGGGCCTGAAAATAATAAGACACGTATAGTGGGCCTTAGTGGTCCACCTACATGTTTATTGGGTCTGGGAATGGGATTTATATGCGTTCTTCTTTTTATGCTATTTTAGTGAATACTTGAACTAAAACCAATGATAAACCAACAAATAGATTTAATTTGATCATTTTCTAGGTTATTAGGCCATAGTGACCCATTTTTATGTGTGAGAGGTCCTGTATACAATTTATATGTTTATTGGGCCTCATTGACCCATTAACATGTGCGACGGACCTTGGATACTATTTGTGTGCCATTTGGGCTTGTAAATGCTTTACATGTGAAATGGGCCTTAGTTGTCCTTTCATATATATTTCAGGCCCATGTTATATAATCTCATTCCAATTGGGTCCTAAAATGATTTACATGTTTAGTGATGCCTTAGTGGTTCACTTACATGGATCATTGGGCCTGGAAGGAGTTTATACCTTTTTTCTTCGCGTAAAGTCGATTAAGGATCTAGCGAGTTTTTGTCGGTTCGCACCTATTAAGTGTACGATCGTAGTCTGTAGTTATAACCAGAGTCTCTTGGACGGAGAACGGGGATTTGTGTATAGATCTATACGGGGTTGACACCCCACACCTCAGCTGTTCGCTACAATTAGACTAACTCAGTGTAGGGTGATGAAAACCTTATAATCAAAGTCAAAATCGGCGCCCAACGACGCCAAGACAGGTGAAATTGTCATTATTTAGTATGGTTATGACGTCTCACTTAGAGGAATTAACGTTATGAAGTTTACGGAAGACCTTTTTTTTTATAAGCAAAATCGGGTTATCTGGGAACATTCTCTTTACATGCTCTTACATTCTATCTAGATTTTCTTTACCTTTTTAGTCAAATAGACAATAACATACATGCACTAATACAAGAACTAACACAAACACACTACACAATTTTTCAGAAAATATCAGATTTTCTGGTGGTTTTCAAAGTTATACAAATCATTTTCACAAACATGCTTATGAACTCACCAACATTTTTATGTTGACCGTTTTCAAAATAACTTGTATTCTCAGGAAACCGTTGAAGCAGGATAACGAAACAAACTAATGGATATTGTGTGATATTTTGTTTCATCATACTCTTACTATTTTGGCATGTAATATTCAAATACAATACTCGATGTGAACAATGAATGTTGTTATATTACATGTGTGATGATGATGATGTTATGTTTCAATTATATTCACTGTAATGATATTTCAAGATGAAGTCACACACAAGCCCCCGGACGTTTCCGCCGTCTGGTTCGGGGGTGTGACAATACCCCAACTTATGCTGGGCGTACTCTTGTGCTCGCCACCCTCCTTGTCACTTTTCTCCACTAAGGACCAATAATGCCAATACCCCCAAAGTACTATAACTTCCTCACTCTAAGTCCATTTCCTACGAACTTCATATCCACACAAAAGTGGTAAGAAACCCTACGCTCCTAGCTCCACACCCGAGCTCTACAACCTTCTACATAGGACCTGAGATCCATAATAGACCAAATCGTCAGATTACTCTTATACCATTGGCCTCCGAAGACACAATCGAACACTTTCAAAACCGAGTATTACAGCCGAGTAGGTGATATGTAGTGAAACACTAAATCCCCGAGTTTGGGTCCTATATAAGGGAACTTATAGCCTCATTTGTGGCTCATGAGTTGCCCAACTTCACTAAGAGAAACCCTAGTCGCCTTTTTGAGCTAAAAGAGAAAATGTTGAGCTTATATTGAGTATTTTGGTGCATCTTTGGAGGGGAAGAGAAGGAATTCAAGCAAGGAACGAGAAGAGGTTGTTAGATATGCTGCTTCTCATCAAAGAGCTTCTGTAAAAGGTGAAAAGTTCATACATTTATCATTCTTATGGTTAGATCTCTTGATTTTGGAAGGTTAGGGTTTATGCCACCTTTATTTGGGATTTCGAGCTTATAGAGTTGTCTTGAGGTTTAGACCTCAGATTTGGACCTTGTGAGGTCCCTAGAGTCTAAAGGTTCCAACGTTATTCACCCATACGAGGATATTGTGCATAACACATTGTGAGAGCATGTTTTGGTATGTTGGAGCAAAACTGCCATGCATAAACATAAAGATTGAAGCGCTACGTGAGAATGAAGTCTTGGGATGCTAGATCTTGTGTTTGGAGTAGTAGAGCTGCTTGAATCGTCTGAATGAGAAATCAAATTGAAGGGACTGGTCGAGTCTATGAGCTGACTCGATGAGTCGGCTGGGGTTTTTCCCCGATGAGTTTGGACATGGGTGACCCGGCGAGTTGGCGTGACAAATCGACAAGTCTAGGTGTACTTTCACGATAGGACAAAAGAAAAAAGGGTACTCGACATGTCACACAGATGTACTCGGTGATTCGGGTCAAACATGGACTGTTGACTTGAGTTTGACTTATGTTGACTTTAGGGTTTGGTCATACATGAGTAATGGACACTATGGAGGGGTAAAATAGTCTTTTACAAATCTAAGAGTTAGAAAGAGAAATAGTGAGCAACCTTTTGGTATTAAGTATGAATATAGTATTAATTAGAGATATTTACCATTTCTGATAGGCGGAGGCTTGTTCGAGATTTCTATGTGCAAGATTATTACTTGTTAGCTTTCGAGGTGAGTCTTCTCACTATACTTACCATGTGTGGTATCTTTGTGCAATTGAGATGTATTATATGCTTATCTGTGTATTGTGATATTATGTATATGTCTTTGTGATTTATGTTGAGTATTATTATTATGAGCTTCCTGAGTTAGGATCGGAGGGTCCACCCGAGTTAAGGGACCGGATGGTCCCACTGAGACACATTAACTGGAAGGTCTTATATAAGTATAGACATGAGAGGCTACAGATATGTGTGTGGTATTTTGGGGAACTCACTAAGCTTCTTGTTTACTGTGTTATTTTATATGTGTTTCAGGCAGCTTTCATGATATCGGGAAGGCACCGACTCGATTGTACACACGAGAGAAAGAGTTAGGTTTGGAGGATCCTGGATTTTAAATAAAAATGTGTTGATAATTTGTTACTAGTGATTTTGAGGAAATGTGAGATATGTTTATTTGAAGTTTGACGATGAAAAATTGGTTTTCAATTTTACGGTGTTACAGACAGAGCAGGTTAATGGGGTTTCGTGGAAGAAACCCAAGGGATCTAACACGAGGTCGAAGGGCCAGTTGGGCCAGATCCGATGTAGGAAATTTGGCAGGACACATGAGGGAGCTTGTAGAGAGAGATCATCAGGCTGCTACAAGTGCATCAAGACGGGGCATTTTGGCAGGGATTGTACTTCCCCTACCCCTACTGTTCAGACCTCAGACCTGATTTGCTTTCATTCCAATCAAAGGGGCCATAAAATGGCCAACTGCCCTATGTTGACAGCAGCAGTAGCAGCGCTAATGGTGGTGTCAACTCCAGCGACTACACGGGTTACAGATAGCTAGAAGGTAAAGTCAGAGGCTCCAGTGGTGTGGAGCTGAGCTTTCCAGTTGACGACCGAGGAGGCATGCGCCACACCTAATGTGGTGATGGGTACAGTTTCTTCTCTCTAACGTTTATTATATGTCGCTTGTGATATTGATATGACATGTTATCCATTTGTTTAGGATCGTTCCATGTGAACGATATCCCAGTTCAGGTGTTGTTTTATTTGGGTGCTACCCGATCATTTGTCTCTCTTACGCTTAGCAAGAGGTTCTTTGAGTTTCCGGGTATGTTGGATTTCCCTCTAGAGGTCGATATTGCAGACGACCGATCAGTTCAAGTAGCGTAGGTTTTTAGGGATTGTGTTTTGAGGTTGTTCGAAGAGCGCTACTTGGTAAACTTGGTTCCCATACCATTATGGGGGAACAAGGTTATTATAGGTATTGATTAGTTGACCCCAATGGGGCAGTGATCGACTGTGTGCAACAGTTGCTCTGGGTCAGGACCCCAAGTGGGGGAGAGCTGGTGATTCAGGGCAAGATGCCACAACATGGACTGACTTTATGTTCAGCAGTGAGAGCTAGGCGCTACTTCCAGCAGGGGTGTGTAGTGTATGTCACCTATGTCTTGGATACCTGGGAGACGAGTGAGGAGACGGTGAGTGACGTGTCAGTGGTACGAGAGTACGTGGATGTATTTGCAGAGGAGCTGCCTAGGATACCTTCAGCGAGGCAAGTAGAGTTGAGGGTCAACCTAGTCTGTAGTACGGCTCCGATAGCCAAGGCACTGTATCGGTTGGCTCCTCCTGAGATGCAGGATTTGTCTACACAGTTGCATGAGATGTTAGACAAGGGATTCATCAGATCGAGCATTTCACCCTGGGGAGCCCCGATTCTATTTGTGAAGAAGGTTGGGTCACATCGGATGTGTATAGATTATCGGGAGCTGAATAAGGTGACGATGAAGAATTGTTACCCACTCCCGAGGATGGATGATCTCTTTGACCAGCTTCTGGGAGCATCTTGGTACTCCAAGATTGATCTGCGTGCAGGTTATCATCAGATGAGGGTCACAGAGGAGGATGTGCAGAAGACTGCTTTTCAGACGCGATATGGTCACTATGAGTTCGTGGCGATGCCTTTCGGGCTCACCAATGCTCCCGCCGTATTCACATATCTCATGAACCGCGTGTGCAGAACGATGTTGGATCGATCTGTTATAGTTTTCATTGATGACATATTGTTTTATTCCAAGACGCAGGAGCAGCATGAGGAGCACTTGTGAGAGGTGTTTGGATACTCTGAGGAGGGAGAGATTGTATGCCAATTTCTGCAAGTGTGAGTTCTAGTAGCACGAGGTGCAGTTTCTTGGGCACGTTGTCAACCAAAACTGGATTTCGTTCAACCCGGCCAAAGTGAAGGCCATGATGAGTTGGGAGGTTCCGAAGTCTCCATCTAAGATTCAAAGCTTCCTTGGACTAGCAGGTTATTATCGGAGATTTATTCTGGACTTCTCTAAGATAGTCGTGCCTTTGACCCAGTTGACAAGAAAAGCTGTGGTCTTTCACTGGGGGCCTAAGCAGAATGCCGCATTTGAGAAATTGAGACAGAGAATGTGCGAGGTGCCAGTCTTAGCCCTACCGGAGGGCGTGAATGATTTTTTGGTGTATTACGATGCATCCATCTTAGGCTTGGGCGCGGTATTGATGCAGAAGGGGCATGCTATTGCCTACGCTTCGAGGCAGTTGAAGCCTTATGAGGCGAACTACCCGACACATGACTTGGAGTTGGGGGCAGTTGTTTTCGCCCTCAAGATTTGGTGTCATTACCTCTATGGGGTATGTTGTACCATTTACACGGACCATATGAGTTTGAGGTACCTTATGGATCAAGCAAATCTGAATATGAGGCAGCACTGATGGCTAGATGTGGTGAAGGATTATGATTGTGAGATCCTCTGCCAACTGGGGAAGGCCAAGGTCATGGCTGATGCCCTTAGTCGCAAGGCATCCTCGATCAGAGATATTTGTTTGAGCATAACAGTGGTGACTCCTCTACTGGAGCAGATTCGAGACGCCCATCAGGAGGCTATGAAGGAGGAACATCATAAGAGTGAGCGTATTGTGGGTCAGGTTTCCTCCTTCAATTATGACAGTCGTAGATTGTTGACACTACACCGTAGGGTGTGGGTCCCATATCATGGATGTGTGTGTCATGTATTGATGGAGGAGGCGCACAAATCCAGGTTTTCCATTCATCCCGGGGCGATGAAGATGTACAGGGATCTTCGTCTTGATTATTGGTTGCCCTTCTTGAAGTGGGGATGTAGCTTCGTATGTTGAGAGATGTCTGACCTTCAGGAAGGTCAAGGCTGAGCACCAAATACCCCACGGAAAAACCCAACCATTGGATATCCCAATATGGAAGTGGAAAGATATCATTATGGATTTCATCACAAAACTTCCCAGGACCGTGCGGGGAGTGGATTTGATTTAGGTCATCATGGATCGATTGACCAAGAGCGCCCATTTCATTCTGATTTAAGAGAACATTTCGGCTGAGAAGTTGGCCGATATCTATATTCAGGAGGTAGTGGCTCGACATGGAGTGCCGGTCTCGATGATTTCTGACAGAGACGTGTTGTTCACTTCCAAATTCTGCAAGAAGTTTCACAACGAGATGGGTACTCGTCTGCACTTTAGCACTGGTTTTTCGCCCACAGACGGATGTTCAGAGTGAGCGGACCATCCAGACCTTGGAGGATATGCTATGGGCATGCGTGTTAGACTTCGGAGGTAGTTGGGATACTTAGCTTCCTTTGGCAGAGTTTTCCCATAATAATAGCTATCACGCGAGTATTGACCGTCCTCCCTTCGAGATGTTGTACGGGAGGAATTGCAGGACCTCGATATATTGGGGTGAGGTTAGGTAGTGGGTTATGGGGAGTATCGAAGTGGTACTTAAGACTGCAGAGAGGATCCATCCTGATCGGAGCTGGCTTCAGACTACTCATAGTCAGTAAAAAAGTTAAGTCAACAAGCGTCGTTCGGACTTGGAGTTCCAAGTCGTAGATATGGTGCTCCTGAAGGTGTCACCTTGGAAAGGCGTCATTCGGTTCAGGAAGCGTGGCAAGTTGGGCCCCAGGTACATTGGATCCTTCAGGGTTGTAGCCCAGGCGGGCAAGGTGGCATATAGGTTGGATCTACCAGCCGAACTCAGTCAGATTCACAGTACCTTTCATGTTTGCTAGCTGCGGAAGTGCCTGTTAGACGATTCAACAATGATGCCTTTGGAGGATATTTCGTTGGATAGCAGCCTGAACTTACTTGAGCGGCCAGTATCTATCATTGACATGAAGTCGATGGAGCCGAGGAACAAGAGGGTGTAGCTGGTGATGGTGCAATGGCAGCACCATAAGGTCTCGGAATGGACCTTGGAGTCAGAGGATGAGATGTGGGAGCACTACCCCGAGCTTTTTCCAGATTCGGCAACAGACTTTGAGGACGAAGTCCAAAATAAGTGTGGGAGATTTGTAACACTCGGTTCCTGGTATATATTTAAATTCAATTAAGATCATGTTTTTCTCTGGGACTCAGCGATTGGGAGGCCCAACTCATAGAGTAAACACAATTTTGACCGGGAAGTTTAGTGATGTACTCGACGAGACGGGGGACCAACTCGATGAGTAGAAGCTATCTGGATGAAACCCTAATATTTAGGGTTTGCAACCTATTTAAACGACTTATTCTGCCTCAAACCATCCCACATCACCCCTCCCAACTCAGAGAAACCCTAAATCAAAACCCTAACCTTTTTTGAGTGATTCTGGAGCCATTTTTGTGCATTTTTAGTGGTTGGGACTCTTGAGAAGGAAGAAGGAGCTTGGGAGTTAAATTTATAGCTAGTAGATCCAGAAATTGTGTTTCATTTCCAGCTAATTTGAGGTAAAAAGCTTCAACCTTGACTTTCCATTTGTTAGATCCTCTTTAGGGCTTGAATCTTGTCATTTTTGGGGCATTTCTAAGTTACCTTCTGGTTTGGATCAATATGTAAAGAACTAACATTTGATCTGCAACCTAGGAGGATTTTCATGGCATAAAGGTGCCAACTTTACTGCCATGAGAGCCTTATGCATCTTGAAGACTCCATTTTAGGGCCTTTTGATCCAAATGACCCATGCATGAATGTAAAGTTTGTAACTTTACGTATAATATGGACCTTAGGAGGTCATAAGATAGAAGAACACTCGGTTTTCTAGGCTCAGTAGGAACTTGGAAATCATAGAACTCGGCGAGTGTATGAGCTAACTCGACAAGTTCAAGGCAATGTCCCAACAACATGAAGATGGACTCGATGAGTTCAAGGAGAACTCAGCGAGTCATAGACTAAATACCATCATCAGATGAAGATGAACTCAATGAGTTAAAGGAGGAACTCGACGAGTCTGCTGAAGAAGGTCCGGTGTGTTGTTGAAGGCGAACTCGTCGATCTCTTGCTAGACTCGACGAATAGGGACAGAGTTGATGCTTTTCATGGATGAAGGGACTCGATGAGTTGGTGAACCAACTCGGCGAGTCTAGTCAACTAGATGTTGACTTTGACCAAATTTGACTTTGACCAAGGTTTTGACCTTGACTTTGACTTGGACTTGAGTTGACCCTTGTACGGGTTATGAGTATGAGATGGTAATTTAGAAAGGACGTTGTGTATAGATCAAGGAGTCGAGAAGAGTTAATTCCATACCAAGGACAATGCAGACACTACACGACATTGAGGTGAGTTACGTTTCAGTAGAAGTGGGTCTAAGGCACCAAGCCAGACCCACTAGTAGTTGATTATAGTTGAGATGATTGTCTTTGTGATAATTGTCTGGGTTGCTATTACTTGATGTTTTCTATGTGCCAATTTTATATATTATATGTGATAGCGGTAGTACGAGGGGAATAGTCCCCCAATTCGGTCGTTAGGACCGAAGGGTAGGTCGGACATCCCAGATATGTATGACCGCATGATTATGATATATTAATATGTGATAGTAGTAGGGATGAAATAGTCCCCGTGACTGGGTGAGATAGACTGGAGGGTAGGCAGGCACCCTAGAATGGCCTGACACTGGTAGGTCAACACCCCAAAATGGCCTGATACGGGTAGGTCAGCACCCCAAAATTGCTTGACATGGGTAGGTCGGGCACACCAGAATTGCCCGACAGTATGTATGGTTGTATGGTATGTGGAATGATGGGGTAACTCGCACAGCTTTGTGCTTACAATTTTAAGTTTTTGTTTCAGGTACCTCTTCATCTAATGGGAAGGTGCCGACAGGGTAGCAACACATCACACACACATGATTCCACATTTGAGAACCCTAGGATTGTACTCTTACGTTAATCTGTTTGACAATATGGTTTTTGAGACATGTAACTATGGTTTTGTGGTTTGATGTGATATCAATAATATTTTCCTTCAAACAGTTTTACAAGTAATATAACTAAAAACGAAAAATTTTGGTCTCGTTTTTTGGGATGTTACATTATTACTTGTAAGTACTTCATTTATAGCATTTTTGAGTGTCAAGGAGCATGTATCCTTCACGTGCACAAGTCCAATGAAAATTTCCTTAACAAAGCCAAGACTATCGACATATAGCAAAACAATAGCCATTTGTTCCTTTTTCGAGACATCACTAGATTTATCAACCAATAAAGCAAATACATCTTGACCAATCTCTTGGCGAATAATCAAAGGTACTTTTGTGAGAAACATTACACAATGTATTTTTTGAAATTTAGGGTAAATCTGTTGTTTGTTTTTAAAAGCATTTTCTAAAGTATTGTTGAAAATATCTTCACTAGTCTCTCGAATGGCTCTCAACACTTCAATGTGAAGCCCTATATTCGTCATGACCACGAAACGGTAAACCGGTTTTCATTAAAAGTCTACCAACAATAATAGAAAGATGTAATCGAGCTTTATATTTATGTTCATCTGGTTCAGTTTGCCTCTTCACGACTACATTAATAAATTGTTTTTCTCTCATAAAAAATACACATTTTTCTTTTAATTTTTTGTGAAAACTATCAACATCACCCACATGAGTCCGAAATGCATCTTTTTTTATTCCAAGTATCAAAACATTGGGAAACAAATGCATTTCTCCCTTCTTTTTGATTCATGAGGTCTCGAAATACATAATAATATAAACAATATGCTTCATTCTTTTTCACACTATATTCCAACCCATCAAAATCATCAAACCATGAACGAATGAATCTTCTTAATCTACCACCTATTTTTTTTTTTTCGAAAACTTATGTGCCCTTATTTGGCAAGATTCTTGAAGCAAATATGTTATTCTTACATCATCTCTTACATTTTATTTGTAAATTGTAATCTTTGGCTTATCCGTCGGGACCTTTAGAAGATCTTTCGAATAAACATTATCATTAGGTTCATTAGATCAAGGTGTTTATTGAGTTGCATTAGAATTAGAAAGTGAAGTGATTTAGTGATTGGTGGTTGGTGTTTGGGAACATCCTTCACCACTTTTATTAGGATTAGGTCTTGGTCTTTTGGTAAGAAAACTACTTAGTTTAACCTATAAAAACATAGCAATTTCACCTAATCAAACAAGAACTTCAATCAAAAATAAAAAATTCAAATAATCAAACAATAACTTCAACAAAAACATTGCAATTTCACCTAATCAAACAATAACTTCAGTAAAAACATAGAAATTTCACCGAATTCAAGCAATAGCTTCAATAAAAGCATACCAATTTCGAATACCTAAAAGAATTGGTAAAATTTCAAAGTATCAATAATACTTACTTGCTTCATTATAGGGTTGGACCTTGAAGTGAATTTTAAAGTTGAGAAACACAACCTTGTAACCAAGAAATGCAACATTTCCCTTTAGCGTTTTCAATAGTCGGATATCGATGCATGGGAAAGGAAGGAAGAAACACGAAGGTCTAGTAACAGAAATAAGGTAAGAGTGAAGAACAAAAGAAAACATGAGGTCGTGCTCATGAGGAGGCTGCCTTGTATTTCATTTTTTATTCGGAGCTTGGGGCTATAAATACAATTAATAGTGGATTAAGCATTGGGCTCCTAATTGGCTAATTATTAGTTGTAAACTTCTAATTATATTTTTGGGCTTTGTAATCCTTGATAGAGTAACATATTTTTTTATGTAGTTGCAGAATTGTTTTTTGTGTAGTGGCACAATAGGTAAAAAAATTTTAAAAAAATGAAATGTTGTACACATAGTACATGAAAAGTAGGTTTTTGCCAGTGCCACACTAAGAACGTCATTAAAACCACCCTTGAGCATGTAGGAAAAGAGGAACAATTGAACCAATTCTAAATAGAACGAGGCAAAGTGCTTAAGAGGAACCGTTGCAAAGAAGCACCAAAGTAACCGCTAAGGATTTTAGTAGCTTAAAGAACCAAAAATCTAAGGAAACTTCAAAACCTCGAAAAAGTTTAAATGTTTGAAACCGTTGGGGTCAGAAATGGCTCAGTCTCAGCGATGTGTAAGGAAGCTTTTCTAGTCGCAATCGAACGCCGTAGATGTTAGAGGGATGAATGTGCTATATATATACAAAGGTTGAGCCTTTCCTAACACCAATTTGTTTTGGGAGAGTTGGTAGTGCTTGAGGTTCAGTACGTGGTATCAAATCTAGGTGTATGGGTTTGATTGTCTCAGGGAGCAGTTTTTAAGAGGGGGGGGGGGGTGGTGAGGTTTGTTAGGGTCAGAAATAGCTCAGTCTCCACAATACGCAAGGAGGGTTTCCTAGTCGTAGTCGAATACCATAGACGCTAGACGACTAAATGTGCTATATGTACAAAGGTTGCACCTTTCCTACGGTTTTGGGAGAGAACATAGTGCCTGAGGTCCAATAGAAACAGGAGTTGAAACGACAATATAATTCATCGAAATCAAGAGTAATATTCAATTTTAGCTGCAACAATCAGAGAAATTATTGTTTAATGACAAACCAACAACAATATCAAGCACCGACCCAAGTTCTAAGTTTTAGATTAGGGAAGAACAATACCAAATCTTGAGAACTTGGCTATTTATTAAATAAGCGCCACCTAACTTAAGTACCATAAACAATGATAATACCAAGAGCAAGTCTCAGCAGAGTAACAACAAAGTGTAATATGCACATTTTCATGTAGTTCCCACTTGTTTGTACCCAATTGTCCCTAAAATCCTTCTCAATTCAATCATAATTCTTATTTATATTTTTTTTAATTAACATTACTTAACCATTGAATTTGATTTTAGTTGTCATTTTGGTATAATTACAATATATATTAGTTTCAAAGGAGATTACTATTATGATTCAATACAAGTTTGGTGTTGTAAAATGCTCACTTGTATAAAGAAAGTTTAATCATAAACTCAAAAAATGTGAGGGTCAAGGAGTAGTACCCCTGGCGAAGATGTTTGAGGCAATGACTCCATGGGATTTGTGTAACATACAAAAATTTCAAAACCAAATTTTATTTTTAGTACAAAGGAAACCATTCCATTGAATAATAAAAGTAACATCCAATTGTTTTCATAATATAAATCAGAGTAATAAGTTCATAAGTGCGGAACATCTTAAAACAATAACAACAAATGCGATACAATCACACATTGCCCTTCCCCTTGCTACCGGAAGTACCTGAAATATTTTAAACTTAAAACTGTCAGCATAAAGCTTAATGAGTTCCCTAAGATACCACATACCATATAATAACGGGCCAACCCAATAAACATATAAGCGAGCCCAACCTAATGGGTCCAGCCTAACAAACATATATGTGGGCGTAACCCAACACATCAAACCTAACAAATATATAAGCAGACCCAACCGAACAAGCATACTAGCGTACTAGCAAGAGTCATGAAGATAACAAATATATAATGACATCTAGTATCCTATTTTATAGTGAGGAGATTTAGTTGAATCATATACCAGCATCCGACTACTCGAAGTCTAAAAAATTCAGCTACATGAAGTGCCTAAACCAATCACAATCTAAACCTTAGTCTATAGCTCAAAACCTCCACGTTTGACCCAAAAGTCAAACCGGTCAAAGTCAAAAGTCACCCAAAATCGAACTGTGACCTTCAGCAGGTTGCTTCGTGATTTCCTTATAGACAACTTAACTCATTAAGCTCTTAATCCTTCACTTTAGAAGTTTGATTTGTCAGATTTAGTACTCCTTAACGACTTAATGGATAAAGTTTCCAAATTTATCAATCCCAAGGGATTAATAACTCTAAATCTTAAGCTATAAGTACATTAATCCCTCTAAAGGTCAAATCTTTAGGCATGGACTTAGGAAAACCAATGTGTGGTCCTTTTTCTCACTTACCATAAGTCTAACATGCATATATATGCCATAACAAGCTATAGGGTTCCATAAACTCTAAGAGAATTCATAAAAAGGGACCAAGTCCATATTACCAAACTAATACCAAAGAGAGAAATCATACATGTAGAGACTTTATGTCTTACCCAAATCTAGAAATCAAAGAGAATGTTATATCTAAGCTAAAGCAACACTCCTTGCACTAAGAAAAACCTTCTCTATCTTCAAGAATGTAACAAAATCTCAAAACTTGGAAATAAATGAAAATAGAACAATACGTAGGCTAAAGTTCACTCCAAGGAAGCTCTCTGATGTGATTGTTTACGCAAATGACCTAAATCAAAAATATAAAGCCTTAAAATATAGAGAACTAAAGTCATCAGCTTGGGATGCACCATCATTCGCAATGTGAAATGCATTGTCCAACAAGACTGAAACAACATATGCCCAAAATCCTCTCAGCCATAAACTAAACCTTTAAGTATTAAGCCTAATACTCTTAGCTAAGAATCTAATTCATTTAAGGTCCGAACTTCACCCTTAATATCCCATGACATTCTCTTGGATAAATTAAATTGTGTTATTTTAAAATAAAAAACATCCCAAAAAAACCAATCTTTTCTACTTTTAAAGTAAATAAAATGATTCCACAAACTTCACAAGTTAAATAATCCAAAAGATGAATATTCTATTTTCTTAAAATACCAGAGTAATCCAATAATCTCATAGTTCGGAAATCATCGGTGGATGACATGCTATCAGGCTTGCTCCTTTCCCTTGCTAATAAAAGTACCTGGAACATTTAAGATTTAAATTGTAAACACAAAGCCTAGAGAGTTCCCAAAATACTATTTATAAAAAATACAACCTATTTGAGAGAACGAGCCTATTTCATCCCAAGTGATATGATATGTGCTACATCATAGTCTTACAATCACCTATGCAATGGCCTATTTCAGCCATTGGGCCTATTTCATCACAAGTGAATACTATGGGCTTAACTATAGTTTTACAACACCCCTACAGTTTTCATGGGGTCTCCCATGGTGTTTCATGCAAACATAACAACAAAAGTCACAAAGAAAACAAACACATATGACATCTAATGTCCTACATACTATAGTGAGAAAACTCAGGTTGTAGTCATAGTCAAATATACCAAAGGTCGTACATTTGCAAGACTAGTACTACACACCACTTAATGAAACACTCATGGTCAAACCTTTGACTACCATCTAACAAATTGACCAAAAGTAAAGTTGGTCAAAAGCCAATAGTTAAAGTTGTTGGTGAACGGTCACCACACCGTGGCCGACTACTAGCCACATCGTGGCCGTTCTATGAAAAAATAGTAGTGATGATTGTCGCCACCATGTCGTCGGATCTGCGCTGAACAACTTCATGGATAAAGTTGTTAATCCATTAATCACCATACCTATATGTTTTAGAAAGCTTCCTTACCGTCATAAAAATTCTTTCGTTATGGACATGCATGTGTAATGCATTCTAAGCACTCAAGTTAGGTCAAAATGAGAAGAATGCGGTGAAAATCCATGCATGAAACTATAATTTCATAGAACTTCATATATGGAGTATATGACCTCATTAGGACCTTAATGATCAATAAAGTTACCAACATTTTAGGATCCATCCATTCAAACCAACACATTCATGAAGAAATATGCTTCAAAACCTAGATCTAGAAAGATTGAATCAATAAGGTAAAAATTTGTGGACTTACACCAGCAAGAAGCTCAAATGAACAAAACACCAACAAGAAGCTCAAATGAAAATAGAAGAAGTCGGGGTTGAACATTGTATCTTTTGGAGGTGATGGAGGCTGAGAGTGGTTGAAAACCTAGCCTGCATATTCCTTATATATGGAACAAGGCCTGAAACTTAGGGTTTTATGCACAAAGCGACAACATGTCATGAAACATAATAAACCACACTGTTACATCACTTAACCAGCATGCCATGGAAAACGGTGCTCCACGCCATGGCAAGGAAAACCACTCACATACATTCATTGAATAAACGAAAAAATTTGATATTTGAAATATGGATGTTACAACCCTCCCTCGCATGAATCAAATTTCATCCACTATTACTAACAACTCCTGGTAATTCTCCCTAATATTCTTCCTGGGTTCCCAAGTCTATTTGGAACCCTTCCGATGTTGCCATTACACCTTAACTAACGCCACTATGTTTTTGCACAATGTCTTCATCTTCCTATCAAGGATATAATCAGTCGATGAATACACTTCAGAAGGTCATCAACTTGAATGTCAACCAAAGGTACTACTGCAAAATCATCAATTAAGCACTTCTACAACTAGGAAAAGTAAAAGGTGTTGTGGATATGACTAAGATCCAGGAAGTTCCAACCGATAAACAACCTTTCCCACCAGAGCGATATCCCTTAAAATACTAATATAGATATGGGCCAACATGCCCAACTTCCAGAACCGGATGAAACCTTTTCATGGTGACACCTTCAGAAGACTGAAACCCCTGACCCATTGCTTGAATTACGAATAATGTCGATTAGCATGGCTCGTCTGTCTACTGTGTCTGATCGGTAGTCTTCCCCATACCTGCTAGATCAACTCCGTAGTATTCAGCATCATCTCAGTGCTCCTTATCACTCTCTGTCCAACTTAGGGTCCAAAATTTCCTTCCATAGAGTAGCTCAAAGGGAGGCATAGCAATACTGATGTGGTATCTGTTGTTATAGGAGAACTCAACTAAAAGAAGGTAAGTATCCCAACTCACGTTAAAATCCAAAACACACGTCCTAAGCATATCATCAAGAGTTTGAATGGTCTGGTCATTCTGACTATCGGTTTGTGGGTGGTAAATTGTAAGGAAATACAATCGAGTGCCCAGTTGCTCATGAAACTTCCTCTACATCATGGAAATAAAACGAACATCATAGATGGAAACAACAAAGATTGGTACCCCATGTCATGAAACTACCTCCTTAATGTATACATCATCTAACTTCTTGACAACTAAACTCTCCTAAATTGGGATTAAGTAGGCACTCTTAGTCAACCAGTTGACAATAACCTGGATCGAATCAACTCCACGTGTTATGCTAGGCAACTTCCTGATGAAATCCATATGAATCTACTATTAATTCCATAGGGGAATATCTAATGACGGAATCTTGTCGTGGGTTCTCTGATGTCTACACTTGACTTTCTGAAAAGTCACGCACCACTCTACATAATAAGCTATCTCACTCTTCATATAGGGCTACTGGTAGGTAAGTCTTAGAGCCATGTACATCTTCATAGTGCCCAGATGGATCAAATCTTGGACTTGTGTGCTTCCTCGAACCATATTTTCCAAACCCCACTAGAAATAGGGACCACACTGTGCCACATTTAGTAAATAAAACCCTACTATCAGTAACAAAAGTAGAAATCCAACCTTTAATCTTTTACTTATTCCAATTCTCTTCCTTTATCCCCTCAAACTGTGACTCTTTAATCAAGTCCAACAGTGATGAAGTGATGATCATCCTAAAACATAGGTCTCTGATAGGAGTGCTAGTTTCTTAGTGACTCAAGGCATCAACCACTACATTGGCATTCCCTTGATTATACAAGATCTTACAGTCTTAATCTTTCACCAAATCCAACCACCTAGAATGCCTCATCTTTAAGTTTGGCTGCTCCATCAAATATATTAAGCTCTTGTGGACCGTATAAATGGTACATCGAACCCATACAAGTAGTTTTGACAAATCTTGAGGGCGAAGACCACTTTCCCCAACTCTATATCGTGAGTAGGATAATTCTCCATGTAAGACTTCAACTATCGTGAAGCATATATTATTACATGGCCCCTTTTTGCGTAAGTATTGCAAAAAAACCAATCATTGACACGTTAAATAAACCAAAAATTTATCCGTAGCCTCGGGGAGGGTCAGTATCGGTGCCTTACAAAACTTCTATCTCAAAGTCTCAAATGTTGCATGTTTTTCAGACTCCCATAAAAAGGAACATTTTTCTTGTAAAATGGGTCAAAGGGACTACAATTTTGGAGAAACCCTAAATGAACCTTTGATAATATCCTACTAGACCAAGGAATCTCCGAATATCAGATGGAGACCTCGAAACCTCCCAGTGCATCACATCCTAAATCTTGGCTAGACCAAAACTCTCACTTGGAGAATTTTTCATAGAGCCTCTCTCTGCTTACAGTCTTTAGAACCTCCCGTAAATGCTCTTCATCCTACTCGTTGGACATAGAATAGACCAAGATATCATTAATAAACATAATCATCGATCGATCCAACATCAGCCTACAAACCCGGTTCATGAGATCCCTGAATGTTGCTCCAGAGTTGGTGGGCGAAAATGGCATCACCATGAACTTATAATTTTTGTAACTAGTACTGAAGGCCTTCTTCTAAGTATCCTCATCGTTGACGCTCAACTGATGATAACCCAATCTCAAATCAATCTTAGAGAACTAAGATGCACCCTAAAGGTGATAAAACAAATAGTAGATCCTTGGGAGTGGATAAAATCTCTTTAAATTTAGCTTATTTGTCTCGATATGGTCGATACACATTCGGTGGAACCCATCCTTATTCTTTAGAAACAAAATAGGAGCCCCCCAAGGGGAACTACGTGGCCTGATGCACCCCATGTCCAACAGCTCTTGAACTTGCATGGACAACTCATGTATGTCAGGAGTGTGAGGACAAGAATGATCTAGTGCGTAGGGACAAGGTTTGAAAAATCAAACCTTGAATGAATGCTTAAGATCAATGTCTTCTTGATAATAAGTGTTCCAGTGAGGTCTGGCAAGACTAGTCAAGTCTGAATAAATACTCTTAACAAAGTATTCAAATTATAAATGAAGAGAGAAGATAATGATCAAGGTAAAGATATTAAATGAAGAACAAGGAGAATGTTTTTTAGAGAATTTTGAGTAACTTAGTAAATGCCATAATTAAGTGAAAGATCTGTCCTTGACTTTGAATTGAAAGCTCATATAAATAGGAGTGAAGATTACATTGAATAAACTAGGAAACTAGCATAGGATCGGACGATGTTCCTGACATTCTGATTGTCTAAAATTAAAAAAAAAAAGACTAAGCCCTATGAATTGTCATATCAATACAAAGACAAATTTCATTAATTGCACAAGGACAAAATACAGTGACTCCGGATCAGCACACATTTTGGACTTGAGGTCCATTCCAAAATGCCTTCACTTTATGCTTCTCATCTTGTTCTCTCTAGGTCCGGACAAATTCCAGACCACCCTTCACTACTGAAAACATCGACACTTCAAAATTTTTATTGTGACTTAGGATTGATAGAGGTTCACTTTCAAGTTCCAACAATCTCCCCCTAAGTGAACTTAGAAATTCAATCAATTTATACAACTTCTTCTTTGATGAAAGTGTAGGCTCTAAACAACCATTCTCTGACTTCAATATACCAGGTCAGTTGACTCATAAACTTTGCTTTGACCTATTCCAGAGCTTCATATTTGGATGCACGAGGGATGAACTTCTAAAGGGCTTTGGTAGGAACTAGGTGTTTGTCAAGGACTCGGAAAAAGTCCTTGTTTGTCTTTCTGGTTGTGTAGAAAAACCCTAGAACCGTTTCATCAATTGGACCATCTGCAAGCAGTTTAGCTTCCGGAAGAATAAAGTCGATTTTCGCAATGAAGTCTTTAGTTTCGTATAGGTGTGCTAGCTCATAGTCGCATCTGCAAAACTATGCGACATAGTCCCTGAGTAAGCACCCATAACGATATCTTCTTTTTGATTGTGAGTGGTTTGGAAAGCCTGAAGGGCTAGCGAGGGGGTCCAAACGTGCCGAAGGCTCGGAGAGCGGTCCAGATAGACTGAAGGCCTGCGGGGTAGTCTAGTTAGGATGAAGGCTCATTAGGCATGTTGTTTTGTATTTGTTGATATGATATGCTTATGGTTATATGAGGTTGGTATTTTGGGGGTAACTCATTAAGCCATCAAGCTTACATCTATTGATTATTTTTTTTGGTACTTCTGGTGATCGCGGGAAAGCGAAGGCATGATCATACCGCTCCTCCTACTGTTATGATTTTATGATTTGATACTGGTATACTCTGATATTTAATTATTTTGAAAACAAAGTTTGTAATGTTAAATGGTTTTAAGTGTTTTGAAAAAGTTTAAAATTTGGCATGATTTTTATGGGTGTTACAAGTTGGTATCAGAGCCTTGGTTTGAGTGAATTAGAGGAGCATTCATTGGAATCCAGTCTCAAACCAAGGAAGGATTTTCAAAATAAATTTTAAAAATGGTTTTCAAAGATGGAGGGTGTACGATTAGCCGGAGCCAGTAAGTAGACCCCAAAATACCATACGGTTATTTGATGTTGTTATATGTTAGAATAGCATGCTAGTACTAGGGTAGGGATCTTCAGGAATTGCATGATAGAATTTCCTAATTACATGATGCCTGTTAGCCTAGGATTTTCCTTATATGAGATTGACATCATTACTATAGTTGCTTGTGTATGTATCATGGCTATACATAATTAAGATTTTATAGCCCGAGAATGTTTGATTTGGCCTTATTTTCTATTTTTATTGATTAGGGCTTAGGGTAGGATTAGATATTCGAAATTCTATAGAGCCCATCATTATGTATTGTTAGCATACACTAGTGTTGCAGGGTTGGTAGAAGTTTTATGGATGAGTGAGTTGAGTGAGATCGGTAGGTCGATGTGAGACAGTTAGCCTTCCTCTAAGAGTGAGGTTGAGCGACCACCATATGCATGTATATTGTTAGGGTGTTGTGATGATACTTGAGACAAATATGGGTAGGTGTGGAAGGTAGTATGGGCCAGTACTACTGAAAGCACATGACCGATACGTGTAGCAAGGAAGTCACAACCCCTAGGGTTTAGTTGGAAGTTGGTTCCTAGTTATTTATGCAGATTGTTTGATATGTTCCTATTACATTTTTAGTATAATGGTTACTAGGCGTTTTGTGACTGGATCCGGATTGGGATCAGGGCAGGGCGATCAGGAGGCCCCAACAGCACTTGAGGTTATCAGCCAAGAGGGTCCAGTTTTGAAAGAGGGTCGAGTCAGGTAGATCATCCATGAGGAGGTGGTCGAGATTGTCTGAGGTTAGATTCAAGAGTTGTTTAGGTCTATCAAGACTGATATGATGGAGTACTTCGATGATAGATATGCAGCCCTTGCGGAGACGGCTGCCACTGCAGCTGCATCAGCGGTAGAGGGAGGAGTAGGAGCCACACGTGGCTTCTAGTACAGGGAATTTGATAACAAGAAGCCCCGTACTATTGATGGGACTCAAGACCCCATCAAGGCTATGAGGTGGGTTTTTGACGTGGAGGGGTGTTTCTTTACTTGCTCATGTCCTACTGAACACAAGGTCAGATGTGCTCTTAACCTGCTAAGGTCCGAGGCCAAGGACTGGTGGAGGTTGACGAAAGGGTCGTACACTAATGATCAGAGAGCTATTGTTAATTGGAGTAGTTCAGGGATATGTTCCGCACCTCGTACATTCCACGGGTTGAGCGAGAACGATTGGATCATGAGTTTTTGAGTTTGAGGTAGCATGGGGAGTCGGTGACGGAGATCACCCGTATGTTCACAGAGAGGGTGATGTTCTGCCCACAGTTTTCTTTGGAGTAGGTTTAGATGACTCGTTATCTGAGCATGCTCAAGTCGGACGTCCGTCAGTTTGTTGCCACACAACAATATGATACTCTATTAGATCTACAGGAGGCCACTAGGCAGCGTGAGTTGGAGATTGAGTTGCAGTTGAGGGAGTGGCGACAGGCCCCGACATAGTCTCAGCCGGTGCTGAAGTGGTCTAATACAGTTGATTCTAGGACCAGGGGTCAGCAGATCCACGCTTGTGGAAAGTGCAGAAAGGGTTATTCTGGAGTTTGTCAAGTGGGTAGTGGGTGCCACAAGTGTGGTAAGGAGGGGCACTTTGCTAGGGACTGTTGTCATTCCGCCCCTACATCGGATATGAGGATATGTTATAACTGTCATTAGGTTGGTCACGTGAAGATCAACTGTCCACAGCTCGCAGCTAGGCCGAAGCAGGCTCCAGCGCGGGCTGTGAGGATTTCGGATGGGAGGCCAGTTAAGGCGGAGCCTCTGAAGGCTCAGGGGCGTACCTTCCAGCTTACATCCGAGGAGGCTAGGGAAACACCAGATGTGGTTGCTGGTATGTTTCTATCCTTTATCGCATTTATTATATATGTTTTATGCATATCTAATGTACATGTGATTAGGTACGTTTTTAGTGAACTCCTTGCTTGCAGTGGTTTTATTTGACTCGGAGGCGAGTTGGTCTTTTTTATCTCAGACATTTAGTAGGGAGTTCAGTGTACCAATTGGTGAGCTAGAGTGTCCGTTGCGAGTCGCTATCACCAACGAACATAGAGTTTCTGCTTCTTTGGTCTATCGAGGATGCGATTTGGAGATCTTCAGAGTGTCCTTTCCGATAGACTTAATTCTGGTTCCAATGGTGGAGGTGTGCGTGATTGTAGGGATGGATTGGCTTAGTCGATTTGGTGCCATGATACATTGCGAGGGCCTGTGGGTGGTAGTTTAGAGCCCAAGTAGGGGAGAACTGATTGTATATGGCGAGGGCACCAAAGTGGGATCAAGGTTTTGTTCGGCTGCCATGGCTTGACCGTATATTCAACATGGGTGTGTAGGTTATCTAGTTTATGCAGTGGATACGCGCGTCAGAGATCAGACTCCAGTTTCAAAGGTTACAGTGGTTAGAGAGTTTGCTGACGTGTTCTCGAAGGAGTTACCAGGGGTACCTCCAGAGAGACAGGTCGAGTTTTGGATCGGCCTTGTGTCGGGTGCAGCTCCTATTTCTAAGGTGTTGTACCGGTTGACACCATTTGAGATGCAGGAGCTGTCATCATAGTTGCAGGAACTGTTGGGTAAGCAGTTCATTCGACCTAGCAGTTCTCCATGGGGAGCATCGGTCCTCTTCGTCAGGAAGAAGGATGGTTCGCACCGAGTGTGCATTGATTATAGGGAGTTGAACAAGTTGACAGTGAAGAACCATTATCCACTCTCGAGGATAGATAATCTCTTTGATCAGTTATAGGGTGCATCTTGGTTCTCCATGACTAATTTGAGGTCGGGGTATCCTGAGGTCTGGTTCTGAGTTGAGGACGTGGAGAAGACCACGTTTCAGATTTGTTATGGTCATTACGATTTCGTGGTGATGTTATTAGGGCTCACCAATGCGCCAACAGTATTCATGGACCTGATGAATCGGGTTTACAGACCGATGCTTGATGGCTCGGTCATAGTGTTTATTGATGATATCTTGGTGTATTCTGAGACCCGAGAGCAGCACGAGGAGCACCTCAAGAAGTTATTATGAGTTCTGAGATGAGAACGGATGTATGCTAAGTTCTCGAAGTGTGAATTTTGCTTATGAAAGGTCCAATTCCTGGGGCATCTCGTTAACCAGGATGGGATTTTGGTCGGCCCGGCCAAAATCGAGGTAGTCATGCAGTGGGAGGTGTCGAGATCTCCCTCAGATGTCAGGCGTTTTCTGCGATTAGCAGGGTACTACCAGAGATTCATACGGGATTTCTCTAGGATTACAGTACCCCTCACTCGTCTGACGAGGAAGGAGGAGGATTTCCGGTGGGGCCCTGAGCAGCAGAGGGCATTTGAGACCTTCCGTCAGTGTTTGTACGAGGCTCCATTTTTGACTCTCCTGGAGGGAATTGAGGATTTTGTGGTGTTCTTTGATGCATCCATCATAGGTTTGGGGGCGGTCCTCATGTAGAGAGGATGAGTTATAGCCTACGCATCGTGACAACTAAATCCGAATGAGACGAGATACCCTACGCATGATTTAGAGCTGGGAGCGGTGGTGTTCGCTCTCAAGATATGGAGACATTACCTATATAGGGGAGACATTACCTATATTTGGTCCGTTATACCATATATACAGATCACAAGAGCTTGAGACACATCATGGATCAGCCGAACCTGAACATGAGGCAGCACAGGTGACTGGATGTAGTCAAGGACTACAATTACGAGATCCTTTACCACCCCAGTAAAGCAAATGTGGTGGCGGACGCTTTGAGCCGCAAGTCAGATGTGTCTTCCACCCCAACAATATGTATGAGGATAGCGGTGGATTCTCCGCTTGTGAACTTGATCAGGGAGGCTCAGGTTGAGGGCATGCGGTCGGAGAATTGGAAGTTGGAAAAGATCAAGGGTGAGAACACCCGGTTTATGTAGGATATTCAGGGATTATTTACCCGATGTGGTCGGGTATGGGTTCCGATGTCTGGTGGGTTCAGACAGACAGTCATGGAGGAGGCTCGTAAGTCTCTCTTCTATATTCACTCGGGGGCCACCAAGAGGTACTAAGACTTGAGTTTCAGTTACTGGTGGCCATGTATGAAGCGAGAAATCACTTGGTATGTCGAGAGGTGCTTGGCTTGTAGGATAGTCAAGGCCGAGCATTAGAGGCTGCATGGTATGCTGCAGCCCCTAGAGATTCCTATGTGGAAATGGGAACAGACCACAATGGACTTCATTACCAAGCTGTCAAGGACGACCAAGGGGTTTAATGCTATATAGGTCATCGTGGATCGATTGACCAAGAGTTCCCATTTCTTGCCTACGGGAGAGTTCATCAGCTGATAAGTTGGCCGACGTGTATATTCCCAAGATCATCGCTCGCCATGGGGTTCTAGTCTCCATTGTTTCTGATCGAGATGTTAGATTTACCACCCGTTTCTGGCAGAAATTGCACGAGAAACTGGGCACACGGATGCATTTTAGTTCAACTTTCATCCGCAGACCGACGGTCAGAACGAGCAGACCATTTTGACCCTCGAGGATATGTTTAGGGTGTGTGTCATTGACTTCAGTAGGAGCTGGGATTCCCACCTACCCCTGGCAGAGTTCGCCTACAACAACAACTATCATTCCAGCATTGGCTCCCTGCCTTTCTAGCTGTTGTATGGATAGAGATGTTACACGCCGATTTATTGGAGTGAGGTCGGACACAGGGTGATAGGACGGACGGAGGTAGTCTTGTAGACTACCGAGAAGATTCAGCAGATTAGGCAGCGACTGCAGACCGCTCAGAGTCTGCAGAAGAGTTATGCTGACAAACGCCGATCTCAGTTAGAGTTCCACGTCGGTGACATAGTACTCCTGAAGGTCTCACCCTAGAAGGGTGTGATCCGCTTAAGCAAGAGGGGGAAATCGGATCCCCGATACATTACACCGTTCAGGATCGTTTCCAGGGTTGGCAAGGTGGCATACATGGGTTAGAGCTACCGGATGAGCTTAGTCGAATCCATAACACCTTTCACGTTACGCAATTGTGGAAGTGCATTCTTGATGAGGAGGCGATAGTATCACTGGATGACATTCAGATCAAGTAGCACATGAATTATGATGAGAGGCCCATATCCATTCTGGAGAGGAAGGTGAAGGTACTGCAGAACAAATTGATACCTTTTGTAAAGGTACAATTAGAGCACCGAAGGGGGTCCGAGTGGACGTGGGAATTGGAGGCGGAAATGCAAGAGCACTATCCAGGGTTGTTCACCGCAACATAATTTGAGGGCGAAGTCTAGTTCAAGTGGGGGAGAATTGTAATGCCTCGAATCTCAGGTGATAATTTTATAGCTTTAATTTTTGTAAATTTCAAGGTCTACTCGACGAGTTGGATGCCTTAACTCATCGAGTAGAAGCAATTTGGGCCACATGTTTAAGTGACCTACTCGCCGAGTCCAAGATATGACTCGACGAGTAAGAGCTGGAGGATGAAACCCTAATTTTTAGGTTTTTGCACCCTATTTAAACGATCATAAACCTCCTTTAGCCCCTTACATCATCTTGAGAGTCCAGCAAACCCTAATACATGTGTGTGCTTCATTCTTGTGTGATTCAAGTTTTGGAAGGTGGATATTATTGAGATGAGCTTGGAGAGTAAGTGGCTAGAAGCAAGGAATGTGTGGGGATCTGAAATCTACCTCAGTTAGCATCTTTTGGAAGGTATTAAGTTGTTTCCATGACCTCATTTCATTCTAGATCTCTTTGGGTTAAATATTTAGGCTTTTCTAACATATTTAGAAGCTATTCTTGGGTATGAGCTATGATCTGAAGTTGTAACTTCATATCTGAGCTCTCTTTGGTCTCTAAGCCCATAAAGCTTTCAGCTTTAGCAAGTATGAGCCTCTCCTTAATTGTGAAACTCCATTGCAAGCTTGATTTTGACATTATGAGCTTTGCATGCACGTAAAGTTTGCAGCTTTACGTGATAAACATGACTTGACAAGCTGGATATGCAATATTGGACCCTAAAGTGGCTTAAAAAACATTTGAATGGATAATGGACTGAATGGACTCGGCGAGTCCGATGATGATTGTCGTGCAAAGACTTCTGCATGGACTCAGCAAGTCAACTTGGGTTTTCTTGACATTTGGACATGCTTGAACTCAGCAAGTTGCAGGGAAACTCAACGAGTCGGGTCAACATGGACTGTTAACCTTGATCGTTGACTTCGAATTTGACCAAGGGTTGACTATTTGACTTCTGGGGGATTTTGGGAAATTGGAAATTTAAAAATATGGTTCTATGGTGAATATAGGTGGTGAAGTTTGTGGCGATGATCCGAGAGTTTGAGCTTATTGTAGAATTAAAGAAATGAGTATGAAATCAATCAGAGTTTTAAATGATTAAAACAGTTGTAAACAAAATAAGAACACCGATGTAAATATAAATTCTGATTCAGCTCTATTACGAATCTCAAGTTTAACAGAGTACAAGTAAATATTCTGTAAAAGACTCTATATCTAAGACTCTATAAAAACACTCCTATTTATAGGAGAGGAAAGCGTACAAAATATATTCTAAGGACTAAACATTAAGCTTCAGATACATTGCCATAGAAAAATGCATTAGATAATATACGAAGACATGAAGCCCTTCGTATGAAGACCTAAGCCCTTCGACTAATTACAACATTTTTACCCTTACAATCTCCCCCTTTGTGATTAAAGTCGAAGTCTTCAGTTGGTCAACAATTGGATTGAATACATCATAACCCTTCTTATCTCAGTATACCAGCTATGACCTTCTTAATCTCCTTCTTGTCTCCTTCGTTATTCTTTTTACAATGATTCATACAAACGATCAAGTTCGTATATTGAGAAGTTGAATATCGCTCAACTTCACAAGTTTGAAACAAAAAATGTTTTGCCCTTCCTGCCTTATCTTTCCCAACAAAAACAATACCCAATGGTTTTAAACAGATTTCACCATCTTCGAATTTCTTCAATTCTGATTGTTTTTTCGTAGGAGCCATTAGTACAGTAATTTCCATTCCTTTTGTTGTTGCCAACTCAACATCTGTCTGAGCAAGACACTCAAAATAATTTTCTATAAAGATCTTGATGTGTTGACAAACAAGCTTGAATACATCTGGTTCGGTATCTTGAAGAAAGGAAAATGACTTGTCCCTTAGCAATAATGCAACTTGTATAAGATTATACAAGTTCATCAATGGAAAATCTGCTATAGTGAAGTCACAAGTTTTTCCACTTGATCTGATCACTAAGTATCTGAGATTTTGGATGATATTTTCAAAAATCACATCTCTTTTTATATTGATTACTTTCTTTATTTTCTCCAGTGACCAGACTTCTTCAGGAGCTTTACCCAACACTACACGAAAACGAATTTTCATCTTCTTCCCTTAATCTACATCCTTGCACTTTACTTCAGCTCGAAATTGAGGCATGATAAACATCATATCATTCATTGGAAAACCTAGCTGATTTGAGTCAGAGTTTGTAACCACATAACTTTTCTTTGGAATCTTCTCAAAAGAGTACATGTGATCAAACATAACTCTAGCCTCAATTGTGTCATAGTTGTATTGCTTCGAAGGATCTCCTTTATCTAAATTTCAAGGATCTTGACCACGAATAGTCATAATACTTTGTAAATGTCTCATTTATTCTACTTCAGCCTCTACCTCAGCTTTCTTTTCTTCTTTTGTCTTCTCAATAAAAATTACTTTCCCTCTATCTTTCAAAGCTGTCTCAGTCACCATAGTCTTCATTTTTTATGCACTCCCACCTGCTTCCCCAATTACAACTTCCTTTAGTATTAGCTTGGTTAAAGGTGTTGGGTTTTGAGCAATCTAACACTTCCTAAGTGTGCATGCAACCATAATAAACCTTGGATCTATGTTTGTCTAAATACATGCAAAATAATAATTTTCCAAGCTTTATAACCTATCTAACATGGCATGGGGAACATTTCAACATAAAATAGTTAGAAGAGATTACATACCTTTTGGTGAGTTTGGTTCTAAGGAGTTTGAGGGCCAAGCACCAATAGTGTGAATGCCTCAAATGGAATCACAAACACCACAAACTCTTGGAAAACTTTGAGAGAGTATACACCCTTGTATAAAATCGGCCACACGCAAGCACACACACACTAGTTCACTAGTTTTTTCTTAGGCTCCATTTCATGCTCCATAGGCATGCTTATATAGTGTGCATGGTTAGGGTGAAACCCTAATAACCCATGTCTTTTCCTTTTCCAAGGATCCATGGGTTAAAAGCTCCATGGATCATCCATGGACTTCCACATAAGCCTAGCCCATTAACAAATGAGTATTAGCCCACACTATATAAAACAAATAGCCCATAATTTAATTAGTCTTCCTTTTAATCTCTAAATTAATTCATAATTAATTTAAGACTAAAACTAATTAAATAACGTAACTTCATATTAATATATTATAACTCATAATATATTAATAAACATATGTGTATAACTCTCATAAAATTATCCATAATAGTTTGGATGAGATGCAACCCAAATGGACCATGCCGGTCGGGTCAAGTATATACCAAATAAGTTATGGACTTAGACACCTTATCCAACAGACTCCCACTTGGATAAGTCTAATAACTATATTTTCCTGTAACTTCAGGAACCAACCAACAATCGTAGCTCTCGAAAACTCCCTCGAACAATGAAGACTCTGTCGAACTATGAAGCGTCATTTTAGATAAGTGATCACATAATTCTCTGTTCTCATGATATTAGCCGGACAAACACATGGAACTATGTCTTGCTTATTGTCTAGCAGTTGTTTCTCGATTTCCCGATTTGTTTGACGAAGAACTTCACTGAACACATCGGTTTAGTTCTGACCAGGCCTGGTACATGGGTCAACACAAAATCATCGAGGGGCCCATATATCGCTTCTATTTCTAGAAGGAACAGATAAACTTTGACTGATATGCTTGTTCTACTACTTATTGAATTGTACACAAAGGCACGTTTTATAACATCAAGTTACTGATGCGTTTACGTGCAATCAATGCACAACCAACTCATAGGTAACAACTCATATCTCTAGGTTTAAAGATTTATATGATGTTATCGTCTCACGATCACTCGAGATAAATTCCATGAAGTGATACAATTGAGCGTGGGTTTATACCAATACTCATAACTTATGGGTACTCATGAATGTTGCAGCAACCATTGCCATGTCTAAACACCTTTAAGGCATCTACAAACCCAATTCATGACAATCTTGATTCATACCTACTTCCGACGTATGATCGATTGTGGAGGTTTGAATAAATTAATTATTCTGGAAGTCAAAACATGCAAAACTAAAACAATAGTAAATAATTGACAATGATAGTAACACTTTACTCATAAATAAATCACAAATTTTATTCATCATCAAAAGTCGATTACATTTTACAAGTTTCAGGAAAACTATCTAATCTGTAAAACTAATATCATCCCTCAGCGCAATGCGTCTCGCATGCTGAAAATGCTTAACCCTCGTCAGTCCCTTCGTAAGGGGATCTGCAGGATTCTCATCCGACGATATCCTCCTTGTCACAAGGAGTCCTTCTTCAATCTTGTGTCTTATGAAGTGATATTTTCTGTCAATGTGTCGGGATCTGCCATGATCTCTTGGTTCCTTGGCTAAGGTAACCGCACTATTGTTGTCACAGAAAATCTCTATAGGTTCCTTAATAGCTGGTACAACTCCAAGGTCTCCGATGAAGTTCTTTATCCATATCGCCTCCTTCGTTGCTTCACTCGCTGCTATATACTCTGATTCACAAGTCGAATCAGCCACCGTCTCCTGCTTGGAACTCTTCCAAGAAATTGCCCCTCCATTTAAGGTAAAGATCCAGCCCGACTGAGAGCGGAAATTATCCCTATCAGTCTGAAAACCAGCATCACTATACCCTAATACTTTCAAGTCATCACAGCCACCAAGGGTAAGGATCCAATCCTTATTCCTCCGTAGATACTTGAGAATGTTCTTTACCGCGGTCCAATGAGCCTTGCCAGGGTTCCCCTGAAACCTGCTGACCATGCTCAAAGCAAATGCCACATCAGGACGGGTACAAGTCATGGCATACATGATCGAGCCAACTGCGGAAGCATATGGTAATTGGCTCATCTCAGCTATCTCTGCCTCTGTACTCGGACTCTGAGTCTTACTCAGTTTGGTATTGCTTTGGATCGGTAAATCTCCTTTCTTGGAATTCTCCATGTTGAACCTTTTCAACACCTTATCCAAGTAGATACTCTGACTAAGTCCAATTAGTCTTCTACTCCTTTCTCTTAATATCCTTATCCCTAGGATATAGGTAGCCTCCCCTAGGTCCTTCATAGCAAAGCACTTCCCAAGCCAGGACTTAACCTCCTGCAAGGTTGGGATGTCATTTCCTATGAGTAGTATGTCATCCACATACGGTACCAAGAAGCTAACTATACTCCCACTAGCTCTGACATACACGCAAGACTCATCTTCGCTTCTCAAGAAGCCAAACTCTTTTACCTTCTCATCAAATCAAAGATTCCAGCTACGAGATGCTTGTTTTAATCCATAAATGGATTTCTCAAGCTTGCATACTCTATTAGGGTACTCTGCATTGACAAAACCCTCTGGCTGATTCATGTACACATCCTCAGCCAACTTTCCATTAAGGAAAGCGGTTTTGACATCCATTTTCCATATTTCATAATCATGAAATGCTGCAATGGCTAACATAACCCTAATAGACTTAATCTTTGCTACCGGCGAAAAGGTTTCATCATAATCAACACCTTGAGTTTGAGTAAAACCCTTCGCAACCAGTCGAGCCTTATAAGTATGCACTTTTCCTTCCATGTCTGTCTTCTTCTTGAAGATCCATTTGCACCCGACTGTTTTACGGCCTGGTACATTGTCAACCAAGTTCCAAACTTGATTGTCATACATGGACTGTATCTCGCTGTCCATAGCCTCCTTCCATTTAGCAGACTCCGGGCCTGCCATGGCTTCCTTAACACTGCTAGGTTCATCCAAATTTACTAGTGTACTATCACTAATAAACGTATCACCTTCCGTAGTAATATGAAAACCATAATAAAACGAAGGTGTGTTCCTAACCCATGTGGAACGCCTCGGAGGTACAGACTCATCAGCTGGATCAACAGGAGTTTCCTCCTCAGGTTGATTGCTAGTGTCTGAGGTTCCTTCACCAATTGATTCTTGAATTTCTTCAAGATCAATCTGCCTCCCACTGTCTCCTTGGCTTATAAATTCTTTCTCGCGAAAGATCCCTCTTCGTGCTACAAAGACCACATTCTCACTGGGTCTGTAGAAGAGGTAACCGAAGGATTTCTGTGGGTAGCCGATGAAAATACACCTTTCACTTCGGGGTTCAAGCTTATCATGAGTTTCACGCCTCACGAAGACTTCGCAACCCCAAATTTTGATGTGGTCCAAATTGGGAACCTTCCCTGTCCACATCTCATGAGGTGTTTTGGTAACCTTCTTTGTAGGGACTAGATTAAGGATATGGGCGGCAGTCTCTAAGGCATACCCCCAAAAAGAGATTGGTAACGAAACTCGACTCATCATAGAGCGAACCATGTCCAACAAAGTTCGATTACGCCTCTCAGCCACACCATTCAACTGTGGTGTCCTGGGAGGAGTCAATTGTGAGACAATCCCACACTCCTTAAGATAGTCAAGGAACTCGGTGCTAAGATACTCACCACCTCGATCGGATCGAAGCATCTTAATGTTCCTGCCCAATTGATTTTCTACTTCCTGTTTGAATTCCTTAAACCTTTCAAAGGTTTCTGACTTATGTTTGATTAAGTAGACATACCCATATCTACTAAAATCATCAATAAAAGTCACATAATACCGATTAGCATCCTTTGTGGCGGTTTTGAATGGCCCACATACATCAGTATGTATTAGGTCCAACAAACCCTCACCCCTCTCAAAAGTTCTAGCGAAGGGTGATTTTGTCATCTTTCCAAGTAGACAAGATTCACAATTATCATCCGATTTAAGGTCAAATGATTCCAAGACTCCACTCTTTTGGAGTTGGCCTATGCGTTTCTTGTTTACATGTCCAAGACGACAATGCCACAATGATGCTTTATCTAGGCTAGTAGAAGAATCAATATACATCACATTATTTCCTAAGTTATCTACAATCGACACAGTTTCATACACACCATCACAAGGTAATGCTTTAAAATAAAACACATTATTAAAGAAAGCATTAATACCACCACATTCATTATCAAACGAAAAGGTAAAACCTTGTTTGTACAAAGCATGAAAAGAAATAATATTCCTTGCCATTTCAGATGAGTATACACATTTATTCAAATCTAATTTTAACCCATTATTCAGCAACAAAGTATAAACTCCAATCTTGGAAACAGGTGAAGCCTTCCTATTCCCCATGATTAAGTTTATCTTTCCGTGCTCCACATCCTCACTTCTTCTTAGGCCCTGCAAATAAGAACATATGTGAATACCACATCCTGTATCAAGCACCCAAGAGTTAGAATATGTTGAGTAATTAGACAATATAGTGTAAATACCTGCATGGGTGGGTTTCACTTTCCCATCCTTTAGATCTTGCAAGTACTTAGGGCAGTTTCGCTTCCAGTGTGCCTTTTCATGGCAATAAAAGCATTCAGCATCCTTGGGAATGGTAGAAGGAGTGGCAGAACTGCTCTTGGTCTTTGATGAGGAGCCTTCAAGAGACTTTCCCTTGGTACCCTTCGAAGGGTGCTTCCTCTTCTTCCCTTTGCCTTGCCCAATAGCTAAAACAGGGGTAGATGTTGGAGTAGGAGTAGTAGACGTAACAACCGCTTTACCCTTAAGACCGGATTCCGCGGTCTTCAAGATTCCTTGAAGCTTGCTGAGGGTAACTTCCTCCTTGTTCATATGATATGTCATTCGAAAATGATCATAACAAGAAGGCAAGGAGTGCAAAATGATGTCAATTGCCAACTCCTCGGGGATGTTAACATTCAGCTTTAGCAAACGGTCCACATACCTTTGCATCTTTTGCATGTGACCCATGATGGATTCTCCGTCCTTCATGCGGGTAGTTATTATGGAGGAGATTATCTCATACCGCTCCTGACGAGCACTCTGGTGGTACCTTTCCATCAGGTCTTGGTGCATCTCAAAAGGGTAGAAATCTTCATACGACTTTTGGAGCTCGACTGTCATCGTGGTCATCATGATACATGCCACCTTAGTAGCATCTCTCTCATGAGTCCTGAATTCAGCGATCTCCTCAGGAGTAGCAGTAGACTCATCAAGTTCTTTTAACTCCTTATCGAGGACATATTCTTTGTCCTCATAACGAGTAACCATCCTGATGTTCCTAATCCAATCCATGAAGTTGGAACCATCAAAGATGACCCTCCCACAAAGATTCATGATAGAGAAAGAACCAGTTGGGTTAGAGCCTGAAGCATTAGTGTTGGAAGACATCTGAAAGAAGAAAATAAGTTTAGATTAGATATTTAGGATCCTTAATAAGACACCCAAATGTAATATTAAGGCTAGGATCCAATCACAATATATTACACTTAGAAGAGGGATGCCGTAATCTAAGTAATAATATATTTGAAAGGTAGGTGAATGACGATTCACCAATTTCCACCATGAAAACGAAATGATTTATTAGGTTTAATTGGATTTGAAATTCCTAGATTCTTTTGAGATTCATTGAACTTTTCAATGGCATGTTTCAATCTCGATTGTGCCCTTCAAGTTTTGTGACTGGGATGCCGAGGATCACAAAACAAGGTGTGAATAACCATGCTAATTCACTTGGTACCCTTAATATTATCACCTAATCAATGTGCCGGTTAACCACACACGCTCCATTGATCTATGACAAACATTAAGTCACCCTTCGTGATCCTTACTAGTCCTAGTTAGTGTGCCAGTTAACCACATACGCTTCACCAACGACTTGGTAAGGTACAAAGTGTGAATTCCATGGACTAGCACCATGTTCACATTTTTCCTAAAATAACTAAGATTGGGAATTAAAAGAGTTTAGTTATTTTATAATATTCATTATATTTTTAATGAGGATTTAAAGTCATTGTTCTACCCGTTCGGCTAACGACCCTCCACCGATCAAGCAAGCGGTGGGTGAGAGTATACACCCATTAAGTCACCATTTTATAGGCAACAACCTTATACCCACCTTATAGACCGACTTCGTGAATGAGGCCTACTAACGGTAAAACGACTTATTCTTATACATATATATAATAATTAACCATTAATGTTATAAATAGTATAAGGGTTGAATTTTAACTATTAAAACTCTAAGGGTTGGAATTAAAGTTTATTAAAGTGTGTGAAACTTTACAAATTCCAAAACTTGAGGGCAAGTTTTGTAACTTTGCAAAACTCTTCATTTCATAACTTATGAATTAAAGGTTCATAAAAATGAAGACTCTTCATTTTCATGTAACTTATGTGTTTTAAGTGTGTGTTAAATAAGAGTGACCTTTGGAAATCCATAACTTGAGGACAAATTATGGACTCCATTAAAACACATAAATGATCAAGAATTAATTCTAAACAATTCAGCAAATAATTCCTATCATTTTCTAAATTCATAAGAACATGAACATGATCATCAAAAATTCAAGAATTATATGAACACATAAAATCATGGAATTTTGATATATGCTATTGTAAATGGATTAGAACAACCATTACACCAACTAAAATAATTTTTATAACACCAAAACAATTTAGGGTAATGTTTCTAGTCCATTTCCAGCAGCAAAAGTCGAAAAATTGCACTCTTTCGATCCTACTCGTCGAGTTCATGAACTTACTTGTCGAGTAGGTTGAAGTTTGCCTTGGACTCGTCGAGTCCCCCCAATGGACTCGGCGAGTCCACCATGCAGACAGCAATGATTTCGACTTTTTTTTTTCACTATTTTGCATCAAGTATCAAACAAGCAAGCCTAGGCTCTGATACCACTATTGGGTTTTGAGCAATCTAACACTTCCTAAGTGTGCATGCAACCCTAATAAACCTTGGATCTATGTTTGTCTAAATACATGCAAAATAATAATTTTCCAAGCTTTATAACCTATCTAACATGGCATGGGGAACATTTCAACATAAAATAGTTAGAAGAGATTACATACCTTTTGGTGAGTTTGGTTCTAAGGAGTTTGAGGGCCAAGCACCAATAGTGTGAATGCCTCAAATGGAATCACAAACACCACAAACTCTTGGAAAACTTTGAGAGGGTATACACCCTTGTATAAAATCGGCCACACACAAGCACACACACACTAGTTCACTAGTTTTTTCTTAGGCTCCATTTCATGCTCCATAGGCATGCTTATATAGTGTGCATGGTTAGGGTGAAACCCTAATAACCCATGTCTTTTCCTTTTCCAAGGATCCATGGGTTAAAGCTCCATGGATCATCCATGGACTTCCACATAAGCCTAGCCCATTAACAAATGAGTATTAGCCCACACTATATAAAACAAATAGCCCATAATTTAATTAGTCTTCCTTTTAATCTCTAAATTAGTTCATAATTAATTTAAGACTAAAACTAATTAAATAACGTAACTTCATATTAATATATTATAACTCATAATATATTAATAAACATATGTGTATAACTCTCATAAAATTATCCATAATAGTTTGGATGAGATGCAACCCAAATGGACCATGTCGGTCGGGTCAAGTATATACCAAATAAGTTATGGACTTAGACACCTTATCCAACAAAAGGAACGGTTATAACCACAGTAGAAGAAACTGGACCAGCTAAAACAATAATAGGTTTTTCTCCAGAAATTTTCTTTCTCTCCACCTTCGAATGTTCCCCAGCCTTCGTAGAATCAAGTTTCATTTCTCCCCCTTGCACCCCTATGACAAAAGGTGGGTATCTGACACAGATGGAAAAAGGCTGGATATGCAAGTAAGAGGGGACAATTGTTTGTGTAAAATCGCTTCAAACTGCAAAAATTTATGTGACAAGAATTCTAGAGTAATCAACGAAGAAGGAATAGGCTTGATTGATAATTCCTTCAATTCTTTTAATAACCCAAGCAATTCACCAAAACGTTGATCTTCTTTATCAGAAAGAAGAGTAAGTTTAGGACTCATACTTTCGAAGAGTTTGACAAATCTGGTGACTGCATCACAGATAATGTCAATCTTTTGATTCACAGAAGCATAATCTTGTTGGACAGCTTGAACTTCCTTCTGCATATCTTCACGAAGTTCGCATATTTGTAAATTGACATCTTCTCGAACTTTCTTTACTTCTTGACAAAATAACACATGTCTTTCCTTGGTAACGTGTTTCAAGTCTTTCACTTCATGCAAGAAACCCTAATGCTGAGAAGTCATACAAAGATCATTCGATTGATCAATAGAATCAACTTTCTCCAAAAATCGTCTTTCAGAATCCCTTATCATGCCAGAAACTTTGTTTGTGACCTTGGATTCGAAGACCTTTAGTAGAGAATCCCCCCAATATCTGCTTGAGATTAAAGAATAGAATTCAACTTTGAATTTAAAATTTAAAATTGCTTCATGGTCATTAACATGTGATTAGGAAAATATTCTTCTTCTACATCAAACTTCAAATCTTCAAAGGTTCCTCCAAAACCTTCAGTATCAGTTTCAGTCTCCAATAGCATGGTTTCATCAATCGGTGAATTTGGTTTTGGTGGATCAGTAGATTGAGATGAAAAAATTAAAGTGAAAGGGGTATTAATGACATGTTGGAAAGTAGGTGAATCAGTGGTAGATGTTATTGGAACAATGGGAGTAATCTGTGGAGATAAAGAAATACCTTGATATGCAGTCTTCAAATTATTCTCACCCATAATGACATTTGTACCCATATCAGATATGTTTACAGTGATGTCGGAAGTTCGACCCTCCATAGAAACTGTCTTGGCAATCGAAACTTCGGGTGGTTGACTCACTGAAGTATCAACAGTAGAAAGAGTTGCTTCAGGAGTTTCAGGAATAACTTCTGTGTCATCAGCGGTGGAATCAGAAGAAATGATCAATTTTCTCTTCTTCTTCTGATAAATATGTTTGGCCATGTAAGTAGCCATTCTCTTCTTTGTTGAAGGAGACACAGGAGCTGGAACTTCTCTAAAAATTACTCCTTGGTGAGAAGCTTGTGGTTTAAGAACCCTCTTCGTACCCAAAGATCTTCTCTTTGTCTTCGATTTCATCTTAATATGCTTGAATACTCCAGTCTTCGAAGGAATTATTTCGTTTTCAATGACCTGTGTATCAGGAACAACAGGCTTTGGCTGATCGAGTTCAGGTTCAATAACATGAATCGACTTTGTTTTCTTCGAAGACTTGGCTTTGGTATCCGAAGACCCAACATCAGGTTTCTTTGTCTTCTTGGATTTCTTCACAGATGGTTGTGGTAGAAGAATCCCGGTTTTCGCAGAAGTATCAGTAGTTTGTAAGTAAGAAACCAAGACAGAATTTGAAGGATCAATTCTCTTGAGCATCGCATCAGGAATACGAGTTGCAAACGAAAAATCATCCAGATCATCCGTTGCATCCTTTGGACAATGGTATGTATGAAAGACAGCTTTCTCCTCATCAGTTGGTACCAATATCCGTTCTTTGTTATAAAAATATTGTAAGATCAGGCTCCAATATCTAGCACACGAAATGCCCTGAACAGCATTCGTATTATCGATGCTCTTTTGAAATTCCTTCCATAATTGAGTTGAATATTCTACTTGAAGATCATAATAAAGCCTGGCTACCATGGCGTATACCTCTATTCTTCCTTTATCAAGACCCACCGTTCTGCCAGTCAAGCAATGAAGAAAAATGCTAAATAGAAAGTTCCACACACAAGGAAGTCCTGATTTCTTGAAATCACTGATTTTGGTTAAATGTGGTTGATGTCCCATTTCATTGAACATGTGGACTATTTGTGGAAATGTGAATGACACATATGGTGAAGAGTTTGGGATAGCAAGAATTTTGCAAAACAGCTTTTGGGTCAACCTAACCTTTTTGTCATTAATTAGGTTAAATGTAACTGCATCCAAGTCCTTTGAATATGTAGCAGTTGATATGACTTGTGATAACCAGGAAATAGGTACAGCAAAAGAGTTAAACATTGTTGTTGACAGAATAGAGTGTTGCAGAGCAACGATCAGCATCTTAAGTTCTTCCGGATACAACGACACATTAGACTCCACTTGTAGTTTGTTCCTTTGATTTTCATGATAGGTACTGAAATAACATCATATGTGGTGTGTGAAGGTTCATCCGCAATATTCTCCACATTCGCCATTTTTAGGGTTTTGAACAAGATGAAGAATAGAGAAATTTTGAGTTGCAAAGAGTATTTGTGATAATGTAAGCGTAAACTGATGAATACCCCTTGAATCCCCTTTTATATGTAACTCTTCAGTTTGAAATCAAAGCGGGATAAGCATTTAATGTTTGCTGACATGTCACCAAGAAAAGCGCATCATGATGATGATAAAGTAAGCATGCGTCAAAAAGTAACTATCACATCGCCTTGAAAACCGGAGGTAATATAAAGCGTCTCATCAAACAGCCTGTTTTTATTGACCCAATGGAATTGTAACCGTCAGAACCCTTTGAATGGAGGTTAGCATCTTTTACTTTTGGGTTTTAAAGTAAAGTCATTTGCCAGAGATTCGAAATCATCAGCCTGAGTTGGTATTACTCAGAACCTCAAGGATTTCATATGTGCATTGTGTCAAAGAATTGAGATCAGAAGCAAATTAAATTTTTTTTGGATATTTGTGATGTCAAAAATAAATTTGACACGAAGGCAGTTAAACCCCAGGCAAAGGTTGCTTCGTTAATTATCAAGAGACATAATCAACAGCTTGTGTATGTTCCCGTGAAATACAATCGAAAACTTGTAGATAAGTTTCGAAGGGCATCTTTTGTAAGGTTACATGGGTGGGTAAAAATAATTTCGTTACATATCAGCCTTAACATAAGGTGAGTAATTGTAACGGAAATTACCTGTGTGACCAGTGTAGTCAGTGACAAGTGTATTTTGAAAAATATTGAAAGTAACTTTGGAATTCGAAGTAAACTCACACAAAAATCATATTCATGAAAAAAAAATTATGTTGGATCCTGTTGGGTAACAAATTTCATGGGTTACGAAAATTTGATCAAGATCACTCATACGAAATGAATATGATTTGGAGTTTTGAAGATTGGTACTGAAACAAAAGTTTCGTTAGAGCTGGAACATAGTTCTCCGTCAATTCCTTAACTTGGAAAGAATTTTGGGTTTCATTATCATCACGGTCTCATGATGATTGATCATTAACACAGATTTGTGATATACCTAGATTTCAATTGGTTTTGATCAGAAACCTCTTGGATATATGTCTTCGTGTGTGCAAGTGTAAGAATTTTAAGATGAAAAAGATTGGTTCCTTAGAAAGAATGTACCTCTGTTATATTGGACCAAACAGAAAACTCTTAACTCATGTGAGAAGAGTAAGGTAGCTCATTAAACTAATGCGAATGTAAGCCTTATTGGGAAGAAATCTTCCTATGCATAATTTCATTAAGGCTTTCGAACATTGAGTTAATTCGAGGCTTTGGACAATATGCTGCAGCATGCTTCTAGGGACATCTTAACTAGTTTTCAAAATTTGAAATTCAAAATAAAAAGATTTATACCTTCCCCCAGAATCTACGAACATTTACCTCTTAATCTCTTCAAGAATATCTACAACAAAGTACTTAAAGAAAAAAAAACTTTTTGTTGTTTTTGATTTTTCGAAAATAAAGAACAAAATAAAATGAAAATCATTTTGATGTTTTTGATTTTTCGAAAATAAAGAACAAAATAAAATGAAAATCTTTTTGATGTTTTTGTGTTTTAAGAAAAACAAATCTTACTAAAGTTACTTGTTTGCAGAAAAATTTATCAAACATACGAATACGAAGCATCCGAAGAGTGACATATGAACAGTAACCTTATCCATTGATGACGTGTCTATGAACTGTCAATCTTCTTTTTCGCATAAAATAGAATTACCATCAACCATTCCAAGTCCTTCGAAAATTCTTACAAATGATTTTTCATCCAATGCTTTAGTGAAAATATCAGCTAATTGATCAGTAGTTTTCACAAAATGAACTTCAATATTCCCATCTTCTACATGATCTTTTATGAAGTGATAACGAAGAGCAATGTGTTTGGTCTTTGAATGCTGCACAGGATTATGACAAATTCTTATTGCACTTTGTGAATCACAGTATAAACGAATCTTTTTCATATTAATTGCATAATCATGTAATTGACTTTGAATCCATATTATCTGTGATGTGCAAGCAGCAGCAACAACATATTCAGCTTCGGCTGTTGAGATAGAAACACATGTCTGCTTTTTCGATTACCAACTTACCAATTTACCATCAAGTAATTGACATCTACCACTTGTACTTTTCCTGTCTAGATTACATCCCCTCCTAAATCAGCATCCGAATATGCTTGTATGAAAAACCCAGTATTCGAAGGATACCACAATCCATGCGAAGATGTTCCTTTGAGATAAGGAAAGATATAATCATGCTTCTGTATAAAGTAATATCAACTGCAGGTTTATCTAACAAAGGAGTGAGTTTAATGCTAGTTGCCATTGGAATGCGTAATTTCGTGCTATTCACCAATCCAAAATTTTCAAGCAGATTCTTCATGTATTTTTCTTGATTTATAAAAATGCCTTCTCTGTTTTGACGAACGTTTAAACCAAGAAAATTGTTAATTTTTCCCATCATGCTCATTTCGAACTTACTTTTCATCAGATCTTCAAATTCTTTAGACAAAGCAGGGTCAATTGAGCCAAAAATAATATCATCAACATAAATTTGAACAAACATTAGATGATTCCCAATTTTCTTACGAAATAATGTGGGGTCAACTAATCCTTGTTTAAATTTAGATTACTTCAAAAATAAAGTAAGAGTTGCATACCAGGCTCGTGGTGCTTGTTTCAAACCATAAACCGCCTTATCTAAAATATAAACATAATCTGGATGCTCTTCGTTTATAAAACCTGGAGGTTGTTCCACATACACTATTTCTTCGAGTTCTCCATTCAGAAATGCACACTTCACATCCATTTGATATACATCAAAATCTTTGTTAGCTGCATAAGCCAAAAATATACGAAATGCCTCGATTCTTGCAATAGGGGAAAAGTTTCTTCGTAATCAATTCCTTCTTGTTGTGAATAACCCTTTACAACAAGTCTAGCTTTGTTTGGAATGATATTTCCATCTTTTTCGGTTTTATTTTTGAAAACCCATTTTAATCCAACAATTGAAACATCATTTGGTTTAGGAATTAACCTCCGAATTTTATTTCGTTCAACTTCAGACAATTTAGATTGCATTGCAACAACCCAATCTGAGTGTTCCATTGCATTCTTAACTGTTTTTGGCTCAATTTTAGAAATAAAAACATTAAACATACAAAATTCTTGATGAACATTTAATACCTCATTCTTCGCACGAATTTGAGCTCTTGTTAAAACTCCTTCAAGTGGATTTCCAATTATTTGCTCCTTTGGATGATCTTTTGTCCATTTGTCCATTGGTGGATAAGCTGGATCGAAGTCTAAAGGTGCATCTTCGTACATTTCAACGTTTTCAGATCCTACAATCGAACAAACATCATTAAAATCATGAAAATCTTCATCATTTTGATTTAACTCCCCCTCAACATGATCATTTATTTGCTCCCCTCAACATCATCACATGTTCTTTCATTCTCCCCCTCGAAAGAATGCTTCTCCTCAAGTAGATGGTTCGAATCCATGTGCCCCCCCCCCTCCACTGGATCATCATGCATGCTTTTTTCCCATTGCTTGAGAAGATGATGTTGATTCTACAATTAGTTTTGAAATTTCATTGACATGATTGTAAGGAGCATTACACTCATCATTCTCAGCATAATCTGAAATTCCAAAAACCATATCATAATCAATATCCATTGATTTTTCATTATCAGATTCATTTTGATTTTCTTGCATTATCGAATGATTATCAATTTTCTTATCAGATTTTTTGTTATAGTAATCATCAAAAGTAACATTAAATGTTTCTTCCACTTTTCGAGTTCTTTTATTTAACATACGATAGGCAATAGAATTCTACGAATATCCAAGGAAAAGCCCTTCATCAGCTTTATCTTGAAATTTTAAAGGATTATCCTCTAGATTCATGATAAAGCACCTACATCCGAAAACATGAAAAATTTTCACATTAGGTTTTCTGTTATTGATGATTTCATAAGGAGTAATATTAAAACGTCGATGGATGAAAGATCTATTCTGAGTGAAACAAGCAGTTGAAATTGCTTCTGCCCACATATATTGTGGAAGATTCTCATAGGCCAACATTGTTTGTGCAGCTTCGCATAAAGATCTATTTCTTTGTTCAACTACATCATTTTGTTGTGGTGTATATGGACATGAAAAATTATGTGAAATGCCTTTATCCACCAAAAATGAATCAAGAACATGGTTTTTAAATTCAGTTCCATGATCACTCTTTCTCCTCCGAACCGTCTTTTTCAGAGTTGTTTCCATTTGTTTGATGAAGTCAATCATGATTTGTGCAACTTCAGATTTAAGCCTGAGAAAATAAACCCACGTAACTCTTGAAAAATCATCAACAATAACTAAGATATACCATTTATGATCTAGTGTTAAAATTGTTGAAGGACCACATAAATCAATATGTAAAAGCTCCAGTGGTTCAACAATCTTCGAATCAATAGTAATTGGATGACCTTGTTTATGTTGCTTGCCAACTTCAAAAGCTACACATAAAGAATCATTATGAAATTTATGTACAGGTAAACCCATTACCAAATCTTGAACAACAAGTTTATTGATATTTCGAAAGTTAAGATGTGAAAGTTTTCAATGCCATAACCAACTTAGATCTGATGTAGCTTTCGAAAGAAGACAAACTACAGGTTTGCCTACAATCGGATTTATATCCGATGTAAACATATCACCCTTCCGCTTTGATTTAAGCAAAACTTCTTTAGTATCAACTTTCGAAATAATGCTTCCTTCTTCGTTAAAAAGTACTTGATTTCCAGTGCCCACAACAAGTTGAGAAACACTTATCAAGTTATGTTGTAAACCTTCAACATACACAACTCGATTCACTGTGAATTTACCATTCGTGACTTTTCCATATCCTTTTACTTCACACTTCTGATTGTTTCCAAATTTAACAACTCCTGCATTCTTCAAGCTTTGAAAATCTCGAAGATTCTCCTTCTTCCCATTCATGTGATGAGAGCAACCACTATCAATGTACCATTTATTATCATATTGCTCGTCACAAAGTACCTGCAATCATTGAAACAATTAAGGTACCCAAGGCTTTTTGGGTCCTTGGAAATTAGATGTCAACAAAGAATTGAATGAAGAATGTTTGACCCAGTCACAAAATTTAGTCTTGATACTATCAATTATGTCTACATTATCATTCAAAGGAATTAAAACATAAGATTTTGTTGGTTTCGAATGTCCGCTGATTTTACGCTTCGCATTCTGAGATTGTGACTAATCTATCTTCGGTTTTGTAACTGGTTGCCAAGATTTGATTGAAATGTGCAAATCTTTTGATGAGGAACTACCATTCGAAGAATGATTGACATACTTTTCATAAGCCTCCTTGATTTTTTCTTCTGAAAATTTGCTAGACTGGTAAACTTTACCATGACCTTCGAGCCAGTGATCTATATTTTTCTTAAAATTGATGCCTTTTTCATGCAAAGCCTTTAATGTTTGTTTCTTCGTATAATTTGGAAATTTTGGTTTTTTAGGAACAAAATCAACTTTTGGTTTAGATAGAAAAGATTCAGCATAAGAACTATTCACAGTGGTTTTAAAATGTTGTTTTTGTGAAAAAATCTTTGGAGTATTTGATTTTTCTGAGAATTTATTTGAAACAATTGGTTTTGACTCATTCGAAATCTTTTGAGAAGTTTTCACTTTGTAAACAAGTTTTGGCAATTTAGAATCAGTTCCTTTTTGGTTTATTAGATTAAAAATCTTCTTTTTGTTTGAAAAACGTTCTGAACTCTTATACTGAACCGTGTTTGATTTCTCTTGTTCCAATTTCCAATTTTCAATTGTTTGCCAAAAGAGTTTCTTTCTTGCTTATCTTTTTGAAATGTTATTTTCTTTAGAAAGTTTGACAATTTGCTCTTTGAATTCCTTAGAATTAAGTTTTGATCCTTGTTTAATTTCCTCAACCAAAGGCTGAATGATTTCTTTTTCAACTTTATGTTTTTCAACCCATTTTATCTTTGGTTTTTGTCTTTGAAAAACATACGAATTCTTGGTTAAATTGTTTTCATTTGTGCTCTGATTTGCGAAAAATCCTTCTTCGGGTGATTTTGTGTTATCTTGTCTACCATTTACTTGAATTCTGGTTTGATATTTTCGACATTTCCAGTTGTCACAAAAACTTGGTTTGGAAAAACAACATCATCAGAACATTTGAAAATTAGGTAAACCATAGTATTTGTTTCTAAGAAATGAGCCCCATTCTCAGTTAGCACTTTTTCAAACTGTGGTGTATCTCCATACACTTGTGCAACAACAACTCGTGGAATTTCTTCTTCTTTTGAAACTTCCTTTTTCTTCGTATGTATTTCTTCTTGTGCATCATCACTATCATCGATTTGACTGTCTTTAACTTCTACGGAGTTCTCATCACAAACTTTTGAGATTGAAGGTTGATCAATGTTATTTTCAACCAACAATTCCTTAACTTTTTCTTTTCCTTTGAATGATGATGCAACATTTATAATAGACAACTGAGAACAATTGATATCCTCAAGATCACTTATTTTACTAATATGATCGGAATTATTCTCAATATCAGCAAAATTTGATTGATAATCAGATGTTGAATTCTCAGTCTTTTTCAAGATGTTAATTTGTTTAGAATTAGTCAATGTTTCATTTACAATGTTAATCAATTCATTTGAATCAAGAAATTCATCTACATTAACTATTCCATATTTATATCTATCATCTGGAACTTTGTTAAAATCAGCAATTTCTTTTTCACAATCATACGAAATGTTATCTATTGTAGCTCTTTCATAAGCTAAAAAAGGCAATAATTTTCTATGTTGTTCTTTGCTAATTTCACATGAATGATGAAGTTCCATTAATTTTCCATACAATCGTTTAGCCGAATTACAGTAGATATTTCTTTGGGCTAACAACAACTTCGAATCACTAGACAAATTATCTCTATCAACCATGATATTAGTGATTTGAAGTTCTAAACACTCTATTTTAGCCATTTTCAAATCTATTTTCTTTTGTGTCTCTAGCAATTGATCAGACAGCTTCTTAGCCTCATTGCTAGCAGATATCACAATTGAATCGAAATAAGTAACAGTTTCATCAAATGAGAGTAATTCAGAATTATAAGCATGTATTGGAATATTAAAGGATTCAAGAATATTACGTACCTTTGTAGTCATTGGTGATTTGCCAGCTATTTTTTATACGAAGCATCTCCCATAAGCTTCGTATGTTTCCTCATCTGAGTCTTCTTCCAGCTTCGCATATATTTCTCCATGAGTCGGATGTCTCATCTCTTCATCATCTGATCCAGATGACCAGATTTGATATGTTCCATCCCCTTGTTGTTCACCATGAGCAACCAATGAAAGATTCTTTGACTTAGTACGCAGCTCTTCAAGCTTCTCCACATAGTACGCTTCATCCTTCGTCTTATTCTTCTTCTCATCCCTCTTCCTCAACATGCAGTCATTTGCTAAATGATTAGGGTCATTGCAGTAATGACAATCCAACCCAGTATCTCCCTTTAACTTTTTCACAATTTTTCCTTCAGTAAGCTTTGTATCATTCTTTTCCTCTTTGTTCTTCTCATCCACAACACTCTTACTTGCGAAGTTTCCTTTTGTATATGACGACTTTACCTTTGGATTGAATGGATTTTTGAAAAACGTTTTCACACGATTGTTAGAATAGAAAGCAATCGCTTCATCATCAGAGTTCATGATAAACCCTTCGTCATCATCAGAACCATCTTTCTCAGCTTCCCTTTCAGAGATCTTCGAAACCAATGCTAGTGGACCTCCTAGGCTTGCCTTTGATTTTTCAGCAATTTCATTCACTTCACTTTCGTGTGACTTCAGTTGGTTGTAAACATCATTCAGAGTTGACGTATCAAAGCTCCGCTGATTCTTAACCATCATGCTCACACTACGCCATTCTTTACGAAGACCCATCACAAAAATCAAATTGAACTCCATGGCTGACCAGGTGATACCATATCGATTGCATCGATATATCAATTCATTAAGATGATCATAGTAAACTTCTATGGTTTCACCATCTTTTTGCTTAAAATCCTTCAGCACCACCAGCCATTGTTTGACTGAAGTGATTGTAGTATTTTCACTTCCTTGGAATTTATCCTTCAAGTTGTTCTAGAATTCCTTTGCAGTAGTACATGATCTCACATAATTGTACACCACAGGAGTCAAGGCACCTCGCAACTCTCTCATACATCTTTTCTCCAGTTGCTTAAGACGAGTAGATTTATTTTCTACCTCGGAATTTCCAGATGATGCACCAATTGGTTGAACATTTGATGGAGGATTGTGATCACCAGAGATACAATTCTATAGTTCTACATACGATCAGCCCATTGATCGTAATATTTAGGAATTAGCATAGAAATTTTAGTGGATGACCCTAGAAGATAAGAGAATGAAGTCATTGAATTCAAATTGAAGGACGCCATTGATGTACTGAAGAAAAACTTTGAGATTTTGAAGAAAACTATGAGGAATTGACAACAAAACTATATGATTCAAGTCGAAATCACTAGTAGAACACTTGATTCAATGATTCAATAGCAGAATCTAATCAAATAAATAAATCTAATGCAATTTTTACTTTTCACAAAAGTGCGAAAACTTTTAAACCAGACAACTGATTTAAAAACTTTAGAAACGATGAAAATCAGATCAGATAAATGATTCCTACTCTGATACCAATTGTAGAATTAAAGAATCGAGTATGAAATCAATCAGAGTTTTAAATGATCAAAACAGTTGTAAACAAAATAAGAACACTGATGTAAATATAATTTCTGATTCAGCTCTATTACGCTTATCAAGTTTTACAGAGTACAAGTAAATATTCTGTAAAAGACTCTATGTCTAAGACTCTATAAAATACTCCTATTTATAGGAGAGGAAAGCGTACAAAAAATATTCTAAGGACTAAACATTAAGCTTCGAATACATTGCCTTAGAAAAATACATTACCTAATATACGAAGACATGAAGATCTTCGTATGAAGACCTAAGCCCTTTGACTAATTACAACATTTTTACCCTTACACTTATCTTTTGAGTCGACAGTGGCGAGGTGAGTTATCCTCACTATATCAACAGGGTCTAAGGCACCAAGGTCGGCCTTTATGGATTGTATCCGGTTATGGCATGATATGTTTATTGGTTTGCATCCTAGTAGTTAGGATGAGGTGATGTTTATGCTTAGTGAACTGGTTAGGTCAGTGTCCCTGTGATAGGATGTTGTTATGCTATATGATCTGTTAGATTAGTTTGATTGTTATATATGTATGTTAGCGTATGATAGTTATATGCACATGTTTGTTTTGATTTCGGATGGGTTGAGGCGGTCCTGCTTTGTGCTGAAGGCCAACATACCCAGCGCTGACCTAATAGACTACAAACTCGAAAGGGTATGGTAATCAGACCGAAGGCCCAGCAAGCAGTCCGGATAGGCTGAAGGCATTGTGAGGCGGTCCATACGTGCCAAAGGCTCAGAGAGCGATCCAGATAGACTGAAGGCCTGTGAGGCGGTCCAGTACGGCTAAAGGCTCACTATGCATGCTCTTCTATATTTTAAGATGTGATATGATTATGGTTATATGATGTTGGTATTTTGGGGGTAACTCACTAAGCCATCGAGCTTACATCTATTGATTATTGTTTTAGGTACTTCTAGTGATCACAAGAAAGGCGAATGCATGATCGTACCGCTCTTCCTGATGTTATGATTTTATGATTTGATAGTGAGATACTCTGATATTTATTATTTTGAAAACAAACTTTGTAATGTTAAATGATTTTAAATGTTTTGAAAAAGTTTAAAATTTGGCATGATTTTTATGGGTTTTACAATGTGATTCACATGTAAATCACATACGAATTACATGTGATTGACATGTAATTCATATGTGATTTATATATGAATCACATATAATTCATGTTGGATTCACTTGTGATTTGCATGTGAATCACATGTAATTCACATATGAATCATATGTAATTCATATTTAAATCACAAGCAATGTTTTAAAACCCGGGTCGACCCGGCCGGTTCAACCGGTTGAACCGTGACCCGGGATAGAAGGCGGGTCAATTGAGATCGGTTTTTTGTAAAAATACAAACCGGATCGAACCGGCCGGGTTTTTCTTAAACCGCGGTTCGACCGCTTATATCAAACCGGTTAAAACCAGGTTGACCCGTTTTAATAGGGTTTGGATAGTTGGATACAAGTAGCGAACGCCAAAACAACGACCATAAACCGGGTAGACATTAGATTATTGGTTTTATATATTTATGCATTATGCATGAAAGTAAAAATATATAAAAATAGAAAAAGACCATAAACCGGGTTGACCCGGCGGTTCAACCGGTTGAACTGGTTGACCCGTGAACCGGCGATCACACCGGGTCAACTAAAAACCCGGGTTTTAAAACATTGAGCACAAGTGAATCACACATAAATTATATGTGTTTCACATGTAAATCACATATGAATTAAATGTGATTCAGAAGTAAGTCACAATTAAATTACATATGAATTATATATAATTCACATATGAATCACAAGTGAATCACGAATGACGTTTATATGCACATATGCATTTTGTGTGAGTGTTCTTCATTAATTTTTTTTTCTATTTTTTCTTATCAACTTCACATTTGAATGTTGAATGATAGAATCACATTTTAATAACAAATTATATAATCATCTGTGAATCTTACATGATATATACATACGTATTTTTGTGAGTGTTCTTGCATTAATCAATTTTTTTTTAAAATTTTCTTTTAGATTTGGAAAAATATATGTAAAATATTGAAGATGTGAAAAATGATAAATTAAAAAGAATATGAAAATCTTGACATGAAGACAAAAAAAAACGCTTTGATATTTTGTAGGATTTTTTTAATATTTTATTTTGTATCGAATAAAATACTTGTTTTATTGTGTTTATAGATTAGTAACAAAAATAGGTTTTTTAGTGAATTACATAAGAATATTATAGTATAACAAATATGAATATACACAACTAAAATGTTGATTTGTTTGGTTAAATGAATTATAGTTTTTTTAATACTTCATTTTTTTAAAATAAATTTTTCTTAACTTACTTGTTTTAAAAAAAAAATACTTTTTGTTTCATTTTTTTTAAGAAAAATTCATGTTTTAAAAAAAATTTAAAAAATGTGCATTTAAAAAAAAATCAAAACCTATTATTTTATTAAAAAAATCTGAATTTTTTATTATTAGAATAATATTTAGACTTTTTTTAATTTAACGCTCTACCTTTAGTTTTCAGGTTCTCGGGAAACTATGAATTTTCAAATGATCTCACCTCTATATATATATATATATATATATATATATATATATATATATATATATATATATATATATATATATATATATATATATATATATATATATATATATATATATATATATATATACCCTTAATGGTATATAAGCTTAGGTATCCAAACACACCATACTACATCGTTTTGTTTGATATATTCATTATAATGTTCTTAAACTACAACCTTAACTTGATATAATTTCAAGTTTTTTGAAATTTCACTATTATTTTCTTCTTACATTACATTTTTTTATCGAACACTACTACACTATATATATTATAATTGGAAATGAAAATTATGTTAGAGAAAGATAAATATGAAATTTAAAAAAAAATGAAAATAAATTAAGTTAGAAGTTGAATTATAAGAATACTAGACAACCACAATGTATATATGATTCAAAACGATGCATTATTGTGTGCATGGGTACCTAAGCTTATATACCCTCAAGGGTATATTCACTTTATATATATATATATATATATATATATATATATATATATATATATATATATATATATATACTAGTTATAAAAGAAATCTAATTATTTCTATAAATAGATTGAATATAATAATATTATTTTTTTTAAGATGTCGAAACTATTAAGCTTAAAGTACAACCCATTTATAATATAATAATATTAAAACTTTAACCCTATCATTTATCCCCTAAAAATCTCGTATCAAATTAATAGAATAATTAATTTGCAAGTTTAACCCGTCAATCTCAACACTTCAGCCATTTGAAGCGGTCAATGTCAACAATTTATAGAGAATCTCTTCTCTCACATTGGTAATAAGCCATCTCATACTATTTATCTTCGTAATCCCTTCAAAGTAAGAAATATACGCATACTCTCTCGAAGAACCCTAACCAGTAACCAAGATAGTATAACCACCACCAACACAGCCGAATTGTCTCTTTCCGCCTTCAACCAACCACTATCACGATTACCGCCCTTCCTCTCACCCACGACATGAACTTTCTTTAGGAACATAACATTTTTCTTTAAAAAAATATCATTGAAAGAAGCTATTTGTCCCCGCCGTTGTGCGCGGGTAACGGCTAGTATATATATATATATATATATATATATATATATATAAAACGAAAGAAAGAAAGCATATTTTGTATTGCATCTACTCTATGTTATTCTTTGAAAAAGATTGGTCTACTAATCCTTTCAAAATAAAGATCATGTCTTCCTTTTTGGGATTGGATTGAATTAGATGCCTTCAATCTTTATGCTACTATATTTTCAAAATTGTGCACAGTGGTTTTATTCAAAAAATCTCCTTTGTATGAACCAAACAACCTGTAAACATAACAACATATATCAGAATCTTGAAATCATAGTAAACCTGGAACCTGTCATCCACACACACACAAACAAAAAAAACACTTTTCTGATTGTTGGATTCAAGATCAAGACCTCTAGATTATCTTTTTAATGAAGTCCCAAAATACTTTGGGACTCATGATTGCCATCACTAATCAAGAAACAATTACTTTAATAGGTCCCATTTCCAGTTCTTGTAACGGAAGTGCACACAGGAGGCAAAGTCGTTGCAAATGGATCAATCACAGACGGGACTAGATAATGATTGTGTTTTGATCATAGGGGCCAGCCCATAGGAATGGAATCAGTAGCATTCGACGATAATGGAAGTGGATCCGGGAATCTTGGTTACGAAAAATCAAACATTGCTCAAAACTTGCCCTTTGAATACCAAGTAGAGCTAGTTTCATGTCACGTACAAGCATGAACGGATCTAGAAGGGGTTTAGTAGACCAATTTTTTTGTAGTTTTATAACGTAAAAATAATAAATCATAAATATTTGTAATGATAAAATATATTAGAATTATGTGTTTGGATTCACACTCTGTAACAAACCCTGTGTAACCAAACTTCACCATCATTTGCTGCACTATTCACCATGCATGGCCCCATTTCCAGCACATAATCAACAATCTGTGCAGTAAACATAGGTTGGTGCATATATATGGGGGTTGGTTGACCCCATATATATTTGTGTATATATATAGGTGTGTCCGTTAGTGTGTGTTATACTGTAGGAAATGGTGACACCCCACCAGAGAGAAAGGGACGTTAAAGAGAGGAAGGATACGAGGCTGAAAGTGAAATCCTATTGGGAGGTTATAATTGGTGTCATGATTTGCATAGTTTAGTTGATCCATAACCAAATATTTCTTTGAGTAAATTACATGAATGGTCTATGGTTTGGGGTAATTTGCACGTTTGGTCCCTAACTTATTTTTTTAACTCGGAAGGTCCCTATTGTTTTTTATTGTTACACGATTGATCCCTATTTTTTGTTTTTGTTACGCGTTTGGTCCCTATCTTACATAAAAATACAGTTATTTAAATAGGGAAAAAATTGTAGGGTGGGTAAGGTAAGGTGAGAGGTGGGGTTGACAGTGTGTTTATTTAAATAAATTAAAAAATCAAGGGAAAAATAGACTTTTTATGTAAGACAGGGACCAAGCGTGTAACAAAAACAAACAGTAGGGACCTTCCTAGTTAGAAAAATAAATTAGGGACCAAACACGCAAATTACCCTAAACCATAGGGATCATTCGTGTAATTTACCCTATTTCTTTTGGTTTTTGGATTTGAATTGAGAGATATATATGACTGTTCAAATGATCATAAGTTGATTGTTAGAGGTGAAAAAGAAAAGCAAGATAAGATAATTGAGTTATACACGTATACATCAAAATGGATTCAAGTAAGGGATATCATAATAATATAGAAAAAATGGGTCAAGTGGTTTGATTTGACGCGGTGTTTTGTATTTTAATATTTAATATTCAATGTACTATATAATATATAGTTTTTATGTCTAATGAAGAAAACGTATTCCGAGTTGGATTCTGACTACTGTTGTTACTAGAAATCCAATATGGTGGTGGTCTGGCCTCCAATTCATGCAGAAAAGACCCCACTAACCTATATACATACAAATTATTTTTGGCCTCATATTATGCAAATGCCAATCCAATCTTTGACTTGCACCCCAAAGATCCACCAAAAGAAGAGCTCGTGAAACAAGTCAGGTTTTGTGTTATGGATAAAAACAGGTAATTCGGATTAAAATGATAAAATTTTACTTAACTATCCACTAAGCTAGGATGTATAGTAACGGCCCTAATAATATGAAAGTGTAACCAGTAGTTCTTGAAACAGGACATAAACCAACTAGTGTTATATCTATCTAGTGGTTGGATTGTTGGATTGACGGATGTAAAAATTATAGATCCATTTTACTTTCTTTTATATGATCCTTATCTCATTTGTTTCCATTATAATATTGTAATATGACCAAGCTACGGAATTATAGTTATATTATTCATATAAAATTCCTTTTGTATTACAATGTATTGGGGTCAATGTGACCAGAAAATAGTCAAAAAAAAAAAAAAAAAAGTTCTATATTAAATTTTATGTTAAAAGGACAGATCGGTGTGGTTTCCTACATCCGAAGTTATCACTCATTGTACATTATAACAAGTTTTACAAAACTTATTAAAAGAAACTATAATCTTATTGATTAATCCACCAAAAGGCAATTATAATATTCGTCGGTGACGGGTTGGCCGATAGTAAAATATTATTTAGTTGCCGTTTGGATTATCAAAGCGAAAATATTTGAAGTTTGCATACCACCTCTGCAACTCTCTGTAGCAGAAGAGGGAGACCAAACGGCTGCAACATTAATAAAAAGTTTGTTTATTTTTTATCATCTGCAGACTGATGCAATAAGTTAAAGTAAATTGTGAAGAGGATCAAGTGTTATGCCACGCATCACACGTGCATCAGTTTTTAGATCATAAGTATTCAGAAAACAAACATCTGCGAATACCAAGTGTTGCGTGTCGCAACAATAAATGGTTAGAAGTTGATTTTTTTTTTAAAAACAAACAACACATTAGTGTTTACTTAAATAAAGATGTAGAGTTATGCATCTTCTTAAATTTTCATTATATATTTATTTATTCGCATCTCGACACTACTATTTAGAAGCAATTTTTCCGGGAAGGAAAAAACCACTTTAATAGCAACATACTTTATGTGTTAAATAATGAGTTATGTATACTTTAACTCTTCAAAATATTTGCATGCGCTTTATGTCATCCACATCGGTGAAATCTAACTAATCTTTCAATTGTGTTATATCAGCTTTGCAATTAGCATTCACATCAATATAATACTAACTCTCTTTCAAAGTGGACCCTATTAACATATCAACAACTAATTTATAAATTTAAAAATATATCTAAAATAATAATAACTAATATATATATATATATATATATATATATATATATATATATATATATATATATATATATATATATATATATATATATATATATATATATATATATATATCAATGTTTTAAAAACTTGTTGGTTAGTTGTACATATTGTTTTTTTAGTTGAACCGATTTGGTGACCATTTCCCGGTTCAATCGTTTAGATCATCAGTTCGATCACTGATTCAATCATGAACATTCCTATATCAGACAAGGCGTGCATCGAATTTTGAATTACGTACACTTTGACAATGTTCGATTTTATTTAGAAATGTGTTATGTTTTTAATAGGATATGTAAAATCCAACTATACAAGTCTAATAAATTGATTTAAACAGTTTCGTAAGAAATCGTCCGGATCGATCCGGTCTAAAAAAATAACATAAAATTGGTCCTTATTCAACCACTTTCGTCTCAAGTTCCGGGTCCAACCGGCTCGAACTCGTTTTTAAAACATTGATATATATATATATATATATATATATATATATATATATATATATATATATATATATAAGAAAAGGTTATATGAAAAATAAATAAACCTTAAAAAACATAAAAATACATAAAAAAAAATACTTAAAAATAACAAATCTTTTTTGACTTTTTATTCTTAAAAATCACAACTTTTTTTATAAATTCGTTAAAAAATTAAAAAATCGACTTTTTATTAATTTTATTTTATTTATATATTTATAATTTATTGGGTTTTTTCACAAAAAAATTTTAGCGAAACTATATATAAAGTTGCCATATTTAAGAATATAAAGTCACAAAAAAATGATTTGATCTCTCTCTCTCTCTCTCTCTCTCTCTCTATATATATATATATATATATATATATATATATATATATATATATATATATATATATATATATATATATATATATATATATATATAAGGGTTCATTTGAGATGAAAATTATTTTGTAAAATCGTAAAACCAAATTGTTTTATTCAAATATTCAGATATTTATTGTTCATAAAAAGAAAATATGCAATATATTCTAACATTATATGTTTTTTGAATATTTGAATGTAAAATATGTTAAAATCATTAGTTTAAAATATTAGAATATTACACATATTTATTTTTTATAAACACTAGAATATAAGAATATTTTCCTATAAAAAAGTGGTTTCACGATCTTACAGAATTAAGTCGTCTCACATTAAACTAACTATATATATATATATATATATATATATATATATATATATATATATATATATATATATATATATATATATATATATATATATTTGTGTGTATGTGTGTGTTTATGTGTGTATCTTGGTTTGCTATTGACTTTTTTCGACCGAGGTAAGATCCGGTGAATTGGAAACAATTAATTTAGAATAAAAACGTTTTTTTATGGAACAAAGATATCAATATGTGTGGATAATACCATTCCTTTCACTTCCAGTTCCTATGTTAATACAGTTTGGACATCTTCTTATATATATATATATATATATATATATATATATATATATATATATATATATATATATATATATATATATATATATATATATATATATATATATATATATATATATATATATATATATATATATAATTCATTTGAGACGAAAATAATTTTTTGTAACCGTGATACTAAATTGTTTTAATGAAATATTCTAATATCTATTGTTCATAAAAATAGAATATACAGTATATTCTAACATTATATGTTTTATAATATTTCAATGTAAAATATGTTAAAATTATTAGTTTAGAATATTAAAATGTTACACATTTAATTTTTATAAACATTAGATATTAGAATATTTTACTATAAAAAAGTTGTCTGTTTTACAAAATTAGACTGTCTCACATTAATATATATATATATATATATATATATATATATATATATATATATATATATATATATATATATATATATATATATATATATATATATCATGGTTGCAGAAATCGGGATTAATTGGCGACTAATCGTGGATTAATCGTTTGGCGTTCTCCAACCGTCGAGGATTAGGGCATTAGTCGGAAATTTAGGATTAATCTGGTTTTGCGGGATTAATCGGTCAACAAAAGTCAAAAAAACCGAAAAAAGTCAAACAAAGTCGGAAAAAAAGTCAAAAAAAGGTCAAAAAAATTAAAAAATTTCAAAAAACCAACTATCTTTTTTTTATTGCAAAATTTTCAAAATTTCAAATATTATGCCAACTGTTCATATTTTCGTATTCCCAAATTACAATTTTTCTTATTTTTTAATTTTGAAGTACTTGTTTTTTCTTAAGATATATTAATATTTAATTAATTTTAATATTTTATTAATAATTTATGGTCCCCGATTAATCCTCGATTAATCTCCGCCAAGACCGATTAATCCCTTAATACCAATCAACCGTCGAGCTACCGTTAAGCGATTTTTACAACCTTGATATATATATATATATATATATATATATATATATATATATATATATATATATATATATATATATATATATATATATATATATATATATATATATATAAAGTATAAACACGTTTTTAATGTTATATATAATGGTTCTATTAAAGAATTATTAAAGCTAAAGATTAAAGGGAATATGACTTATCAAGGTAATTAACTTTTCGGTATGTTCACATCTAGGTAACTATCTTTTTTTTGTACATATCTAGGTAACAAACTTTTTGAAAGTGTTCACATATGACCATTATGACCTACTATAGCAGGTCAAATCCTAGATGTGAACGTTTTCGACAAGTTTGTTACCTAGATGTGTAAAGAAAATAGTTAGCCAAATATGAACAAAACGAAAATTAAAAATTAAATTACATGAATGGTCCCTGTGGTTTGGGGGAATTTGTGGTTTTGGTCGCTAACTTATTTTTTTAACTTAAATGATCCCTACTGTTTATATTTGTTGCGCGTTTGGTCCCCGTCTCACTTAAAAATACTATTGTGCCCTTATTAATTTATTTTTTAATTAATTTTCTTATCTATGTATTTATCTTTTACATATTTAAAAAAAATTAATAGACCACACATATTTGTATCTCCTCGGATGATCCCTACTGTTTATTTTTAATTAATTAATTTTTTTTAACTCGGATAATCCCTATTGTTTATTTTTGTTACGCGTTTGGTGTCTGTCTTATCTAAAAATACTATTTTTCCCTTATTAATTTTTTTAATTAATTTTCTTATTTATGTATTTATTTTTTATAAAAAAATTAATATACCCCATATATATGTATCTCATCACCGTAAACCTAAAACCACATTTAAGAAATTTAATTTGAGTCTTACCATTCACCATCTCATCTCTGATCCTCCTCATCTTCTATTTGTTTTTCATTTTTAGTAACATCGACGTCTTCACCGTCCTTTTTTTTTGTACTTCAACTCTGGCGAACCAACACCATAACCTACTGTCTCTTCATCTTTAGTGGGTTGTGGTGTTGATTCGACGGAGTTGAAGAACCGTAAAAAGAAGTGATGATGAAGGCGTCGATATTACTAAAGATGAAAAATAAATAGAAGTTGAGAATGATGAAAGATGGGATGGTGAGGAGATATAGATATATGGGGTCTACTAATTTTTCTTAAACATATAAAGCATAAGTACATAAACAAGTCAATTAATTAAAAAAAATTAATAAGGGCACAATAGTCTTTTTAGGTAAGACAGAGATCAAGTTCGTAACAAAATTAAATAGTAAGGACCATCCAAGTTAAAAAATTAAATTAATTAAAAAATAAATAGTATGGATCATCCGAGGAGATACAAATATGTATGGTTTATTAACTTTTTTAAATATGTAAAAAATAAATACATAGATAAGAAAATTAATTAAATAAAATAAATTAATAAGGGCACAATAGTATTTTTTTAGGTAAGACGGAGACCAAACGCGCAACAAAAATAAAGAGTATGGACCATTTAAGTTAAAAAAATAAGTTAGCGACCAAAACCACAAATTCCCCCAAACCACAGTGACCATTCATGTAATTTAATTTTTACTTTTCGTTATGTTCATATTTGGGTAACTATTTTTTTTTTTTGTACACATCTAGGTAACAAACTTGTTGAAAGCGTTCACATCTAGGATTTAACCTGCTATAGCAGATCATAATTGTCATATGTGAACACTTCTAAAAAGTTTGTTACCTATATATGTACAAAAAAAAGATAATTACCCAGATATGAACATACCGAAAAGTTAATTACCTTGATAAGTCATTCCCAAGATTAAAAGCCTATCATAGTATGAAGATAAATCTATGTGACATTTAATTTAGCCATATATTGCATTGAAAATTTCATTTGCAATAGACGTGTGTATAGTCATAGTGTAAACAGAATTAACAAAAAGGATAATATATGCGATTAATGAAAAATACATGGAATAACTTAATTTAATTAGCAATTTAATTTTAAAGCAAAAAGTCTGATTGTCGTGTGCATTTTGGATGGTTGGATTATAATATTGATTTAATAAGGTAATATATATCTCAGTTTGTATACATTTAGTCTTTATTATATTATTTTTTTGTTGCAAATTAAGTTATTTTTAATTTTATATTCATTCAGTACTTATGAATATGAGATAATTATTAATGAGGTATTTCAGACTTTTGATGTTTATGTCCATCACGATCTCGACTACTTGATTTCCTAGGTCATGTGTTCTTAATATCATAACTTTTTCATATGATCTTTTGTTTTAAAGATCTTTATATGCATGCTTTCATATTTTAGTCTACTACAACTTTCATTTAATTCACTCCGATTAGAAACTAATATATATATATATATATATATATATATATATATATATATATATATATATATATATATATATATATATACTTACGATCTTTATATCCATATGTTTTTTATGAATGCATGTAGGGATGTTTTTTTTTATATAAAATCTTAAGTAAAAATATAATACATTTTAGCGAAAGTAATCTTAACGAAAGTTGTAGTAGACCTAAAAAAACGAACATGTGGATATAAAGATCGTTAAAATCTGATATCGTATGAAGAAGTTACGACGTTCAGACCACAAGACTTACGCAACCAAACAGTCATAATCGTGATGGACATAATCATCAACAATCCCAAATATCTCATCAATGAGTGTTCCAAATAAAAATGTTTGAGCATTAATATTATGGAAGATGACTTCTTGACGTGTATGTTTATAAGGAAAGTAGAATTGGGCCTGGTGTTTCATTGAGAAGCTTAAATATGATTTTTTTGTACCACGGATTTGTGATTTGTGAGATTTGACTGGTTTACACATATATGGATCCAAAAAATTGTCTATAATGGGTTGAATTTGGTACATTAAAGAATAACCTAACTATTAGTTTGGGCCTTTGGAGGGAACTAATTATAAACAAGTCATGGACTCATTTACAATTCAGGCTCATGATGGAGCAACAGCTTCATTTCGTCAATTTGCTTTTAACGATTACGGTTTGGCCATTTTGACCAAGCAAAAAATCTAACACCCCTAGTCCTCGACTCCTAATACTTAGATAAATGTTAGAAGATGAACAAAATTTATTGTTTGCTTATTAAACAAACACAAACACTACTTCATTTATATTTATAAACCTTTATTTATGTTTGGTCGTTTATTTTCGTTTATTATATTACATAATATATAATATTATAAAACCAATGAGTAAAATGGAACTTGTTCAGTTTCTTTTTCTTTTTCTTTTTTTTTTTTCTTTTTTTTTTAAAAAAGTTTATCCGTTGGCACCTTAACAAAATTAACAAATGAAAATGAGCAACTTAATTTGTTAAACAAGCGAAAAAAGAAAGAAATTTCATTCGATTATACTTTATTGTTCGTTCGTTTGTTCATTTAATTTAGGCAAATGAATAAGAATCAACCATTGTTCATGTTCTTTGGTTTAACATCCTTAATAAAGGTGTCTTTGTCAACAAATTTCTGAATAAAAGCAAAAAATAAATAAATAAATAAATAAATAAAAATGTAATTACGACGTTAAAGCTTTTATATAAAATGGAAAATTCATAATGTAAAACACTACTTAAAATAATGTTTATAGAAAAATATATAAAGTTATATATTTAAACGTTTTCATATACTTCATGCAATAGATCATTTTCCTTTTGTATTTATATTTTATACACTCTTTATATTTTCCCCTGATTATATTTTCCCTTTTTTATTTTCACTGCTTCATATGTATACAACACATATTGTATTTCTTCAATGTTTTTCACTTGTAGAAGGCCGATAAGTTCCATTTTCTTATCGTGTTAATAAACCGTTCCACTCTTCTTTTTCGTTTCAACTGCTACCTTTCACATGTGTTGCAGCTTTCGTGGTGAACTGTTCGGGTAGCTAGGCTTGTATGTATACCACACGGCCTTATACACTAGTAGTTTTGAATTTATAAGTCTTGTCAAATCAAAATAAGCTAACACAAGTAAGCAGTGTAGCTAGTCACCTAATAGTATAGTAAATGTAAGAAACAGTGTCAAAGTCTCGGGGGAAGACAAATGATTTTTGTTCAAATAAATAAGTTAATAATTAAATTACGAAAATAACATAAAAGTGGTGGTTTTCTGATTTTAAAGTTTAGAAACTTCTAATATCAATTTAAATAACCAAAACAAACAAAAAGCAAAGAACTTGATTTTAAAGCAATAAATTTGAAGTAGTTCCACTAGATTATGAATCATCCTAACTTTCTATGTTTGATTTGCTAGCATGCAATAGATTAATAAGTTGGTTACCGAAGTTAATAGTTACTAGTTATCTTGATCGGATTTCATAGTATTAATTATTCAAGAGCGATTAATTAATGTTATTAACGATTACTTATCAGTGATCATGACAATAAATCAAGCATAACTTGGATGATTATTATCCTCTACCATGATCAAAACTACTATTTAATACTACCTAACTCTAGGATTGGATCAATATCTAGTACTAACCATTTAATGGTCATAAAAGGCTAAGAATCAAGTTAATGTAACTACATTAATAATTTAAAGTATGCATAACTCTTATATTCGTAATAAAAATCATAACTTTAACATGAAAGAAAAACAATCAATCGATCATAAATTAAAATCCAAGTCACATAATCAAACTAACAAAATCAAGACATATAAACCAGGTCTACACCTAGTACAAGTAATAAGGTTTTTATCCTTGAATCATGACTAGAAAATATAAATTAACGGATTTTATATTGCAATACATGATAACAAGAAAACTGAATCGACTAAATTGATGAATTCCCATTGTGATCTTAAAATCCAGACTTCAAAGGTGTTCTCCAGCTCTCAAATTCGTCTGAAATCGATTAATAACTTCCTACCCAAGTTGGTGGAAGTTGGCATTTAAATTAGGGCTGAAAAAATCATAATTTATAGATATTTTATTGCTCGACGTGGTAAATGTCATGTCACGTCGTGGTGGTGGGTTTCCTTGTCGCACTCGAACGCATAGACCGACACACTCAGGATTTTTTTATTCGCCACATCATGGTAATGCCTTTTTCACGATATGGGAACTGGAAATTTTCACTTGTCACGAAAACAAAAGTTGCCTGAAATTCTAGTTTTAAGATAATCTTGAATCACATAAATCAAAGTTACTAGTCATGAGATATCGCTAAAACACTAAAGAGACGTAAAGTTTTGAGCAACATCCTTTTTGTGTTATTTTTAGCTTCGTTCTCCTCCTTTTGCATTCCAGCTCCAATTTCAATTGTACTCGAAAATTTCAAAGCATATTAAGTATCATATATCTTCAAATATAACATTTTAATCAAATATATTAAGAAAATGGCCTAAAATATATAGTTAAATAAGACTATATCCACATGATATCTCACCAAGTGATAGGACATGACACCAAGTGACAGGATATGTCATTCAAGATGTGGATGTGCCATTCAAGAGGAGGATGTGTCATTATGGAACATGATGTGCCACCAAGGTTCATGGTGTTCCATCATAGCACCTGTTGTGCCACTTAGGTGTCAAGTTGACTAACATGCTCAAGATTGTCCAAATGTTGCTCAGAATAATGAAGATGCTCATATAGGATGTTCAATGTGGCTGATGAGTCATCTTGATCGTAGATGCGCCATTGTGATACATTATGCACCATCATGTGTTTTGGTTGTTGTTCATAAGGCTGAAGATTCTAGAAGCACCTACATGGAATATTGTGATTGTTTGGAAATTAAGGCATCCCAATTATGGGCTAATTATGGATGGATTTGGCCCATCACAATTGGCGATTCCATGTTTTCCTATAAATAGGTTCATATCTTTATCATTGTTAGTGCACATAAAATTTAAGAGAGCAATCATATGGGGTTGAGAGTACACCCTTTGGAGCAGTTAGTAAGCAAGAATGATTCTTTTGTTTTGAGATCTAAAGTGAAGTGTAACATTTGTGTGTAATTGTAATTGCTCTTGGAAATTTAATAAAATTCCCTCTCTCTCGTTCGCCCATGGATGTAGGTCACTTTTGTCATACCCCGACCGTCGGCGGAAACACCGGGTAGTGTAACGTCATTGTTTGTATCACAGTTATATAACACACATTGAACAATACTTAAAGAAAGTACATACCTTTATTGACGTTTGAAAGTTACATTATTGTTTTCCTAGTATTTATTACATAATATCCGACTATGACATACTTCTTAATGAACAGAAAGATACTAGTAAAACTTCTCCTGTTCGAATACATACCCGCTTTTCAAGTTCCTGAAAACACATGCATTTTAAAATACGTCAACATAAAGTTGGTGAGTACACAGGTTTTGACTCCATAAAATAATACATTTTTACACATTCAAAAGTATAGTTTTGAAAGTATCATTTTGACTCTCAAACATTAGGTATAATGGTATACTTATCAATTAAGTGTTATACCTAAACATTTCTTAATCTTAAGGTATAAGTAGGGGGAAACTTATACTTAACATTAATACTTTTATACGACAAGGTATAATGTTTCTAACAATGTGCTACCATGAGCTTGTAACTGCTGCTACGACATAATACCTCTGATAGGACAATACACTCATGATTTACCATGAGAACAAATACACTCATGATTTAACATGAGAAACAATAAAGTACGCTTCATTATCGCTGGAACAATAACGAATAAAAGGGTAGTTCATCACTTGTTTTTGGTTGACTGTAGCTAATAGTCACAAGTGCGGTGGTCAGCCCGTATACTAATTATACACGACTTCCTCGCTCACACAGGATTAACGGTTACAGTTCAGAGGATTTCCACTAAGATCCCCAATCTTAGTTGATGAATATAAGTTACTAGACTTTGCTTTTAAACATTACTCCTAACTTCATAATATTTAGGCAGTATAACAACTATATCTTGAAATAAAAACCAGATTTTATTTTGACCTAAAACCAATAATAACAACATATAACGTTTCTAGTTTTATCTTGACATAAAACCAACAATAACAACATATCTAGTTCTATCTTGACATAAAACTAATAATAACAACATATAACATATCAAGTTTTATCTTGACATAAAACTAATAATAACAACATATAACATATCTAGTTTTATCTTGACATAAAACTATTAATTGCAACATACTATATAACTTAACATATAAAACTTCCGAATATAACTTCGGAACTATATCGCACACAAAATATATATAGAATCCTAAGTATAACTTAAGATCTACATTAATAATAGTTGTATGTATTCAAAATGTTATATTTAGAACAATCATATATCGATTATCATAATTATATACTATCATATAGACATAATAATAACGTATATACAATGAATAGCATGCGTTTTCCCCCGAAATATTAGAAAGTGGGGCCGTAAAACTCACCCTAGTAGCGTGATTTTATGATATCTAAGCGGAAACGCTCAGCGTACGAGGTCGTTGGGGCTCGGGATGCAAGAAGGGTTTCAACAAATAAGAGAGGAGAAAGGAAATGGTGTAAGGAAGTGAATGGGTCGATCTTGCTATTTATAGTAAGATTTTGTGACACTCACGTCGTGAGTGTCATAAGGCTCACGTCGTGAGTCTGCATGATTCACTCTGTAGACTTGCCATTTGCGTCCCTAGCTACGGAAGGTGGCCATGACACCTCACGTCGTGACTGTCATAAAGCTCACGTCGTGAATATGGATCCTATCCTCTCGCAGCTTCTAGATTCCGAATTATGATAGAATGTCGTGAGTGTCATAAAACGCACGTCGTGAATTAGCTAGTTTAGGGTTTTTAAAAGCTAAATCTTCGGAATGCCATAACTTTTGCATACGAACTCCGTTTTTGACGTTATTTATATGGACGCGTAGGTATTTACGAGTACTACAACTCTATTTTATAATTAAATAGCTAATTCTAAGTCAATTTTAAATTCCTCTTATTATAGAGATTTATAGTGTTCGGTTTATCATAACTTCTTCATGCGAAGTCAAATTCAGATGTTCTCTATATTTTTGGAATCGTATGGACGTATACTTTGAGTTTTATCATAAAGGAAGTTCATATTTGTATTATAATTTATCATGAACTACATAAAATTCTTACCACATTACTAGGTTAACATAATCACATTACATGATTGGCATAATCACATGTGATTGTCTATTGACCTATTTTGACTAGTGTTACAACTTTGATCAAACTACATTAAATATCATGTTCATTTGATTTACATTTTTTCAGAAGTTTTATTTCTGCAAGGTCACCGAAGTTTTTTTTGATATGTGTCTGATGTGCTTAACTTGTTTGTTGTATCCCAACATCCTTTTTATTAACACGCAAATATGAAAAGATTATTTATATACTATATGTGTTTATATGTCAAGTTTATGAAAATATTGTTGAATTGCCATATGTTGTTTGTATTTTTAGATCATCATAACAACTTTTGAAAAACTTGTATTTTTGGATTTAGATATCATCGGAAAGAATTATTCGACATGGATATTGGAGGCTAAAATACACTTAGATGCTCATGACCTTGGTAATACGAATAAAGAAAAAAAAAGTAGACAAACTAATAAGGAATGATGTTTGTCCTAATCATCTAACTAAAGGATTAAAGAGTGAATATCTCATAATCATCGATCCACTTACCCTTTGGAAAATTTCAAAATAGACATATGATTCAAAAAGTGATGGTACTCCATAAAACTTATTACGAATGAATTCACCTATGCTTGCAAGATTTTAAATCACTTAGTGATTATAACTTGGTGATATTTCGAGTTACTTCTCAAGTGGAACTATGAGGTAAGAAGATAATCGATGAGAAAATAATAGAAAAATAGTGTGAACTAATTTCATGTTTACTTGTGCCCGAGTAAACAATGAGCCTTTTATGCAAAAACATGAAGCGACTATAGCGTCCCAATTTACATAATTTTTTTATATATAAACTAAAATAAACACCCATTTTCATATTGATGTATTCAAATCAAAATTGTTTGTTCATAAACCATAATCCAAAAATCATAGTTATAACGAAAGTATCGTGGAATCTTAAATCATAAATTTGCTGATGTATGTGTACAGTCACACCATCGCCTTCCCATTATCTGATGAAGTACATGAAAATTATTTAATCTATCACTGTAAGCACAAAGCGTAATAATTTCCCTACAATACCACATACAACAATATACACACATGCATATAAACATGACCTTTAACACAAAGCTGGTCCTATCCTTTGTCCTTTAGCATAAAGTTGGTCGCCCTGACATTGAATACATAGCTGGTACATCCCTTTGGCCTTCAACATAATATTGGTCCACCCCAATCTTCAATATGTAGCTGGTCTGTGCCTTTAGCATGCATCACATCATTACTCCGCCCCGAGTATCTTGGCTTATAACACATAGCTGGACTGCCATTAACTTAACATATAATATGTCAACATATATACTAAACATATACATAGACAATCCAACACTACAAACAACTAACCAACTAGTCTACCTACCTAACAGCATACCACAACATAAAACACATCCTATCCTATAGATGATGTATATTACAATGTAAAATATACTAAGAAAAGTCACCAGACCAAAACAGTAGAAGCTCGTGAGAAACTCCCATCATAGACATAGCTAACATAGGCCACCTAATGATAAACCGAGATCAGTCCGTAGATAATTGATCAAATCAAAGTTTGACCAAAAGTCAAACTAGTCAAAATGCCAACTCTTTGGTAAACAGGCATGCCACGCCCTCTACTAGGCGCTCCGCATCTACTACATGACAAATTAGTTGAGAAAAGCTCTAAAATCAAAGATGTGGCAAGATTTTTCACAAAATGTGTCGTGCTACTAAAAGACATGATGCATCCAGGCTGCTTCTAAAGGGTTATATTGAATCAATCCATTAAGTCAAGGATCCACGCCTCATATCTGGTTCTTAAAAATGCATTAATGAATAAATGTTTCAAAATTATCCATTAAAACATTCCAATCAAGCAAGATAGTAAACTTTAACACTCACAAAATGACCTAGAGGACTATACAGCTTGCATAACTTAATGGAAGGCAAAAGATCCTAACTTTCTTCTTCCAAAAGGTCAAAGGGACATTCCAAAGTACTCAAAAGGTGCTGGAGTTCCTTCAACTTCAATATCATCAACAAAATGGACCAAGATGTGCAAAATACAAAAAATAGCAAGATCAACCAAACCAAAGAGCAAGTTTGAAGCCTTATATTCAAAAAGGCATGAAAATGATACAACTTTGTTGGATCTAAACTTGAGTCTTCTTTCTATGCAAAAAATAAACTCCTTGATCTTCAAGCTTCAACCACCAAATGAAGAAATTAAGTACCCGTTGTGATTCTAAGGAACAAAACAAGCAAGAGGAGGTTAGGGTTTCTCAAGGAACAATTTAAGGGTGTGAGAGGTAGAGAATGATCCAACCATAAGGGTCAATGGCCTTTAAATATACTTAAAACCCTAATAAAAATGCTCACACCGCACTTTTTAAAGGGTGCATCGCATCCCTCCGATAAATAATAGATTTCTCAGATTCTAAGCAGTTATGATGACTGACTTCCTGCTTCGCCCCATCCCTCTACTTTCCGTTGGACTATGAAATCCTAATTTAGGAATGGAAAAAACCATCAGAAATAAGGTGATACAATTCTCCCCCACTTGGAAAATATTTGGTCGATGAAATCCACTTTACTATAATTGTATAAACGGAACTTGCACATTGTTATAGGCATAAAATATTACTAAAATCTTATGTAGGATTTGGAGTAGCATTTTGGCCAGGATCTTGTCTGACATCTTGACCATGATGCTACGGATTATTCACCCAAATGTTTGATCTTAATTTGTCTATTTTTCTTATCCATATCCTTAATATGCCAAAAATACATGGTCAAATAAAAATCATTATGGAAAACATGGAGAAAAGATTTAGTCTCCAAGAATTTTGGAATAAACAAGACTTGATCAACAAGGATTCTAAATCAATAAATCAGGCCGAGATTTTAGGGATTCGATTTATAGTCGTTATCATCTCATGTATAAATAAGTTGCCATATATCTAAGAAGCAAAAAGATACACACAAGATTACACTATTTTTTATTTACACTTTGTAATACACTACATTACACATTGTACTCGTCATCATAATAAAAATTATCAAGGCAGCCCGGATATTTCCGGTTACTGAGGCTTTGGGCCCGTTACCTCTTCAGAGGTTAAGGGTTTCCTTGTAACTCCAGTGTACTACACCTCAGAATCTTGAATAGGATTATGAATACAGTACCATGACCCTTACTAAATTGGTTGATACTTTCCATATGATTTTTTGACGTATACAATTTGGTTCCCAGCATAAGATTGTGGCATTGCATTTTCATTGAATTATAATGCATTTAATCATCTTTCAAAGCCATATCTACTATGTATGTCACATCATCAACTTATGTTTCAGTGCAACTCTTCGGAATGCCTCATGTATCTGCATCTCTAGTTACATATTGTATGACCAACTTGTGGAATCCGTCCTAAAATCCTCATTCTTTCCTACAAAGAATGCTACCTGACATCTTTATAGAGGAACTCTTCAGCCAACACCTATTCTACTTTCCGATGGTACAAATGCCTCCGTAGATTGAAAAATTAAGCAAATAACAAAGGTAGGATCAAAATTTTTGGAAACAGGTGAACATGAGATAAAAGAGGTGTCTTTAGACCCCCTCACCAAAAAGGAACAATATAATTCAAGACGAAACATAATGCGTACTCAAGGCCAAGATGATTAGATAAGTTAAGTTCCCAACATGGTTGTCAAATGTGGTGGTAGTCCAAAAGAAAAACAGGAAATGGAGAGTATACGTGGACTACAAAGACTGAAAAATGGCCTGACCCAAGGATCCTTTCTCGCTTCCCCATATAAGTTACTTGGTAGATTACATAGTAGGGTACGCAATCCTGACCATCATGGATACCTTTTCATGATTTCAAATGGAAGAATAGCATCAAGAGGACATAACCTTCATGTCACTCATGTGTATATATTGCTATACTGCTATGCCATTTTGTTTGAAAAAGGTAAGTGCCAAATTCTAGTAAATAAGATGCTCAAAGACAAGATCAGAACAACCATGGAAGCCTATATAGATGACATGGTCGAAAACTCAAATAACGCCAAGGATCATACGAAAGATACTAAAGAAGCCTTAGACATCATAGAAGAATATAACATGAAGATGAATCTTGCAAAGTGCCACTTCAGAGTATGATCCAGAAAACTCCTTGGTTAAATGGTGACAAAGAGAGCAAAAAAAGAAATTACAAAGTAAATAAAAGCAATCTAAAGCCTCCAAGATCCACAAAAGAAATTTAGAGACTAACAAGAAGGGTGGCAGCTCTCAACAAGTTCATCTCAAAATCTTTAGAAAGATGCAAGCTCTTCTACGAAATCCTAAGGAAGAATTAAAAAGTTAAATGGATCGATAAGCATAAAGAAGCCTTTCAAGAACTAAAAATGATTTGTGCTCTTCTCTTTTTTTGGTCAAACCAATCAATAGAGAAACCATATGCTTATACCTGGTGGTATCATCAAATGCATTAAGCGATGCACTAGCGAAAGAAAAAAAATGGTACCTAACATCTGATTTGTTAGGCAAGTAAAAGTCTATTAAATGTTGAAATCATTTATTCACCGTTATAAAAACTGATCCTAGCACCTATTACAACTTCTACTAAACTTGGACATTACATTCAAACTCACCCTATTTGTGTCAAAACTAACTTTCCCATTAATTGTGTTATGAGGAAGCCAAAAATGTTGGGAATGTGACAAAGTGAGCAGTAAAGCTAAGCACATTATACCTAAAATACGAGCCGAGATCCACAATAAAATCCCAAGAACTAGTGGATTTTGTAGCATATTTCATCATGAACATCAAAACTCAGGTAAAAATGGAACTTAAGAAACTTTGGGAAGAAGATGGACCAAAAAAGTGGATTCTTTACACAGATGGGGCCTCGAATTACGGATGATCAAGATTGGTAGCCGTGGTCACATATCCATAAGGGGATATAATACCCCAAGAAGTAAAATACAGACTCTACACAACAAACAATGCAACAAAATATGAAGCATTGATTGATGGCCTGCATCTTGCTCCAGATCTCTACATCAAGTATGGATAGGTATATGTTGGCTCTCTTTTTTGATTGGCAACCACATTAATGGGTCTTATGTAGTAAAAATTAAGTTATCCAAGAACTTAGAAATAGTATAAAATATAGCAAAAAGGCTCGAAATCTTCAACATGGATAAGATACCTTGAGAAGATAATACCAAAGCAGATGTACTAGAAAATCTTGGGTCATCCATCATGTCCCCCCCCACCCCCCCCCCCCCCCGCGCCATGTCAAGATTCCAATTATTCATATAACTACTCTTGTAATTGAAAAAGAAGTCCATGATATTGAAGATGAAGGCTCAACATTCCAGTTAGAATCTAGCTCAATATTCCAACCAGAATCGTGGACTTAACCAATTATAAAAATGTCCAACACTGAATCATTCCTGCAATGAAACCAGCCCAAGGGCATTCAGTTAAAGTTTTCTTTCTTTCATATTATTGATAATATATTAAAAAAAGTCCTTATCAAGACCTTACCTAAATGCTTATAGGATTCAGAAGCGAAACAAATCCTTAGAGAAGTTCATGAAGGTGATTATGGTAGTCACTCTGGGGGAAGATCCTTATTTTCAAAAGCTTTGAGAACTAGATACTTTTGGTTAGCAATGAAGAAGGATGTTGCTGAATACGTTTAGAAATGCAATGCATGTCAAAGACACATCAACATTCTTTATCAATAAGAACAACAAATACATCTTGTTTCACCCTTGGCCTTTTTATGAAATAGGGGATGGACATAGTTGGAAAATTGGTTAAGGAAACTGGTCGCAAGGTCTTTATGCTAGTCATGATCAACTACTTTTAAAAATGGGTATAAGTCAAAGGATTTATTCAATTCGGAGATAAAGAAGTGATATCCTTCACTCCTAACAAGATTTAGGATCCCATTGGAAATAATATAAGATAACGGATCACAATTCATCAGCAACAAAACCCAATATTTATGTGCAGGATGGGGAATTAAATTAACAACTTCAATTTCTATACATACTCAAGCCAATGGTGAAGTCGAGTCCAGTAACAGAATCACTATAAATAATCTCAAGAAGTGATTAAAGAACAAGAAGGTTCGATGGACTGAAGAATTGCCTATTATCCTATGGGTAGATAAAAGAACGACAAAATAAGAAACAAGGCATACTCCTTACTCTATGATATTTGGTTCTTAGGTAGTAATCCCTCTGAAAGTAATCATTCATATGACAAGAATCAATATGCAAACACAGAAAAGTAATGATCAAAATTTGATTACTGGTATTGATACTGTAGATGAGAACCAGGATCTTGCCAAAATTCGGATACCATTTACCAATAATGAATAGCTAGGTTGTATAAAAAACTTAAGGATCAAAAGATTCGAAGTTAGAGATTTGGTATTAAGAATAGTCTTTCAAAACACTAAGGATGCTTGTGTTGGGAAGTTGGCCCTAAGTGGTAAGGATCGTATCTTATAGATTCTGAGGTGTGAAAAGGGGCATGCTTGCTTGCTACCATGAAAGGAAGAATTCTGTCAGGATCTTGGAACATGATCCACCTGAGATCTACTTTAGTTGAAATTAGTAATCTTAAATCGGTAAATCCCAAGGAAAATGTACACATCCCTATACTCATAATTCATTATATACTTTTACTCTCCAAAATTGGTACTAACTTAAGAATATTAGGGGCATTAGCTATGTCAGCCCCTACCTCTCACGCCATTTTTATTTTGTAAAAGACAAATTCAAGATTTTCCCAAAGATCTTGCCTGAAATCCTGAATAAAATTACAAATGTAGAGACTAATCACCTCTCATATGATTAAGGTGTTAAAATCGCATTTATGGTTAAAAGTATTCACATTTCATTTGAATTAAGTTTACACACCCCACTTGAAGGCACATTATATTAGAATGTATATAGAATGAGTGGATCGATATGTTGAAATGTGTATTGAACAATCTCCTTGCGACTAGCCATATCCCAGATTTAACATTAATTTCAATGGCATAACCTTTTTATGTTATACACCTTCTGGGAAGGCACAATTATTAATTTCAATAAAATAACATTTTCATGTTATAAACCGTCTGAGCATGATGCTAGTTAATCCTAAGAACATGCTTAACAAAAATGGGGAATGTCCCCGATAAATTTTAGGAATATCCCAAAAAAAATCCCTGATAAATTGATAAGAAATATCGACGAGAATCCTTAATATTTTTACTGGACTATAGGATCTACTACAGCAACTCGGATAATCATGGGCGAATCCTTAAATGATTTCCAATGAATCTTAAGAATGTTTCAAGAATGTGATTAAACATTCAAAAAAGGATTCCAAAGTAATGGGTAAGACCCCAAAATTTTCAAAACTTTTTCAAATGCTATGGTTATAAAAACATTTTGGGTATTAACTACCATTTAACAAAAAACGGTCCCACAAAAACAATTATAGTTAAACCATTGGATATTACCAATAAGCATCATACAACCATAGAAAACAAATACGAATTACATCAATAACATTAAATATGGAACTTAACAACGTTCACTCCATTCTATATCTATTAATCTTCTAACGTCTATCTATTAGTTTTGTCCTAAATTGCAACCTGGAATACATGACATTAAAAGGAGATACGTACGACAAAATATCTCGTGAGCTACGTGAGTTTGTGAACCCAAACATTTATCACATTTTCATAAAAAACATTTCATCTTTGCAAAACATATTTCAAATAGACATTTTCTACATTCCATTTTATATGAATACATTTCATTAGGCATAACATAATTCAAAGCACATTTCTTTTCATATTCTATTCCTTATTTCATTAAGGGCTAGTTCTGGTGTTAAGTCATTACCATTTTTCTACCTAGGGTCTACGTCCAATAAAGGAATCACTCCCAAGTCTAGACCATGGTGGAAAGAACAAATCAATCCACCAAGGTATTATTTCCATTAGGACATCTATCTCGCGAATGGGAGGCACCACCCCGATAGATTCCTCTAGTTTCTATTATGAGCTATCATGGCCCAGGTAGTTTTCATTTCATTACTTTCCAATTCATTTCATTACTTTCCATTCCGTTTCATTACTTTACATTTCCTGTCATTAATTTCAATGCTTTACACATTTCGTACATTAGTATCATAAACTCATTTCAAAAGTAAAGCATCTATATTTCAAAGCATTTCAAACATATTTTCAAAACATTTGATCTTCCCAAACGTTCTTTTCTTTCGAAAACATTCTTGACTTCAAGGAACTCTTTCAAAATAACCTTTCCAAAAACATTTGATGCTTCCATTTCAAAATCTTTCATATATCAAATAAATAAATTTCATTATAATAAAAAAAAAAATTTAATGTACCCCAAAGTGGGAAAAATTCCAACACGTACTTACCTCCATCACACGTAGGCTAGCTAGTCTTCTGCTAGTTCCTTTCCTAAGAGAAAAAATCTCAAACAACACCTATATAACATGGAAACAAGTCATTAAAATAACCAAAATACCCTTCAAAGTTTCCATTACTAAATTTTATTATTTCATCTCATTCATTATGCAAAAATATGAACATAGGAAAAAGCCACGCATAAATCTGATTCTGTATACAAAAGTTACGAAGAAAACAAACATGACATTGATTAGGTTATTCCACGGTCGTGGAATGGACTAGTTGAGTGGACTCTCAGTGAGAGGGCCGAGGACTTGGGTCGCCGATACATCGTACTCTGGGCATTGTGTGACAACCCGACACCTTTACGTTGTGCAATTGATCCATATATCCATAATCCACGTGAAATTAACATCTTTTAATAATAAATTGGATCCGCGCTAGTGTTTTAGGCTTAGTATATCATAGATATGGACTTTAAGAAGGATTAAGAAGGGTGTTGCATTACAAAAATCCAGCCAAAAACACCAAGAGAGGTGTGTGCGGCCAAGCCAGCCGCACACCCAGCCGCAAACCCTTCCAGCCTCACACTCCACACTATATAAAGTGGAGGACCCTCTTCCATTCACTTTTGGTTGCATCCTTTCTCTCTATATATACTTCTTTCTCTAGAAAACCACCCAAGAACACCTAGAAGGCCTCCAAAACGTGAAGAACACCATCAATTAGCCTATCATAGAGGTACAACACTTGAATCCAAGCCTCAAACTCATAATGTTCTTCATCCTATGAAGGATTGTGGCCGCACACCTTCATCAGGTGGCTGCACATACTCATAATACACTCCAAAGTGAGAGTAAGGCCACACACTCAACATTTAGGACTCAAGCAAGGAGTGTACGGCCGCACACCCCTGTGTACGGCCCCACACACACTGTACGGCTGCACACTCTAGTGTGTAGCCTCACTCACAAGTCTGGCCGCGTACCCAGCCGCACACTGACCCGTATGGCCATACACACACCCTAATACCCATATTTGGCCTTAAACTTGCATAGATCATTGAGTATATTATACGGGACACTTAGCCCTAGTGACTCCAAGCCTTTAGGAGAGATTTCCCATTTCGTTTAGTCACGAAACACCTTAACTCTAACTTATATATGTGTCACCATATAATTAATAAGGACTACTCGCGTTCAGAGCAGACCCTCATACGGATCGTATACTCAAACCCTACCTTCAACAGTGAGTTCATACCCCTTAATTAACCTTTCAAATGTTTTTAACTACTTTTATGGGGGGGGGATACAAGTTGAATTCGATACATTGCAGTATCAATCATACGTGATTAAAACTTGCTATCAAAAAGGATTTTCTACAGAATCTTGTCAGTGAAGTTATTTCAAATGTTTATTAACCTCGTTTTCAAAAATCAATTGTCTCGAAACTGATTTTCATTGTTTTCAAACCTTAAATTATTTCCAAATCATGTCTAATCCAATATATTTGTATAAGTAAGTATCGAAGGATTTAGGACTGATAACTGGCCTTATTTCTTGTTCTTGTTTGATTGTGGACTTAGGGTGTTAGGTTATCCATCCGACTGTCATTTAATACTTAGTTATATATCTTGTATATTTGTGTTAGACATAAAAATTTTCAATTTAGTTCGATGCTTCTACCTAACAAAGGCACTCAGTTAAGTACTCAATTTAACTATAATAGGTATAGTTAAGAACTACCACTCATTTCTGATATTACTATGATACACACTGTGATCAGTACAATTACAAGACTATATGTACAATATACAATATGAAGAAAACACCATACACTATACTAAGGAAACACTAATCATTACAAGGAGAAATACTATAAACTACCAAAAGAGAACAATACAAAGTATACTAATCGAATACTATATACTATACGAAAGAAAATACTACAACAGAATGTGATGCACTATTTCTCTATACGACCTATCGCCATGCGATTGTCGGATAACTATCGTCTCCTGGAGGGAGAGCGACCACTATGTGTATAGATCTATACGGGACGGATATTTTCTCCCATCCCGACTGCTAGCTACAGTCCGAGCCTCTTAGGCCCAAGGACAACAAACACTACTACACTATTGGTGACCTGGAGAGTCAGCCACTACACTAATATCATTCGGTATGGTTACATACAAGCTCACATTCAATTAAACACACATACCGAGGTGTGTACACAATTAACACTATCTGGAGTTTACAGTCACTAATACACTTATCCGGCAGGGATGCTGCTGGGGTGAGACTATGTTAGTATAAAACTATATTTTTCATTTCTGACACGTTCATAAGAAAACGAATTACATTTTCAACAAAACGAAATTACAAATAACTAAGTCTTGGTAGAAGACTACTTTCACTGGAAAAATATGGGATTTTCTAGGGATCAAATCATCTTCAAATCTTATTAATAAATGTCATACTATGCGATTTGGATATATTTTTATACAAACAATGACACTAAATACTTATGAACTCACCAGCTTTATGCTGATATTCGTTTTCAAAATAACTTGTATTCTCAGGTCAGAAATAAATAGGTACGGGTGCGGTTTTTGAGAAGATGGAGCACATATAAGACTCATCTTTATTTTGTTCATACTTTTGGTGTCTACGAAAATGTACAGAACACACATGTATTGAAATTTACACATTAATGTGATGAATGTTGTTGCTTGTTTTTACTATTATACATTGTTATGATACTGAACATGAAGTCCGCCACCTTAGAACGTGTTCCACCGTTCTCGGTTTTGGGGTGTGACACATTGGTATCAGAGCATTGTTTATAGTGAATCAAGTATATCAACCTGTAAGAGATATACGAACTATAAACACTTTGGGACTAAAACACTCTGACCAAGAATATATACTTTTAAATATTAAAATATTTAACTAAGTATATGTATATATATTCATGAATACAAAAGGTCAGTATCATACTAGAACAAAACAAAAGTATTAATATTGTTGAGTAGCACTAGTTAAGCTTAGAGACATATAGTCACAATTGGGTGGATGTGGCCTGATCAACTACATTTTTCTAAGAGTGACTAGCATGGGCCTAAGGATGGTTGTGATACTGCAAAAAGTCTAAAAACTTACCAACACTATCCCAATAACTCTAAAACAAGAATACTATAGGAGTATTCTGCATTACTATAATTTACATGAATGAAAACTAAAAGTGTCATTATTAGGAGAGCAATAGTTACTAAGTGGATACATAACGATTACATGTAACTAGAACGATATAGACTTAGAATCTGTGATCTTTGCTTTACTTCCTATTCCGTGTTTGGTTGTGGATTTAGAGTTAGGACCACTTATTCGAAGTTCTATCTTGTTTCGGTCACATATAATTAGTATGCACTATGCAAGTATTGGTATAGCTAATAATGATTTCCTTATAAGTATCATAGATTAGTATGTCTATTAACTATTCTTCCCCTTTTCTCGCATAGATACCATGGCCGGATTTCATCATGGTGACCCATACTTCCCAAATCACAGCAATGCGGGGTGGCTCGACGAAGACCCTGATGAGGAACACCAGATCCCTCTGGATGACCACCAAGCAGAAGGTTTCTCCGATGGGTCAAACTCCAAGCCCGAAGTCAACAACCTACCCCCTGAGGCCCCGGTTCCGAACCCTAACCCCCGTCAGGCCTTCCACGGCCCTACGCCTGCGTGGGTGGAATGTATAGAAACGTGGGGAGAAGAGCAAAACCAACCAATGCCATTAAATAGAGACCTAAGCTTCTACAATACAAGTGAAGGAGGAACGAAGGATAGGGTTTTACCCATTCTGGTCCGAAGAGTTGCTCGCAACGAAATTCAGGGAAAGGCTGCTCTCCAGCACATCGCGGAGGTTGATACAAATGGAGGAATGCACTCCCTTCGCACCAGCCGCTTGGAACATGCCAATGAGAGGTTTGCAGCAAGCCGTGAGGCCTTGCTGCAAGCATTGGCCGAGACCCGGGCTGAAGTGGTAGAACTCTGAGGTCGCCAGAGGGTCTATGGGCGACACCTCCTCAACATGGAGCGCCAACTGGCTGATCTCCGAATCCGCCCGAGAAACATTCGCCGCTGCCGGTGAAAGATGACTAGAGCATCTTTTGTTTTAACTTAGGAATAGTCTCTAACATCTACTTTTAAATGGAACAATTGTCTCTGTAATATTCTCATCTTTTAGTATGCTATGTAGCCATCTAGACTGTCAAATATTTTTCTTCCCATGGTTTGATGTAAGGCCTACCGTTAGGACATTTTTCCAAGACTTATTTACATCAGTAATACCATTAATACTGGTAGATATCTAACATATTGGGAAAAGTCTATACTCTTATGTCTCCCTGCTCAGTATATAACCATGCCTGACAACTTGTGTATGGTGGTTTAATTCATAAAACACTCTCATCATACTCCCCGTTGTTTCTCACTATTATCATTATCTATGCAAAATTGTCAATAAGAGATGTCCCCCCGTAAGCGCCCAAACAGAGGCAGACCTACGGCTCAAACACCTCCACCACCACCCCCTCCACAGTTTGATCTAGTAACATTTCAAACGGTTGTAACTGCAGCAGTGACGGCAGCTCTAGCCCAAATAAATTCTGGTGATGCAAGTGGCGCTGGAATAAGTGGATATTCTAGACATGGTGAAGATCATCCACGGGTACAGGGATGCACTTATAAGGATTTCATGAATTGCAAACCAAATTTCTTCAATGGGATTGGAGGAATTCTTGCATTATCCTAGTGGATCGAAAGAGCCGAGGCTGTTTTCGAAATGTGCTCATGCCCTGAAGAGAGCAAAATCAAGTTCGTTGCTGCTACCTTCACTGAAAGGGCCCTAACATGGTGGAATGGCCATGTCAATTCACTCTCCTTAGTAACAGCCAATGCCATGGGCTGGGACACACTAAAGGACTTACTAGGAAAGGAACACTGCCTTAGAGGTGAGATTTAGAAGCTTGAGGAGGAACTCTGGAACCTCAAGATGAAGGGGACAGATATAGTGGCTTATACGGCCAGGTTCTGCGACTTGGTGGCTATATGCCCTAACATGATCCCTTCTGAGAGCAAGAAAATTGAACGATACAATAAAGCAATGGCAGACCAGAGTGAGTCAAGCCTGCTATGACTGTGGAGAGGTCGGACACTTCAAAAGAAACTACCCGAAAGCTGGGAATGCAGGAGGAACAGGAAGACTACTTGCTATCGGTCACAATAAAGCAATGGCAGACCCCACACTGGTCACGGGTACGTTCCTTCTCGATAACTCTTATGCTTGTATTCTCTTCAATAGTGGAGCAGAAAGAAGTTTCGTAAGCCAAAACTTTAAGCACTTACTTAAACAATCCTCACAGCCACTAAAAGAAACATTCATCATAGAAATGGCTAATGAGAAGATAGAGAGCTCTAACGAAATCTACATAGGTTGCACTCTCACACTAGATAATCATACTTTCCCAATCGACCTCATCCCAGTGTCGATCAAGAGTTTCGATATCATTGTGGGCATGGACTGGTTGAGTCTCCATCGCGTTGATATCTTGTGCTTCGACAAGGCCATTCGTCTAAATCTACCGCATAACAAAACTCTGTTAATCTACGGAGACAAACCCAGTACAAACCTTCGCATTATCTCGAGTATTCAAGCCCAAAAGTACCTGCATAAGGAATATCATGCATTCCTTGCTCACGTTGTTGATACGAGCCGGAAAACGGAAGATCTCAAAGACTTTCCCGTAGTGTGCGACTTTGCCGACATCTTTCTCGAGGAGCTACCAAGTTTACCCCCGCAACGTCAAGTCGAATTCAGGATCGACTTATTTCCAGGAGCTACCCCTGTAGCCAAATCGCCCTATCGTCTAGCACTTGCTGAAATGCAAGAACTATCCAGTCAACTTAACGAACTGCTCAACAAAGGCTTTATAAGACCAAGTTTCTCACCTTGGGGAGCGTCGGTATTGATCGTAAAGAAGAAAGACGGATCATTCCGTATGCGCATCGATTATAGGGAACTCAACAAATTGACTATTAAATATCGCTACCCTCTCCCTCGTATAGACGACCTCTTTGACCAAATGCAAGGGGCGAGTTACTTCTCCAAGAATGATTTAAGGTCCGGATACCATCAGTTGCGAGTGCTCGAGGAGGATGTTCCAAAAACCGCTTTCCGAACTCGCTACGGGCACTATGAGTTCGTAGTTATGCCCTTCGGACTGACCAACGCGCCCGCAATATTCATGGACTTAATGAATAGAGTGTGCCGCCCTTATTTGGATCAATTTGTCATCATCTTCATTAATGACATACTGGTTTACTCTCGAAGTAAGGAGGAGCATAGCGAGCATCTACGATGCATCCTGGAAACCCTCCGATCAGAGAAGCTATATGCGAAATTCTCTAAGTGCGAATTTTGGATCTGAAAGGTAGAGTTCCTAGGACACGGGGTTAGTGAAGAGGGAATCCACGTGGACCCATCCAAGATTAAAGCTATTGAGAACTAGTCAGCACCAAAGACACCTATAGAAATTCGTCAATTTTTAGGTCTCGCAGGCTACTATCGCAGGTTCATTCAGAATTTCTCCAAGATAGAAAAACCTCTTACAACATTAACCCAAAAGGGTGTGAATTTTGACTGGGGAGAGAAACAAGAGAAGGCATTCCAAACTCTGAAACGAGCTTTATGCACCGCGCCGATACTATCCCTTCTGGAGGGGACAGACCATTTTGTGGTTTATTGCGATGCGTCTAATCAAAGGCTCGGTTGTGTTCTGATGCAACGTGGTAAGCTCATCGCCTACGATTCAAGACAACTGAAGACACACGAATTCAACTCACCACGCACGATCTCGAGTTAGGAGCGGTTGTATTCGCTCTGAAGATCTGGAGACACTATTTGTACGGTACGAAGAGCACGATATACACCAACCACAAAAGCCTCCAACACATACTTAACCAGAAAGAGCTCAATATGAGACAACGACGGTGGGTCGAACTACTCAATGATTACGAATGCGAAATTCGATATCACCCGGGTAAAGCCAATGTAGTAGCAGATGCTCTGAGTCGAAAAGAATATCCTGGCAGAAAGGTTAAATCACTGACAATGACTATCCATTCTCATTTATGCGCGCCAATCCGTGAAGCCCAGATAGAAGCCCTAAAACCAGAAAATGTCACAAACGAAACTTTGAGAGGAATGGATAAGAATTTTGAGACTCGAGGAGATGGAGTTTATTGTTTCATGGACCGGATCTGGACCCCAAAGTTCGGTGGTTACCGAGAGGTGGTCATGAACGAAGCTCACAAGACCAAATACTCAATTCACCCAGGATCGGACAACATGTACCTTGATCTCAAAAAGTTATATTGGTGGCCGGACATGAAAGCCGAAATTGCTACCTTCGTGAGTAAGTGTCTGACGTGTGCCAAGGTAAAGAAAGATCGAATATCAAAAACCCTCGGGTCTGCTCCAACAACCAGGGATACCTGAGTGGAAATGGGAGATGATTTCTATGGATTTCATTACCAAATTACCTAAATCTCCGAGTGGGTACGGCACCATTTAGGTAATTGTGGATCGACTGACGAAATCCGCCCATTTCCTGCCAATCAAAGAAACTTTCAAGATGGAAAAACTTACACGAATCTACATCCAAGAGATTGTTCGAATACATGGTGTTCCTATATCTATTATCTCCGATAAGGATAGTAGGTTCACTTCAAGATTTTGGCAGTCACTGCAAAACGCCCTAGGAATGAGGTTGGACATGAGTACAGCTTACCATCCGCAGACCGATGGACAAAGTGAAAGGACCATCCAAACTTTGGAAGATATGCTGCGAGCCTGTGTGATCGACTTTGGTAAGGCGTGGGGTACCTACTTACCTCTAGTTGAGTTTTCTTACAACAACAGTTACCACACGAGCATTAAGGCAGCCCCATTTGAAGCCCTCTATGGCCGAAAGTGCAGATCCCCTATGTGCTGGACTGAGGTGGGTGACACTCAGTTAGCTAAAGGACGGATCCCTGACAGTACTCTCACAGGTCCAGAGATCATTCGAGAAACAACTGAGAAGATCGTTCAGATTCGTGAAAGATTAAAGGCCGCTAGAGACCGACAGAAAAGCTACGCAGACAAAAGAAGAAAGCCCTTGGAGTTCCAGGTGGGAGACCGAGTCCTCCTGAAAGTATCACCCTGGAAAGGCACAACACGCTTTGGAAAGCGTGGAAAACTAAATCCAAGATACATAGGGCCTTTTGAGATTGTCGCAAGAATCGGCCCTATGGCCTACAAACTCAACCTACCCCGCAAATTTAGTAATATACACCCTACATTTCACATTTCAAACTTGAAAAAGTGTCTATCCGACGAGACTCTCGTACTCCGACTCGATGAGATCGAGATAAACGAGAGCCTCAATTTCGTGGAAGAACCGGTGGAGATTATGGATCGAGAGGTAAAGCGAACGAAGCAAAGCTGCATCCCTATAGTGAAGGTTCGTTGGAATGCCAAGCAAGGACCAGAGTACACTGGAGCGCGAAGATCAAATGAAGAGCAAATACCCCCACCTTTTTACCTAGTTATTTGTAATAACTTACCTACTTGAACTCTAAATTTCGGGACGAAATTTCCCTAAAGGGGGAAGAATGTGACAACCCAACACGTTTACGTTGTGAAATTGATCCATATATCCATAATCCACATGAAATTAACATCTTTTAATAATAAATTGGATCCACGCTAGTGTTTTACGCTTAATATATCATAGATATGGACTTTAAGAAGGATTAAGAAGGGTGTTGCATTACAAAAATCCAGCCAAAAACACCAAGAGAGGTGTGTGCGGCCGTACACTAGTGTGTGCGGCCAAACCAGCCGCACACCCAGCCGCAAACCCCTCCAGCCTCACACTCCACACTATATAAAGTGGAGGACCCTCTTCCATTCACTTTTGGATGCATCCTTTTTCTCTCTATACATTCTTTCTCTAGAAAACCACCCAAGAACACCTAGAAGGCCTCCAAAACACCATCAATTAGCCTATCATAGAGGTAAAACACTTGAATCCACGCCTCAAACTCATAATGTTCTTCATGTTCTTCATCCTATGAAGGAGTGCGGCTGCACACCTTCATCAGGTGGCCTCACACACTCATAATACCCTCTAAAGTGAGAGTAAGGCCACATTGTAACAACGTGAATTTTCAAAACAATTTTTAATTTTTCAAACAACATAAACCATCATTTAATATTCTGAAATCACATGCATAACAATGTCATCGTAACAAAATACATCCCAAAATCATAAAACAATTCTTCCGTCAGTCTGTACAGATCACGCCGGCGCCTTCCCACGGTCCTCGCTAGTACCTGAAACACATAACACAACAACTATAAGCATAAATGCTTAGTGAGTTCCCCATAATACTACTTATGCACATATGCCCTTCGGGTACATGTGTCTCAGGGGACTTCCGTCCTAACTCGGTAAACCTACCGGTCCTACCTGCATCTACCTTACGGTCCATATCACAACGCCTTCCAGCCCATAACATATATGCCTTCCGGCCCATATCAAGCATAACATACATAGCACATTCAACGGTTAACTTATCATATACAATGCATACAACACATAACATCTTCGACCTTCCGGTCACACAATAAAACCCTTCCGGGTACAGTATAGTGAGAAAACACACCTCGTGGAACGTCTAGAATCTCGCGTGCTTGCTATCTCCAAATCCCAACCCCGCCTAATCATAACGAAATATGATTTTAATTAATATAGACTTCCACAACTAGACTTTACCCTTATTAACATTCCTCAGAGGGGTAAAAGACCATTTTATCCTTCTTTGACTCAAAGTCCACATGTTGACCAAAACCCTAAAAGTCAACATTCACAGTTCGCGGGGCGTATGGACTCATGTACGTGGGGCGTACATCGCCAATCCACCATCGGTGGTCTCCACCCAGTACGTTGTGCGTATTGGGAGTTACGCCCAGCGTAATGCTCAGATCCAGCCACTCTTCATTTCTAGTCTTAAATGGTTAAGACACTTCTTCAGCTTCTAGATCCGGCTCTCTTTAAGTCTCCTTACCCATAAAGTCGAAACCTTTAAGCCTTGGCATGGTTGTAAAGGCTCCTACACTCCTTAATACCTTTCCATTTCAACTCAAAAGATCTAGATCTCATGAATGGCTAATCATTCACGTCCAAGATTACTTTTTTAGGAATCTACAACTCAAATGGACCAGAAATATGATGGATCTAAGCCAATGGAGGCTACTTGCTCATAAAGTCTCCATCTTTCGGACCAAAACCCTAGAAAATGGTGCATAAAGCATATCACAAGAACTACAAGTCAAGATCCGAACTTTTTACCTTAGAAAGAAGCTCCAACCTTTGCTATTCACGGATCTACACTTGAACACCAACTTCTAGCCTCCACAATGGACTCCTCTTCTCTTTTTCTACCTTGAAATGACACCACCAAGCTTAGAACACTCACAAACAAGCTATGAACGAAGGAACAACTCTCTTAGGGTTTCATTCTGAAGGATGTTGGCTAAGGAATCAAGCCATCTCATTCCTTTTATAGCTAACCATTAAATTAGAGTGTTTGGGTCTGGACCGGTTACGCCCAGCATACCCGGGTGATGGTGCGATTAAATGAGGCGCGCAAGTACGCGCATCGTACTCCTTGTACGCCCAGCGTACTCGCCCAACACAAAATCCCAAATGACAATATATCAAGGATGAAGGGATAATTAAAGGTACCTGGATTTTGGGCTATTACAATTCTCCCCCACTAGAACCAGACTTCGTCCCCGAAGTCTTATACCGAAAACAATTCTGGATACTGCTCCCGCATCTCAGACTCGGACTCCCATGCCAACTCGGACCCCTTCCGATGTTGCCACTGCACTTGCACCAAGGGTACTTCCTTGTTCCTCAGAACCTTAACCTTTCGATCCATAATTGCCACTGGTCTCTCAACATAGTTCAGGCCTGCATCCACCTGAATATCATCTAATGGTACCACTACTGACTCGTCGGCAATACATTTCCTCAACTGCGATATATGAAAGGTGTCGTGGATCTGACCCAACTCAGCAGGTAGATCCAACCGGTAGGCTATCCTGCCTACCCTAATGATTACCCTGAAACGTCTAATATATCGAGGTCCCAACTTGCCCCTCTTCTTGAATCGAATCACTCCTTTCAAAGAAGAGACCTTTAAGAGCACAAGGTCACCAACCTGAAACTCGAGCTCGGACCAACGCCTGTCCGCATAACTCTTCTGGCGACTCTGAGTGGTCAAAAATCTCTTCCTGACCTGTTGTATCTACTCGGTCGTCTGAAGCACAATCTCCATACTACCATTACCCGCTACCCCACCTCTCCCCAGCAGATGGGGGTTCGACACCTCCTCCTATACAACAGCTCAAAGGGTGGCATACCAATGCTCGAATGATGGTTGTTGTTGTATGAAAACTCTGCTAAGGGTAAATAGGTGCCCCAACTCCCTCCAAAATCCAAAACACATGCTCAGAGCATGTCCTTGAGCATCTGAATTGTCCGCTCACTCTGTCCGTCCGTCTGCAGGTGGTATGCGGTACTGAAATGCAGCCTCGTACCCGACTCCTCGTGAAACTTCTTCCAAAACCTGGAAGTAAATCGTACGTCCCGATCTGAAACGATTGACATCGGAACCCTGTGCCGCGATACCGCCTCCCTTACATATAACTCTGCCAACCTCTCCGCAGAAGAGCTCTCACTGATAGTAAGAAAATGAGCGCTCTTCGTCAATCTATCCACAATCACCCAAATTGCATCGACCCCTCTCGCAGTCCTTGGCAATTTGGTGATAAAATCCATGGTAATATGGTCCCACTTCCACTCGGGAATCTCCAACGGCTGCAACTTACCATGCGGATGCTAGTGCTCGGCCTTAACCTGACGACAAGTCAGGCACCTCTCGACAAACCATGCAACATCCCTCTTCATATAGGGCCACCAATACTCCTTCTTTAGGTCCAAATACATCTTAGTAGGCCTGGGATGGATCGAGAATTTCGATCGATGCGCTTCTTCCATCAAAATGGTACGCGTCCTGTCCACAAACGGTACCCAAATCCAACCCTGAAATGTCATAAGTCCCCGACCATCAGTAACAAATTCCGATACCTGCCCGAAAACCCACTCCCTCTTTCGGTTTTCTCATCTCGAAACCTCAGCCTGGGCCCCTTGGATGGTGTCCAAAATCGGAGTCGTCATCGTCAACCTCATACAGACGTCTCGGATAGGGGCACTCTCCGCCCTACGGCTCAACGCATCAGCTACAACATTAGCCTTGCCTGGGTGGTACATGATCTCACAATCATACTCCTTCACCACATCCAACTATCTCCTATGGCGCATATTCTACTTTGGCTGATCCATCAAGTACTTCAGACTCTTGTGGTCCGTGTATATGGTACACTGAACCCCATAAAGATAGTATCGCCAGATCTTGAGGGCAAACACCACGACCCCCAGTTCCAGGTCATGGGTGGGATATCTTGACTCATGAGGCTTCAGCTGCCTCGATGCATACGCTATAACGTGTCCCCTCTGCATACGCACTATCGCTAATCCAGATATGGATGCATCACAATATACCACAAAATCCTCCATCCCCTCCGGGAGTGCGAGCACTGGGGCCTCGCACAATTTCTGACGAAGGGTCTCAAATGAGGATTGCTGCTCCGGACCCCATGAAAATGCAACACCCTTCTGGGTCATCTTGGTAAATCGCACGACGATCTTGGAGAAATCCCTGATAAACCTCCGATAATAGCCGGCCAATCCCAGAAAGCTCCTGATCTCAGTGGGCGATCTCGGCACTTCCCATCTCATCACCGCCTCGATCTTGGCCGGATTGACCAATATCCCCTTCTGGTTAACAAGGTGTCCTAGGAAGTGGACCTCTCGTAACCAGAAATCACACTTGGAGGATTTAGCATACAGCTTCTCCGATCTCAGAACTCCAAGAATCTCCCTCAAATGTTCCTCATGCTGCTCTCTAGACCTCGAATATACCAAAATATCATCAATGAATACGATCACCGATCGATCCAACATCAGCCTGCACACCCTGTTCATAAGATCCATGAACGCATCCGGAGCATTGGTGAGCCCATAGCCACAAACTCGTAATGTCCATAACGAGTTCTGAATGCAGTCTTCTGGATATCTTCATCCCGAACCCTCATCTGATGATAACCCGACCTCAAGTCTATCTTAGAGAACCAAGATGCCCCCTAAAACTGATCGAACAAATCATCGATCCTAGGTAACGGATACCGGTTCTTAAACGTCAACTTGTTCAACTCCCGGTAATCGATACACATCCGATGTGAACCATCCTTTTTCTTGACAAAAAGAATTGCCTCTCCCCAAGGTGAGCTACTCGGTCGAATAAACCCCTTTCCCAACAGCTCCTGAAGCTGCGAGGATAACTCCTGCATTTCTGGTGGAGCGAGGCGATAAGGCGCCTTGGCGATGGGTACCGCTCCCGGAACCAGATCGATACGGAATTCCACTTGCCTTTCCGGAGGCACGCCTGGCAGTTCCTCGGGAAATACATCCGAAAACTCGCACACTACTGGAACCTCGTCAACCGAAATTGGCCTCCCCGCGACCACTCGTATGTCCATCACATAGGCTATCAATCCACTGCAACCCTGCTGCAAACTATGTCTCGCCTTGGCAGCCAAACAAAACGCTGACCCACACCGGGTCCCCTCGCCATGCACAGTAAGCACTCCCCCACTAGGGTCTCGTATGGTCACCAGCTGTCTCTTGCAGTCAATGAATGCTCCAAACTTACTCAACCAGTCCATGCCCACGATGACACAGACATCTCCCATCGCTATAGGAACCAGATCTATAGGGAATTTGACACCAAAAATCTCGAGCACACATTCTCGAATCACGTTGGTGGCGTATACCGCTTTCTCATCAGCTATGGAAACCCTCAGAGGTCGACTCATCACCTCCCGATCAATACCGATGTGCTGACTAAAAGCCAAAGATACAAAAGACCGAATCGCACCCGAGTCAAATAATACCAACGCAGGTACAGAATTCACAAGAAAAGTACCTACGCATATCATAATATAAGCACAATATCTCAGCATAAAAGTAAATACATGAAAGAATACATACCAGCCACGACATCGGGCGCCGCACGGACGTCTTCTGCAGTCAACTGAAAAGCTCTCCCATGAGCCTTCAGAGCCTCGGCTTTCACCGGCCGAGTCTCGGTAACCCTAGCAGTAGGCGTAGATCCATGTGCTGATCCCTGGTGAAGCTGAGGACACTCGACCTTACGATGGTCTGTCTGGTTGCAATGGAAGCAAACCATAAATCCCTTGGGGCAATCCCTAGCGATGTGCCCCTCCTTGCCAAACTTGTAGCAAGCACCTCATGACCCTTGCCGCACCTCCCGCAAGTGTGGCCCTTCTGACCTCCCGTCCTCGCATCGGCGGACTTGGTCCACTTGGCTGCCGGTTGGGACTGAGCCGACCGCCGATCCACTCGTTGAGACTCGGCCTCCTCCCTGGCCTGAGTCTCCAACTCGATCTCCCTCTTCCGGGAATTTTCTTGGAGCTCAGCAAATGTCTGGTATGTCGATTTCAATACGAACTCCCGAATGTCCCTCCTTAGTACACCCAAATATCGGCTCATCCGAGGCTGCTTAGTGGACACCTGCTCAGGGCAGAACATCGCCCTCTCATGAAACTTTCGGGTGATCACAGTAACTGAATCATTACCCTACTTGAGGGTCAAGAACTCTTGAATCAACCGTCCCCTCTCCACCGGGGGAACATACTCGTCTTTGAACATAGTAGTAAATCTCTCTCAAGTCACGGCCGAAATCTCCGCAAGAGTGAAGTTCGTCGTCACGAACTTCCACCAATCCTTTGCTCCCAGGCAGAGCTGGTTCAAAGCGAATCGTACCCTCACATGCTCCGGACATAAACATGTGTAGAAGCATCCCTCAATGTCAACAATCCATCTCATCGCAGCGATTGGATCCTGCGTCCCGTCAAACTCGGGTGGCTTCGTGCTGCTGAACTCCCGGAATAGCAACGAGTCACCTCCCTGTGGTCTGACAGCAGCCATAGTTGCGGTAGTTGCAGCGGCTGCGGCCTCAGTCACCGCGGCGTACCGCTCATCGAAAGTCTCCATCAGTGTGGTCTTGATAGACCCAAACATCTCCGGAATCTCAGCCCGGATCGCCGCGACCACCTCTTCGTGAATTATCTGACGAAGCTCCTCGTCACTCACACCGCTCGTCCCAGGTCTGTGGCGTGGCCCAACCATAATGCCTCTGAAATACAACATAAAAATATCAGAGACTCACTCGAGCATACTCGCACTCGATAACGCAACCCTACTCGGCCTCCGATACCCAATGGATTCTTACTTGGGTTGCCCACTGATCCAGTGTCTTCAGTAGTACGGGCCCAATACTACTGACTACACCGCATCAGCATTCACCCAAAGTCCTCCTCCCTAAACCCCGGATCACGAGTACTCTATTCTTGCTATGCACTGGCTACCTACTGGCACTCAAAGTATCTCATAGCAGCAGGTTCCCGTAGACTAAGGCCTCACAAATTAGGCCACTCTAGTCCTAATATGAATACCTAGTCTACTCTAGCATGCATAACATATCATAACATATCTCATAACACATATTGTAAGGGTATTTTGGGGATTTTACCTTTCTGGCGTTGGCTAACCGTACACACTGCTTCTCCTTTGGTCAGTACAAAATCTCTTATAAAATTTTTATGCCTTTATTAATTGAAATTTTTTCTCAAATCCTCGGTTTGAGTTCAGTTACGCCCGAAGGTGCATCCGAATCCCTCAAACCAAGGCTCTGATACCAACTTCTAACAACGTGAATTTTCAAAATAATTTTTCATTTTTCAAACAACATAAACCATCATTTAATATTCTGAAATCACATGTATAACAATGTCATCGTAACAAAATACATCCCAAAATCATAAAACAATTCTTTCGTCAGTGTGTACGGATCACGCCGATGCCTTCCCAGGTTCCTCGCTAGTACCTGAAACACATAACACAACAACTGTAAGCATAAATGCTTAGTGAGTTCCCCAAAATACTACTTACGCACATATGCTCTTCCGGACCCTGACCTTCCGGTCCATGTGTCTCAGGGGACTTCCGTCCTGACTCGGTAAACCTTCCGGTGCTACCTGCATCAACCTTACGGTCCACATCACAACGCCTTACGACCCATAACATATATGCCTTCCGGCCCATATCAAGCATAACATACATAACACATTCAACGGTTAACTTATCATATACAATGCATACATAAAAAATGTCTAATATATATTAAAAATTAATTTTACATATTTATTTGAATCAACGATTATAATTTCACATAACTAAAAAAATATCTCTTAAATTAATAATTTATTTAAAATAACTGATTAATAATATTGACTTTTTACTATAAAAGTTTAATTAGTTTTATAACTGTGGTTCCCACGGGTTATAAACTAGTGTAATATAAAAGAACTATTGTAAATAAACTAACTAACTACAATTAAACTAAAAGGGGGGTGGGGGTTTGATTACTTGAAAACTAAAAGACTTGAATAACTAAAAACTTGCAATTAAGCAAGATAGTGAGATGCTCAAATATTGGAGAGAGTTGGTTAACTAAGTCAATTCAACATAATGAACATTTGTGTGTTTTCATTAGGATTCAACATGAAGCTTATCATTCATCCCAAATTAGTTATAGCAATCATGAAGCATGATATGCCAAGATTCCTCTTAGGTAGTATGGAGGTTGGGGAAGCCCACAACACACCTTCTTAATCAAGATCAAGGGCTTAATTGAAGCAATTGAACCTAAGAAGTTGATTAGTGTTAAGAAAGAAGGAATCCCCAATTCCTATAGGACGTCAATGCTTACATATCCATAAAGGAGCTATGATTCATAAACTATAGATGATTTTTAACATCATAAAGCTCTTGTTCTATGTAAATTCAATGATTCAATACAAAACCAAAGAGATAATCTAACATTAGCTCATTCAAGTGCCAAGCTCATGATCAAACCATTAAGGGAAAATGACTTGTAAGGGTAACAGAGTATTAGAATTGTACAAAAAATACCATTAAACTTTTTTTGTACACACATCACCAATCAACTATAACTTTTGTACATATATGACCATTAAACTTCACATTTGTTCAAAAAATACCATTATATTACCAGTAATAATAGATCATCAGCCACGTAGCATGCCGTGTGGCATGCCATGTGGCTGCTGATGTGGATTTTATTGTTTATTATGTACACATTATACCATTAAACTATTTTTTTTACACATTATACCATTAAACTTTTTTTTGTACATATTTTACCATTAAACTTTTTTGTACACATTTTACCATTAATGTTATATAATTTATTGAAAAAAATATCATTTTAAAAAAATATTAATTATTACATAAAAGTAGGTTTCCCATCACCTGATGTGGATTTTACTGATTTTTTAAATTTTAGTAAACTTATCATTATAAGTGATTTTTCTATCGGTAAACAACGACATAATTTCAATGTATTTTTTAATCATCAACCATAATCAAGAAGAGGGGGGATTATAATAAGGTAACATGTACAAAATGTTTCATGAGTTTATAAGTGTGCCTCAAACGTAGTTTCCTAAGAAAATGACTTATAAGAATATGTTTATTAGACATTAGCTAAAATAATGAACAACTGAGTATTTCTTCACCACTCCAGATAGAAGTCTCAAGTTCAAACCTTGTGAGTTTCAATCGATGTATCACCAACATAAATTCACAATGTAGTTGTAAAAGAAAATGCTTAGTATCATTGTCAAAAACAAACCCTTTCCCCCAAACCTTACAAAATCAGGGGTCACAATACGTAATGGAAAACCCATTTTATGTAAAAATATGTATAGTTTGAAATGACGTTTTTTGAATAAATTATATAAGATTAATGGTAAAATGTGTACAAAAAGTTTAATGGTAAAATGTACACAAAAAAAAGTTTAATGGTATAATGTGTACAAAAAAATAGTTTAATGGTATAATGTGTACATAATATACAAGAAAATTCACGTCAGCAGCCACATGGCATGCCACGTGACATGTTACGTGGCTGGTGACCTACTAGTACCGGTAACATAATGGTATTTTTTGAAAAAATGTGAAGTTTAATGGTCATATATGTACAAAAGCTATAGTTGATTGGTGATATGTGTACAAAAAAAAAGTTCAATGGTATTTTTTGTACAAGTCTAATACTTCGTTACCCTAACAAGTCATTTTCCCAAGCATTAAACAAGTATAAGAAATATGATCTAGAACCATAAACATAAGATAATTGATAATCTACCATGAATCCTTCAAAAACCCACAAACATTCAAAGGTTTTAACCAAAGTTAACCAATATAGAGAATTTAGCCACTCATGGCAATAGAAAAACAATCACAAAAGTCTAATTACATAAAGAAACTACCAATATCTTGGAAAGATGAAATGAAATGAGTCTTCAAGCTCCAAAATCGCCTCCTACAGGTCTCCAATGGTGAAAAATCGAGAATGTAGCTAATGGATCTGATCCCCCCAGGTTATGGTGTGCCAAATGACCAAAATGCCCAAACTGGGCAGTTGCGCGGGTACCCGCGCGACGAAAATTCGACCCTCGCAAGTGTTGTTGTAATGCTATTGGCTCTTCATTCCTCCACTCCACCCTTCCACTACCAAAGATTCCCTTGGTCCCCTCCATATCCATGTGATTTAAATTAACCAATCATATTTTAGCTTCAAATATGGATGCTCCAAGCCCAAAATAAAAGTCCAAGATCCATCTTCACAAGCCCACTTCATCCAAGCTTTTAGCTTTTTAAGCCCAAATCTTCTTTTATGGATCCGCCAAGCCCAACAATGCATCAGAAGGCCCACTAAGCCCAACTCCAGTCAATCCGCGACCGCAATGAGCTCCAAAATCCTGCAAAATTTCTTATGCAAAATAAAAAGTCCCCGATACGATCCATCAAAAAGAAAATAAAGAATATACAATGCAAAACTAATTAAAAAGAGCTAAAAATCTAAAATAAACTAATAAAAATAAGGAAATAAAATAAGCTACAAAAACCCAATAAAGTGATAATAATAAGATCTAAGAAACTACTAGACAAGTTGATGCTTGATTACTAGAAAATGATGAGGATGGAAAGAAGTCTCTGGATCTACTATCTTCTCCTTGAATCCTCTAGCTCCTTCTTCTTCCACAAGCTTCAAGAACACACAAAGATCACTCAAAAATGGCTCACAAGTTCACACAAGGCTCTAGGGTTTCGTAGATTAAGGTTTGGGACTTGGAGGCTGGAAATAAGGCCAGAAAGTGGGGATTAAGATGCTTAAATAGGGTACAAAACCCCGAAATTAGGATTTCACTCTGACAAACCTACTCATCGAAATGAGGGCTCTCAACTCGTTGAGTAGATTGCTTAAAACCCCACGGCCAATCTCGTTTCTACTCGACGAGCCTGGGGCTCCCAACTCGTCAAGTAGCTCTACAAAAGTGAATAAATTATAATTAAATGCATACCAGGAATCTGACATTACACACTAGGTACTTTATAGACTAAGGTAACAAGTAGATAACATAAAATAAGAAAGAAACGAGAACACAGAATTAGCAACGAGATCTGAAAAACAAGGGAATAAGAAGATTGCTTGGAGTCTAAATATTATTGACTTAATAAACTTATTTTGGAATAATAAAACAAAGGTACGTACCACCCTTATTTATACTAATTCTATAAGAGACCTACTCAACCACAAAAACTAGGACAACCATAATAAAAAATAAACTTTCCTATTTCATTTGAACTAAAAATCTCTGTTTGATTCAAACCGATTATCCCAACATAACTCATCAAATATAACCCCAAAAACAAAAACATTATAATCTAAAATCATCTATAAGCTCTAAATTATACGATGGACAAAACCGCATGTGAATACAAATTAAAACGAATGTAATATGCTTAGTTAAATAATTTCAGAAAATATAATTTTTTTTCAAAAAAATATGTCGGTCCAAAACCGGTTTTTACACGAAACTGGCCAGACCGGACCAATTATCCTCAAATCCTAGAACCGAGAACCGGCCAACGAGTCCAAAAAAAGGTCCGGTTTGGTTTGGTCCATAGGTCCAGATACCCACCCTATATCAAACAATGAGATTTCTTGTGATTGTTTCATCCCAATTCGTTGCACTTCCAAAAGAAAAGAATTAAGAAAAACATGAAAAGAATTTGCACTTCCAAAACAAAAGAATGCCGTAGCAAAAAGTTTCATCTATATTTATAACTTACAACATGATTCTATGTTATTTTTTTTTCCCAACTCGAATTTGCACTTCGAAGACAAAAATTCTCGTTATATGTTATGAAGATAGATGAAAACGAAGCCGAAAACATCTTCTGCAATCTAATGCACAAACATTATTTGACTGATTCATGAATTAAGTTAATACGATAAGTGAAGAACAAGTCATATATAAGAAAACTCAATTAATTATTATCCTACATATAATGTCATGAACAAAAGCTAAAGAACCCAATCATAAGGATTAAATATGCATAAAAAAATTAATAACTACATATATACAAACTGAAAATTATATTATCATATTAAATCATTTTATTGGTATAAATTGGATTAACCGGTCCTTATGAAAAAAAAAAGTAAACAAGTTAAATTGATCAAATACAGAAAAAGCAAATCATAATTATTATATGTACAAAATAAAAAATTCATTAATTATCCCTTCAATAATACACAAATGTAAACGAACAAAAGATTCATTCTTTGTCAATAAAGACAAAGAAGAAAAAGAAAGTAAAGTACACTTGTATTTTCGGAAAGCAAATTTCTAATTGAAGTATAACCGTCCATGGTAGCATACCCTATAGATATTGGCCACCATGTTTCAGAAGAACCCAAAAGGTACAAACAGGAAACAACATATATATACACACATTATGTTGTTTTCTCCATGTGTTTTGTGGACATGATGATGATTGGCCATTAACATGTCATGGCATGGCATGACTCATCCATTCTTAGTTTTTTGCTTCTATATACATATAGATGATGATGATGATGTTCTAGAACAATCATAGTGGACCTCATGGTTTGCATATCATATTTTCATGCACGGTCAGCATCCATATAATGAAAACCCAACAATAAACAATTATTGTATTTCCCATCAGTTTTTTTTTATATAAAAATATGTTAAGTTGAATTGCAAAACTCTATAACATGTTAAATATGCATTATAAATTATGGATTTGTTACAAATAAATAAGCTGGGCCGAATAGAAAGTTGTTTAAGTGTATCTAAATGTTTACAACATTTTAATTGTTTTCTTACTTAATAGATTTAATTCTGAAATGATATCTGTTAAAAATAAAACGATCTAAACGTGCGTTTTTACATGTAATTTGTACTTTATCTTAATACAATCCTTTTTTTTTTTTTTTTAAATTTAATTTAATACATTAATTATCAATAATTAAACCGAAGAAATCAATAACGAATCATTTCGATCCAATTCCATGGGTAATTGTCCAAAGTCCAATTAAACTCACTTGACTACTACCAATCCATCATATATGCCCGCACACATAAACCACATATAATTCAGAATTAAGATCTTTGTAACACTCTAGAAAATAATGAATGATATAGAAAAATCATTATCAACTAAATCAAATCGAAACACTATATATAGTATATCATGGAGTGAATCATAATTTAAAATTTACAATATGGTTAATTATATATCATCAATATCATCATCATCTTCTTCTTGCGGTATGCAAGAGAGAGATATACGTTACATATATATTATATATATATCATATATAATAAGGTATAATATATTAAGAAAACAAAAAAAAAATAAAATAAAATAAAAAATAAAAAAAAAAATAATTCCGAAATGTGGCAAACAAAGGAACCCTCAATATAGCAAGTATTAAGGAAAAATATGGTTGCTAGTTGCATGAGGACCATAAGGACTCCCCCATGCCCATATTAGTTTGGTCAACCACCATGTCCATGCCAAAAAGGGACCTGGTTGGTGTTCGTGATTGGTGGTGTCGAGATGGTGGGGAGATGTTTTCTGGTGATTGATTGACAGGACTGGAAGAGAAGTGGCGCATCCGCATGTGAACAACTTCAGCCTGTGACACTGCCAATTGTGCTTGAAGTACGTCTATCTGTTGTTGTAGGGATGATATAGCACCCACGCAACCATACACTGGATCCCTGATCCTGGCGTTTGCCTCATACACCATTGAGCTCACTGCATCTCCTCTGTGGTGCTCGGGTAATTCCTATATTAAAAGTTATGTACAAATTATTTATAAGGATAAAAATCATATATATGTATTTATTCTTTTGAAAACCAAGAAATGACATTAAACACACATTCATAATCATTTCATATGATAAAGGGGCACACATAGGGATCCTCACGGCTTCAAGAAATATCATCCCGTTTGGGGCCCAAAAACTTGTCCTATGATTTCATTATTTTAAATCAAAAGAAAACAAGCTTGTCCATTGTCATCATTACTGATCGATTACGACAAATATTAAATATATATGTTATTTACTTTTTTTAAAACAATAATTATAATAAAAAATAAATCTAAGCTTGAAGAAAAAGAATAAAGTTCTCATAGCATGATGTTGCTTTTTCCTTTGGACAATTTTTTTAAGTAAATTCGTACACGTATTTCATTAGTTATAAGGAAAAGGTAGTTGAACCCCTTCCGTGCACATTACTTTAATTTTTCACACTTCTACCATAGAATCATTTGACCAAAAAAAAACATTATAGACGACTTGTATTCTAATTTTTTTCATTAATTAAAACATATGTGTTTCACACTCCTTTCTATTCATTCATTCCAAAAAGCTATACAGCACAACATGAACATTACTTTTCTTTAAGAACTTAGAGTTAATACTTAATAAGGGTTACAGTTTCAACAATTTACGTAAAATTTCGTGGCAGTGACGGGGAAAAGGTGGTGGAGCTGGTGGTGGTGATAGCTGAGATGGTTGTGGTGGTTGTAGGAGTGATGGTTATGAAAGTGGTGGAGGTGGTGACGCTGAATAGTGATATATGAATATTACATTTTCTGTCGTACCGCTACACCAAATTACTTAAGCGGCAATGAAAAGATGTGTAGCCTAGATTTATTCTAATATTCTGAACTATTTGTTTCAAGTTTATATGCAAACATAGTACTCAAACCAACCATACTAATTGTTTTATATCTTTTATACATTTTAATCTTTCAAAGTTTTTAATATTCACCTCTTAGCTTGATATACTTTTAAGGTTTAGAAATTTCACTATTATCTTCATGTTACATAATATATATAGTTTATTAAGATAATAGTAAAATTTCAAAAAAAAATTCAAATAAAAAACAAGATAATAGTAAAATTTCAAAAAAAAATTCAAATAAATCAAATTTGGAATTGAAGTTTAAAAACCTTATAGGATTAGTATATATATATATATATATATATATATATATATATATATATATATATATATATATATATATATATATATATATATATATATATATATATATATATATCAGCTGCAATTTAATTTGCAGTGTATCAAATACTCGCATCTTACATTACTTTGCTAAAAAAGAGATATTTACAGTGATACATTATAACAGAAATTCCAACGCAAAAGATTAAAAAACGGGTGGTGGATTTTTTGTTGCAGAAAGTATTTAAACTTGTAGAAAAGAAAAGGAAGTGATGGAATGAGAAAAAAGTCTAAGGAAATGATGGAAAATCATGATATAAAATAAAAAGAGGAGACAACCTGTCTAATATGACTTGAAATGACAAAAGCATATATATATATATATATATATATATATATATATATATATATATATATATATATATATATATATATATATATATATATATATATATATATATATAAAAGTAAGTTGGTTCAATAAAAAATATATAATTTAAACAATATGATGGAAGCATGATTAATTAATGACAAGTATCTATTTTTTTATTTATATATATATATATATATATATATATATATATATATATATATATATATATATATATATATATATATATATATATATAGTGAAGTACTTGCAAAGTACTACTTCATAACCAATCCTTGACTGTAAATTAACGTTGGCCCCATTCATTTTCAACAGTTAAATAACCGAAATCGCTGCAAAAAGCCGGTTCGAATATTGGTCGCAAAACTTGTATTATAAAAACGAGATAAAAGCGGATGTACCCGCTTACTCTCAATGTGGTTTTAAATTGTTTATTTGTAGTTGTATAGTTAATTTAATGTTTCAAAGAAATTTGATTATTTGGTTATTCAATGGAATCCTAAGACGATGTAAGTTATTAAACTTTAATATTATTTATACAGAAAAGACTCCAAAACCCATACAGAGAAATCTAGTCTCGAAACTTAAATGCAGACGAAATTCGCTGGTTGAAGTTACAATTTTTGCTATACCCTCATACATCTAGTTTAACCACATAAATTAGTAAAAGGGGACGAATGCAGCTGTAAGCAAGTATCAAAAAACTACTATTCAAAGAATTGACATGAAGATTTTGTTGAAGATCGAGAATCCACAAGATAGTGATATAGTGCACTATTTGCCATGTTGCCCAAATATTAAATACAAAAACAAAAAAGATAAAAAAATGCTCTTAACATGACAAAAGATGGAAGTGGAACCAAGGGTTACCAATAACGATTGATAGTTTGCTACGTTTTATTAAAAAGATTTCTATACCACCAAACTATTGATTTGCAAAATCCGTCATAATTTAATTTCTGTATTTAGTAAAACGGTTACAAAGTTGGAATTTAGAATGGTGTTAACAGATGTGAATCAGTGACAAAAACTAGGGTTTACGGTCAATGCCCCGACATAAGTCTTAATGTAACCACTCTTATAACTAACGCATTAAAAGTTGTACATTTGGTAAGAACAAAATGTCAAAGTCGAGATGTAATGGTTTTATAATTCACTTGTCCGACAACAAATTTAATGACTTTTGTTGCATTTTGACTTTTACCAAATCTGATTTTAACTAAACATCTTTAACAAATCTAAATTTAGATTTGATTGGACTTATTCAAGTGACTTAATGTTATGCTAAACGGGTACCCGAGTTTGTGGTTGAGTTAGCGTTATTTGGTCGGTTGATTGAACTCAATTGATTCAACTTTTTAATGGTTAAAAGAAAGTAAGACTGTTTAACTGTTTAACCGTTCCAAGTCGTTTGATTTGTTCACATACGGAACCAAACACACTGAATGCTAAGCAAGAAAGAATGCAGTGCGCGGTGGAGGTGGTGGTGGTGGTGATGATGATGAAGGAGGAGGAGGAGGAGGGAGATGCAACGGCTAACCTGGAGCATTTTGTTGACATTGCTAGCACCGAACACCTTATGAACACTTGCGAACTTGTGAGGCTCGTCGGCGGGGAAATAGGGAGCAAAAACACAGTCTTGAGAGCATCTCCGCCGCAGAAGCTTGCAAGCGGCACAAGGTGACGCCGCCCCTTGTTTTCTTCCGGCGCCACCACTGGTACTGCTCTCTTTCATTGAATTAACAGTGTGTCTGTGTGTGATCAAATATCCGACTGCATGCAAATATATTGGACCAATGAAAAAAGCAAAAGAAATGAGGGGTCATGGAAGAAAGGCGATTGTGGTGATATATAGACAAAACTGGATAGCAGAAGATCTATAGTGGGACCAAGACTTCCAGAATCTTTGATTTCACTAAAAAACAGAAGATAAAAAAACCCACCATTTTTAAAAGGATTATGTTCTAAAATAAGAGAAATGGAGGGGACTAGGAATAATCACAAATTTTATAAGACTGTATATGGGAAATGTTTTTTTTAATATTTGGTAAATTACTTTATGAATAATGCCTAGTAGGCTAATACAAAAAGCTTTTATTTGTTAATTATCGAAACATAAATTCGCAAAATAAGAAAGGCATTTCGTAAATTAACAATAAGAAAAGTAAATTTGTTAAATTAAAATCATTTCACACATCAAATAAGTTCGCTGGTCGAAAAATATGTCTACCTAAGGGTGAACAAAACCAAAATTCATTTTCCATTTTGGTAATATGGAGTTCTTTTTGCTAAGTGCAAATAATCATAATACTAACTGATATGACATGGAATCAAACTATTGGGTCTTGGTGTCAGATTTGGAGTAGGTGTCGTTAGTGTGTTCCTGGCTGCAATCAGACAACAAAATTGTTAGATTGTCTCAGGGACTATGCCTTTACAAATTTTGACAATCAAGTTAGATCGATGTTAGAGAATGAGTTGTGCCTAAACTAGGCTGGCCCAGAACTATGTTATGATGCAAGTCCTCTAAAGCGCACATAGCCTAGTCCCTTAAGTGCACACAAACTACCCCTTGAATAGTTGTGCCTAAACTAGGTTAGCTCAAGACCTAACCATCTCCTCGTACATATCAATCTAACTTAATCGTTGAAGTCTGCTCCCGAGTTACAGTCCGTGAGGTGGTCTAATGGTTTTGTTCTCTGATGGCAGCTAGGAATCATGTTGGGAACTAACCTACGACACCTACTTCATACCTACAATCCAAACCTGACACCTATACCCGGTGTCTCGATTCCATGTTACATCAGCGTGTCTTATGACTATTTGAACTTAACATAAAGAATAGAATATTACCAAAACGGGTAAAAATTTTTTTTGGCTTTTATCCGCATTTAGGTAACCAAGATTTTTTCGTACACATTTGACTAGTAAACATGTTTGGCTTGTTCATAATATGATAATATCATTGGTAATTACCAGTCATATTACCTTATTTTAAACATGTCAAACAAGTTTAATAGTCAAACGTATACGAAAGTTACCTAAATGTTGACAAGAACTAAAGTTCTTATCTTTCTAGGTGATTAGCTCAAAAATGTGTAAATCAACAACTGAGCATACGTCGGTAGCCGACCTTCCTATTTAATGTAATTTTTTTATTTGTCAACCAACATTTTAACACTATATTTAAAATGTTATGAAAAATTTGTATGGAGACCATTGCAATAGATTGCATGTAGTAAGTTTTTAACTTCATTATATTTGTATAGTCACTGAAAAATTTAAAATTTTCTTTATATTAAATGTTTCCATCTATGAAAAATAAGATTGTAAGTAAATCGGGTGCTTTTGTAGGTGACACTTAGGAAAATACCATATCCATATACGAAAATATCGTTTTCATATGTAAGGACCGGTATTTTCACAACCAATGCGTTTAAAAGTACCAGCCCTTATCCGTAAAAATGAGATTATCATCTATAGATATGGTGTTTTCGTAGGTGATACATGCTAAAACACTAATCCCTACCTTCGAAAATGGGATTTTCATAGGTGAAAAATCCCTAGAATTGTAGCTTGTATACATAAGTAAACCTTCTTTTTGTTAGTATAGCATATGAACATAGGTTTTAATGGTATTTTCGAAGGAAGTAGAATTGTTAAAAGCGAAGCGCTGCCTGAGTTTGGAATCATCACTTTAACAAGTGAGTGCATAGTTACTTTCATCTTATACATAGATATGAAGTATTCAATATAAATTACGTGCTATTTGTGCATATTATATGTGTTCTTGATATTTATGTTGGATGAACCGAATATACATGTTTTATTTGATTTAAACTATATATGTGTTTCAGACCTATAAAAATATCAGGTAAAGTTTAGTAGATGCATGATGAGGGATGAAAGATGATGTTGATGAACATTGACAGCTATGAACTTAGTTCCCTATAGATAAACATTGGTAGACACGCTACAACATGTAGATGTTTTTTTAACTACGCTGTACTCTAAACATCCTAGCAACAGTGCCTAAAGGATAATATCGACAGTTGCGCCCACTAGAGAACATCATAATCCTAGAAGTTGTGCCTAAAGGATAATATTGGCAGCTGTGCCTAATAGAGAACATCATAATCTTGGCAACTGTACCTAAATGATAACATCCGCAGTTGCGCCTAATAGAGAACATCATAATCCAGGAAGCTGCGCCTAAATCATAATATTGGCTGTTGTGCCGAATAGATAACATTGGCAGCTCTGCCATAGGTAATAATAGACTTTGTGTCTAATCCTTAGGAATGAATGAGTGAATGATAGATGATTCTTAAGGTAGATCCTTAAGAAATAAAGAAAATAATGGTGATGGGTAATTGGGTTAATTGTTTGATGATGAAACCTAATAACTTTATTATTGTGGGTTGAAAACCCTATGTACTCACCAGGTTTCCCAACCTGACCCACTCAGTTTATTTGTATCACAAATGTCGATATGAAGCTATATTACACTGAGAGACTAACGGAGATGTAGATCACTAGTGTAAATGAATGTAAGGTCTGTTTATGGTTATGTTTTTGTATTAACGATGACATCCGAAAGTTTTAATATAAACAAAATACTTTTCTTCGAAAATACTTTGATAGTATATTTATCATGTTTTTCTGGGAAAAATTTCCGCAATATTACTCTTTAAAATAAATACTCTGATTTTAAAATAAGCATAAATAAATTTTTTAAAATGACCATGAAATTGGGGATGTCACATAGAACCTCGGACTTGAAATCTCTTGTGGATTTCTCTTAATAGCAAACTTCTGAAAGTCTTGCCAGAGGACCTCGTTTAGATCGACGGTGTTGGTCCTCCCTGAGTACATGATGTAAACAACATAGAGCTAGTATTTTGCTCATTATGTAGCACCTGGTTCCTGGTACGTGAGTTTTGCCTAAGTACTTGTGTTTTTGGCCGTGGACTCGGCGAGTTGGAGGCCCGACTCGCCGAGTAAAGACGAGACTTTGGGGCGCGGTTAAGATGGCGACTCGACAAGTCCATATTATGGACTCGGCGAGTCCGCGCTGTCTGATGAAACCCGAATTTCCAAGGGTTTGCACCCTATTTAAACATCCATTTGCGCCCCAACTCCGCCTCATTCACCCCCAGAAGCTCTCCATACGTTCTAGCTCTTGTTCTTGTGAGTTTGAGGCATTTTAGTGTCTGTTCTTGAAGATTTTGAGAAGGAGGTGGAGTAGATCAAGAGGAAGGGAAGGAAGCCAAGCATCTTAGTGTTCTCTTAGTGATTTCTTTGAGGTAAAACTTGTTTTCCCCATATCTCTATGCTTATAACTCCATTAAAGTCTTCTTTGAGCCCTTCCCCAAGATTGTATGTGCATTATATTTCGTAATAAGTTGATTGGCCTCTAGATCTAGGCATGGTTGAGCTCCATGAGCTCAGATCTACTACCTTTATGGACCCATGTTGCTTGAAGACCTTAGATTTACTCTTTTGGTGCATTTTGAACCCTAAAACCCTCATGGACGAATATTTACACGTAAAGTTTCCAACTTTACGTGTTATTCATGCTCTAGGAACCCAGATCTATGAATGGCATGGACTAGATTCGAGCAAAATCGCGTATATGGCTCTTGCATGAAACAGACTCGGTGAGTCGCTCATCTGACTCAGCGAGTCTAGTCGTGAGTCTCCGAGATTGTCCCTTTTTAGCTGTGTCAAGTTGTGTAGTGAGTCCAGGGTGGACTCGGTGAGTTGGGAGCCAAAACTCACCCATAATGGAACTCGGCGAGTCGATGCCCAGACTCGGTGAGTTCAAGGCAATCTCCTTAGATCAAGATCAGACTCGGCGAGTTGTTCATACAACTCGGCGAGTCGCAACATAAGTGTTCATCGGATGAAGATGAACTCACTGAGTTGTTCATACAACTCGGCGAGTAGGATGAAGGACTTGAACATCAGTTTGGATGGAGAACTCGTCGAGTCAACGCCTAATTCGACGAGTAGAAAGAAAATCCAGGTCAGTAGATTGGACAGGGACTCGGCGAGTTGGCGAGCCAACTCGGCGAGTCGGGTCAACTGGAAGTTGACTCTGACTTTGACTTAGGGCATGATCAGGGTTAAAATGGTCTTTTTACCCAAAGGACAGTTAGCAGTATTTGATTTAGTAAGTTGTGGGAATTGCAGCCGAAGGATTTCTGGAGCAGCATCAGCAGTAGTAGACAGTCAGTTCCCGATCAGATCAGCAGCTACTCTGAGGTGAGTTGCCTTCCAGTAGCGGTGGGTCTAAGGCCACAATGCCGACCCACCAGTAGGAGATGTATGATAGATGATTGTCTATGTGATATCATCTAAGTTTGCTACTACTTGATATGTTATATGCTAGCATGATATGTCGTATGTGATAGTAGTAGAGTTCGGTTGTTAGGACCGAAGGTTAGTCGGACACCCCAGATATGTCTGATATTATGTTTGTGTTATGATATACGTGATGGCAGTAGTAGGGGTGAAATAGTCCCTGAGGTTCGATTGTTAGGACCGAAAGGTAGTCAGCACCCCAGAATAGCTCGACATGGGTAGGTCAGTGCCCCATAATGGCTTGACACGGGTAGGACGGCACCCCATAATGGCCGCACGGGTAGTCGGCACCCCAGAATGGCCGTACCGGGTAGTCAGCCACCCCAGAATAGCCTGGCAGTATGTATGTTATGTATTGTATTGTATGTGGTACGATGGGGGAACTCACTAAGATTTGTGCTTACAATTTACAGTTTTGGTTTCAGGTACCTCTTCATCAAAGGGGAAGGAGCTGGCACGGTAGCAGCACATCATGCACACACACGTTGGTTTCCGCATCTATTAGATTTCTCTGGGATTTATACTCCGATATTTCGATTGGTTTTTATGATTTGGCTTTTAGACATGGTTTACGTTGTGATGTAGTTTGATCAAACAATGTTTTTAATTATTAACGTTTTCTAAAGTAATGTTTTAAAAACGAAATTTTTGGACGTGAAAATTGGGTCGTTACAAGTTGGTATCAGCACCACCATGTTTTCCTGAAAGACCTCAAATAATGAGGTGCATCAATACAGTCCAAAGGCCAGGAATGGCTGATTTCTTGAACTTCTTAGCCTTAAACTCTTCATTATACCTAATCTCATTGAGGAATGTGTGGAACTCTTCAGTTATTGGTTATTGCACTTTAAAACCCTTGGAGGTTTTTGGGTTCTAATAGCCTTGAGGAATGTTTTCTTTGACACAGGAACAATTCGATCACCAATGATTTTCATTTCTAGAACCCCGTCTTGAATCTTGATCCTCTCGAAGGTAATGTGAAGGATTTCTTGAGGTATTTGGGGATTCGGGGTTTTAGTAAGGGGAATGGTGATGGATTACGTGAGATGAACTCAATCATCAGTCTAATAGATTTTCCATAATCCATAGGATCCAGTGAGAAAAGTTAAGTGGTTTCATGAAGGATTGGATATGTGGTTAAATATAAAGTGGAACCTTTCGAGGATTTATTCTTTAAGATTGCTTTTGGAATTTATGGGGCATTTTGAGAAGAGGTCATTATTGTAGGTACGATAGTGGTAAGAAGTGAATGCACATTACCGTTTCAGACTTGAATTTCGAGATGAACTTCATAACACTTTTTTTGAGGTAGATTTCAAGGGGAGATCAAAGCAAAATACCAATGTAACTATAATGGTCATGAACTTCAATATATGAGAAAAGTTTTACAACTTAAAAATAGAAGAATAGGTTAGACAAAAACTCACATAAAATGATCCTATTTATTTTGAGAGGAAATGATTCCAAGATGAAAAAGATTTTGACTTCGAAATTAATTCACTTTCTGGTCTTTCCATCAAAGAGTACAAGCGTCTTGGAAGATTTGAGGATTAGGCAACATCCTACCCATTTTGTTCAGAATCCTATTGAATTTGGTTTCATTTAATGCCTTAGTAAAGACATCAGTAATTTCATCGTCAGATGGAGCAAAGGTAAGTTCAATGTTTCCTCTTAAGACATGATCTTCAATAAAACGGTACCAAATATCGATGTGCGTCATCATGGTGTGCTCAATTGGATTGTGAGAAATCGCAATGGCACTTTGAGAATCACAATAAATTAGAATTTGTTGAAATCGATAAACATAGACCAAAAGCTAAGATTTCATCCAAAGAACTTGAGAAGTGCAACTAGCAATAGCAATGTATTCCACTTCGGCTGTTCAAAGATCAATGAAACTCTCTTTTTTAGATGACCAACTAACCAATCTTCCACCTAAAAATTTACAACCTCCCAATGTGCTTTTTCTGTCCAATTGAAGACCATGATAATTTGAATCAGAGTATGCTTGAAGGAGGAAACTCTCATTTACTTGATACCAGATTCCGAGACTCTTTGTATCTTTGAGGTATCGGAATATTTGGTTAACTGCCAAAAGATGAGACATCTTGGGATTGACCTGAAATCTGGAACATAGGCATGTACAGAACATGATGTCCGGACGACTTGTTGTAAGGTAGAGTAGCAATCCAATCATTCCCCTATACTTCTTTTCATCAACATCAACACCTGATGGGTTTGAGAAGATCTTGCATTTGAAACCCATAGGAACCTTTGCACAAGCACATGTGTACATTGAATATTTATTAAGAAGCTTAGAAATGTATTTTTATTGGTGAATATAGAATCTTCTATTGTTTTGATTTACTTGGAGTCGGAGGAAGAAACTGAATTTGTTCCCAGAAAACATGATAATGATATTATCAAAGCATTTCTAAAGAAATGTATTTTATATTAAAATGTTGGGATGTCATCATCAATATAGAAACATAAGCATAAGCAGACCTTACATTAATTTACACTAATGATCTACATCTCTTTTAATCTATCAGTGTAATGTATCTTCGCATCGAAAACTGTGATACAAATAAACTCAGTGGGTCAGGTTGGGAAACCTGATGAGTAAATAGGGTTTTAACCCACAATAATATAGTTAATTTGTTTCTTCACATATTTCATCTCAAACAATTACCCCGGTTACCCATCTCCATTTTCTTTATTTATTCTTCCCTAAAGATTTATCATTAGGGTCATCTCCTATATCGTATTTACCTCTCATCGCCTTACATCGCATTTCTTATATGTTTGTTCCTAAGGACTTTTCGTAAGGATCATCGCCCACATCGTATAGAGAGTATTAATTCATGGATTTCTCCCCCAATATGTGTCCAGTAAGGGTTAGAGTATCATTACATGAATACGTAGTTACAACATCGCCTGAACTCATAATTAATCTCCTACAGGTTATGAGCTTGCCAGTGTTTCCACATAACTTGTTTAGATTAGTCAGTGGTCACCATTTATACTATGGTAGATGACTACATCACAACATCACAAGGGTTAGAGTATCATCGCATGAATACGTAGTTACAACATCATCTGAACTCGTAATTCATCACCTGAATGCGTAAATCTCCCAAATCTTCTAACGATTCTAATATTTCTACATCTTTTGTTTGTGATAAAAAGGATATGTCATGGGAAAGAATATCGTGCAAGGATGAAAAAGGTTGACCCAGTTTCAAAATGGATTGGGTTCCAAAGACCAACTGATCCCGCTCTGTGTCAGAACAACTATGGAGGCATTATCATCAGACTTCGGTTTGTTGATAGTGGTTGTTCCAAGCACTTCATAAGAGGCATCTCTCAACTGTACACCATTGAAAACTTTGTTTGAGAGTATGTGTCCTTTGTGGGACGGGAAGAAAGGAAGATATCACATGGGGTTTGTGCTTAACGACATGAAGAATTTTTGGATCTGTTCTGAGGTTACGTGTGTTGTTCTCAGACCTTCTGGATGCAAATTCAATCGGTGAATTACGGTTTGAGTTTTCTTCTCCATACTCCTGAATTTATCTTTACCTGATTCATTTTGAAGATAATTTGTTATTTTCTTATAGTTTTTTGTTAGTATTGTTTGGGAATTGATATCAACAAGTGATAACGAGCAATCTGAGTCTGTGTAAAGTACCAAAGCTGAATTATCTAGGCTCTGTGTTCGATGCGCTGGTAGGCAAGAAGGATTTAAATGGACTTGAATAGGCAAAAGATGAACCTAATAAATCAAATGACTTGACAGTTCTTGACCTAGATAGATCCATTTAGCCTGACAATATGACGCTCGGATAGGTTGAGCAGGGTGATATACATGAGAATCCACCAGTCACACTAAATAACCCGTATTTAGAACTGTGGTTTTACTTTTCCTCGATGTACGGATTCTGTCCTTAATTCTGTTATTGATTGAGCGACTGGGGAATTCCGATAAAGCTGGTATATAGAAAATTGTTTTCTTTCTTTCTTACTGTTAGTCATATGTTTCCTCCTCTATGTGATTGGATGAGATCCGACCTGGACTGCAACATATGCAAATCTATTTATCTGCATATTATATCTATGAAATTCTTCTTATCTATTAGCCATATCCTGTCCCCTTCGTGTGATTAACAATCCGACCTGGTACACAACATATGCAACCTTCTACTTCTCAAATCCTCTAAAACTATAATTAATCATAATCTAAATCTATCCTCTCTATGAATAATAGTCTGCTCACCTAAACTAAGGAGTATCTCAGAAGTTCTTGATTATTGGGGTATATGAGAAAGCGAGAAACATGTTCTAGTACAATTAAAATTGAACAATTATAGATTGTATGTAGATCTCGCTGCTCAACTTAAGTGGACAACAATATCCTTGGTCGTCGTCAGATGAATGGTCCTTAGGAAGTTTTATCTAGGAACATGGGATCAACTTGTCATGTCACTTATAGCATGTCCAAAATTTATCACAATTTTTCATGCTTAAGTGGACCACTATACCGGCAATCGACCAGATCTATTCAGAAAGGGGAAGGTACTGACAAACGGATTAAGACTGTCTAACAACTTTGATCCCCAAATAATTTTGTTTTTGTTAAATTTGTTCATAGTTTTCCTCTATGCACAAATTTAGGGGGAGAATTAAAAAAAAATATTCAAAAAATCAAACAAAAATCAGAAAAATTCAAAAATCAAACAAAAAAAAATAGAAAATTTACAATTAAAAAAATAGTGTTATTTATGTTTTATTTTTTTTTTTAGAAAATATCAAAAATCCAAAAATATTTTTTTGTGCTAATTTTTCTTCTAGTTTTGTTTTGTCTTGAAAAGTGATTTCAGTCGTAGATGAGACTCATGGAGTCTGTATCGAGACTTTTAAGCCGAAGCTTCATTCGTGAGCATCAAAGAATTTTCATTCGAAGGAGCAAGAAATGAAGATTATTCTTTCAACATTCAATCTGTCAACCCCAGAAGCAAGGTGAAGCTGAAATTGAAGATTATGTGACGGATTGCATTGAAGTCTCCTCAATCAGTCTGCTGCTATCTTGTACCTACTGAAGTGATCTGGGAGATTATTTCTCTCTGTTAGTTGTCTCTGAAGATTCTCAAGGTGAAAGCGCTATCTTTCAAGAATCAGTACATGAAGCTTCCTCACCTAATATGCGTTCAATGTCAAATCTTGACGAAAAGCCCAAGTGCTCCAGATGAAGTCATTCTTTGAAGATTCATCAAGATCATCTTGACGTTGCGAAGAATTTGAATATAATAGCTGAAGCCAAGCTCCCAATGAAGATTGATAAGAAGTGCCAGCTACTTTTTAGGGGGAGCTTGTTGGGTCAATTAGAAAAGAAAGCTACAAACTGTAACGTCCGGGTTTCAGGGCTAAGCATTTTAGACGATGTAATAGTCTAGGTGAACAATTGTAACTCTTTTTAAAGTAATAAAGATGAAATATTTGAGTATTATGTGAATTATGTGTATTTATGTGCTTATTTTTAATTATAAATGTATAATTAATAAAGAATAAAAATAAGCATCAAAATTAAAGTATGAGATAAGCCTGATATCTTTATATAAAGTTGTTGTGGTCGAAACAAGGATTCTGGGGATATAGAGAATGCCAAAATCCGAGTTATAACGAAAAAGTTATGGCTCGCCGAAGTTTTACGGCAAAACCGGCACGACACCGGGAGATGTAAATAGTGAATTTATAATGAAGGACTTTTGAGCCTTAGTGATCTAAACCAAAGTTGTAGTATATGTTAAATCGAGAACATCCATAAAACGAACGCCAAAATCTGACTTCGTATGAGGAAGTTATAATTTTTCTAAGATTCGGTTTTTGGCTTATGCGACCTAAATGAGAGTTGAAGATCTCATTAATAGGATATCAATGATAAAAAGACAGACGAAAACAGAGTCCGTATGTAGAAGTTATGAATTTTACGCGGACGTTTAACAATATAATCTCCTTGTACTGTTAAATTTAAGATTGGTCGAGAATTAGCCGACGAAGTCAAAATGAAAGTTATAGATCTTATTATTACCTACGCGTGGATATAAATAATGTCAAAAACAGATGTCGTATGTGAATGTTACGGATTTTAGAAGTCGGAAGTGTGCTGTGCGAAAATGGGTGATGTGGCACAATCTTGGTCATTGCTTTCTCCCCAAGGCTTGCCACCAGATGGTGACATGTGACACCAAGTTCAGCCATATTTCACCCTATAAATACCACCTCTCCCACCCTCATTTTCTTCACACCTTTCACATTCTTTCTTCTCTTTACTCTCTGTCTAGAACCTCTCTCTAGGCCCGAAACCCCCCGAAAAGCCTAGGGAGCCTCCCTAGCACGAGGCGGAAGCCCCGGAGTGCTCTACGGCTCCTAGAAGAAGAGCTTGTCGGCTTGGAAACACTGCTCCAAGCAAAGTCTGGTTTTCTATAAAACCCGCTGTAAGTGAGCTACGCCTACACTATTTTTAATATAGCTTTTATTTAATTATAGTAACGTTATTAGGAACTTATAATAAATACTTGGGCTATTATTTAGGGTTATATAAGTATTGTTTGATGTTTATATAATAGTAATAATAGCTAGACTATTAATTAGTCTCGGCGAATAATAGACTAAACTCTAGTGGTAATAATACTAGGTTTCGTTGAAGGAAATTGTTTTTAAGAAGCGAAGCGCTGTCTGAGTTCGGATTCACCACCTTTTCAAGTGAGTGCATTGTTACTTTCAGCTTACACATAGATATGAAGTATTTTATATAAATTATGTGCTATGTGTGCATATTATCTGAATATTTGCTGTCTATGCTGGATGAACGTTTTTATATATGTTTTCAATGATTTAAACTGTATATATATATATATATATATATATATATATATATATATATATATATATATATATATATATATATTATATCTATGAAAATGTTGGGGTAAAACATGGGTAGATGTAATAGGTGATAAAATGATGAGAGACCTCGATGTTGTTGTTGTTGATCCAGTCATCTAGCGGAGTATAGATGACGAACATGGACTCTTCTAGACAGTCCAGTGGAACACTAGCAGGCTCGCAACCTGTAGGTGTTTGTGAACGATGTGTTCACCGGTGTACTCCATCCCCCACATGGTTGCCTTTAGGAAATTTATTGTTAAGGAACCCCCTTAGCAGTGGTGTCCATCCCGATGATGATCCTTAGGCTAGGTCCTTTATGATAGGTGTTTAAGGACGTAAGGTGAGGATAACGGGAACGGGTAATCGGGTTATTGTTGATTGATGAAATTAATAAACGTATTTATTGTGGGTTGAAAACCCTATGTGCTCACCAGGCTCCCAAGCCTGACCCACTCAGTTTCTTGTATTACAGGTAGTGGCGCATGAGCATAGATGTGATGTTTTGGATGAGGGATTACGGATATAGGCTTGTAGATATGAAATAATGTAGTAAGGCTTATATTGTATTGTTTATACTTATGTACTGTATCGAACATGACATCCCGAGTCTTTTAATGAAATACATTTCTAAGGAAATGCTTTTGATAAATCTTTATCATATTATTGTTTTGGGACAAATTTCGCAACCGTTTTATTAAAAGATTACTCTTATTTTGAAATAAAGTATAAACAAAAACCGGTCTTTTCTGGCCGTGATTTTTGGGATGTCACAGTTGGTATCAGAGCATTAGTTTAAGCGAACTAGGAATTTGTAGGATTTCTAGACTAAAACTTAGAATGCTAAGCGATGATTGTGAGGTGTGAGCACTAGCTTATTTTAGGAATTGTGCCTAAAATGCTTTTATGTGATAAATGCTTTGTGCCTTATGTGCTGTTAATTATTCGGATCTATAGTTTGTTGCCGACCGGATCTGGAAACCTTATGTGTTTAGGATTCTATACGTACGACTACGATATTAGAACTAGCATGTAAACGTTTCGGAGAGATAAGGATGATTTGAACATCAGTCCTAAATAAAGATCCAAATTCACCTTATTCGGTGTATAGATCAAGATGGCAAGGACCCGTAGCGGAAACGTGAATGCAAATGGGAACAGAAACCAACCCCCGGTGATCGAGCAAATACCAGTTGTGGAAGCCGCTGTCAGGCCAATAACGATGGCCGGAGTGCAAGCGATGATCCAGACAATGTTGGACCATCAAATGAAGGAAACTAGGCGTTAGCTCCAGCAAAATCGAGAGGAAGCGACTATTCAGATCGAACAGCCCGAGTTGAATGAAGGGCAGACTGAGGAGGGAAATTGTTGGATTAAACCCAGCAGAAACTACAGTGGGACTGTTGGTCAAGCCAACCCACCGATAGTTAGGTAAAACCACCATGATGGAGGAAATGATGGACGTGGATGCAAATACAAGGATTTCATGCCATCCAAAGCACCGAGTCTATCCAGAAGCCCGACGCCGGTGGAATTCATGAACTGGATCTCTGAGATGGAGACGATGTTTGAGAGTTGCGAGTGTAGCAACAGGCAGAAGACCGCTATCGCGGTTCCTCTGTTGAAATCTGGAGTACTAAGCTGGTGGAAGCTATTAGCTGATTCAATGCCCAAAGGTGAAGCAAGCAAGATGTCGTGGGAGGATTTTCCGGTACAATTGAAGATGCAATACTACTCTAAGCAGGATCTTCTGGAGATCAACAACGAGTTCCAGAATCTGAAGAAGGGAAGAATGAGCGCTATTGAATACGCTGCAAGCTTTACTGAGAAAATGAAGCTTGTTCCTCACCTCGTCCCAACTGAACTCTCCAAGGTTAACAAAATTTCCCTCTGATTACCAGCGGACTTCGGTCCAATGGTCAAGCAAACTACCACTCTGAAAGCCGCCATCTGGGCTGCTAAGAATGTGGAGACCCAGATACGAGAGAAGGGTCTGGAGAGAGCGGATGTGGGAGAGAAAAGGAAATTTGATGGATCCTCGAGGTCCGGTAAGAAGGGTAGATTCTCAAAGTCTGGTTTGAGAGGAGGAGGACCAGAAGTGAAATGGTGCGACAAGTGCAAGAAGAAGCACTCTGGGAAGTGTGACGGAGGGATCACTTGTTTCAAATGTGGAAAGCCTGGGCACTATGCCAACGAATGCACGTTCACTAAGAAGGTCTGTTATGAGTGCAACGAGGAGGGACACATTTCAAAGGATTGCCCGAAAAAGAAGGAGGCAGGAAGACCGAACATACCACCGAAGCCGAAGGCGAGAGCCTTCCAAATGGAACTCGATGCTGCAAAGGAGGCAGCAGACATCGCTTCAGGTACCTTTCTTGTAAATGGTTTGCCTGCCAATATACTATTTGATTCTGGAGCCAACTACTCCTTTGTGTCGTGTAAATTTTGTTGGGAAACTAGCATTACCTGTAGAAAAACTTGATAATGCCCTAATTGTAGAAGTTACCAGTGGCAAATTCGTACCTATTAGTAATCGTATTAAGAACGTAGTCATCGACCTAAACGGAAACGAATTCCACGAAGAACTATTACCCATACAGTTAAACGGTTTCGACATTGTTTTGGGTATGGATTAGCTTAGCGCCAACGATGCCAAGATATTATGCCGAAAGAAGATAGTAAGGGCAAACCCACCCGGAAAGGAATCATTTATGGTGTACGGGGACAAACGGAGAGTGAATTCTAGAATCATCTCCCTGATGAAAGCCAGGAAATGTTTGTCCAAAGGATGTGCACCATACTTGGCATTCGTAATCGATGCTAAGAAAGAAAAGAAAGAGGTGCAGAATATACCGATTGTATGTGATTATCTGGAAGTCTTTCCCGAAGATCTTCCCGGGTTACCACCTGATAGGCAAGTAGAGTTTCGGATAGTCTTGTTAGCAGGTACAACACCGATAGCAAAAGCACCCTACCGATTAGCACTGACGGAGATGAAGGAGCGTATGATCCAACTTCAGGAGCTGTTGGACAACGGTTTCATTCGACCTAGTTCATCACCCTGGGGAGCTCCAATGTTATTCGTGAAGAAAAAGGACGGAAGTATGAGAATGTGTATAGACTACCGAGAGCTGAACAAGGCAACAGTGAAGAACAAGTATCCATTGCTGAGGATTGACGACCTATTCGATCAGCTGCAAGGTTCGAGCTACTTCTCAAAGATCGATCTTAGGTCGGGATATTATCAACTTAAGGTGAGAGAACAAGATATTGAGAAGACTGCATTCAGAACACAATATGGACACTACGAGTTCTTGGTTATGTTGTTTGGACTAACCAATGCTCCTGCAGCATTTATGGATTTGATGAACAGGGTTTGTAAACCATTCCTCGATAAATCCGTGATAGTGTTCATCGATGATATTCTGATTTACTCGAAAAGCCAAGAGGAGCATGGCAAGCATCTACGGGAAGTGTTGGAAGTGTTAAGGAAGGAGAAGCTTTACGCTAAGTTCTCCAAGTGTGATTTTTGGATCCGCGAAGTCCAATTCTTGGGTCATGTGGTTAACCAGGAGGGAATAATGGTTGACCCAACAAAAATCAAAGTTGTAATGAAGTGGGAACTTCCAAAGAGTCCCACGGAGATCCAAAGCTTTCTAGGATTAGCCGGATATTACCGAAGATTTATCCAAGGCTTTTCTTTGATAGCATCTCCATTGACAGCTTTGACCCATAAAGGAGCTACATATACGTGGAATGAGAAGCATGAAGAAACGTTCGAGAAGCTAAAGAATAAGTTATGTTAAGCACAGATACTTTCTCTACCCGATGGAGTTGAAGACTTTGCGGTTTACAGTGACGCATCTGGAGTTGGGTTGGGTGGTGTTCTGACCCAAAGAGAAAAGGTGATAGCATACGCATCTCAACAATTGAAAGAGCACGAAAAGAACTACCCTACTCATGATCTGGAGTTGGCAGCAGTAGTATTTGCCTTAAAGATATGGAGGTATTACCTCTACGACACGAAGTGTAAGCTTTTCGCTGATCATAAGAGTCTCCAGTATCTCTTTAATCAGAAAGAATTAAACATGAGACAACAACACTGGCTAGAACTACTCAAGGACTATGACTGTGAAATACTTTACCACCCCGGTAAAGCAAATGTTGTTGCTGATGCTCTCAGGTTGAAACTCAACCTTGAAAGGAAAATGCCAAGAGCGTTGAGGATTGAAGTCATCTCGATGATTGTGGAAAGTATCAGGAAAGCTCAAGAAGAAGCTTTAGAGAAGAATGACCGAAAGGAAGAACGTTTGGGCAAAACGTTAGTGTTCGGTACAAACAGTCGAGGACTGAAGGTATTCCAAGATCGGATTTGGGTACCTAAGACGGGAGGAATAAGAGACCTTCTGATGGAAGAAGCACATAAGACCATGTACTCGATTCATCCCGGTAGCACTAAAATGTATAGGGACCTAAAACCCTACTACTAGTGGCCGACGATGAAGCTCGATGTTGCAAAGTATGTGGCCGAGTGCGTGACTTGTGCAAGAGTTAAGGCACAACATCAGAAACCGTATGGGAGTTTAGAACCTTTACCTGTACCCATGCGTAAATGGGAGGACATCACCATGGATTTTTGACTAAACTATCCAGGACAAAGAGCGGACAAGACATGATTTGGTTAGTCGTGGATCGTTTCACCAAGAGTGCACACTTCATAGCAGCCAATGAGAAGTGGTCTATGGATAAGCTCGCAAATGATTACGTGAAGGAAATTGTAAGACTTCACGGTGTACCTCTTATGATTGTATCAGATCGTGATAGTCGTTTCACGTCGAGATTTTGGAGGAGTCTACAAGAGGAGTTGGGTACAAAGTTGTGTTTGAGTACTGCTTATCATCCGCAAACTGATGGTCAGAGCGAAAGAACGATTCAAACACTGGAATATATGCTGAGAGCATGTACCCTTGAGTTCCAAGGGAATAGGGACGAGCACTTACCGCTGGTAGAATTTTCCTACAACAACAGTTTCCACTCGAGCATCAAGATGGCATCTTATCAAGCCTTGTATGGACAGAAGTGTCGTACGTCGTCTTGTTGGCTTGAAGCCGGAGAGAAGCAGTTTATGGGCCCCGAGATAGTCCATGGGACTGCTGAGAAGTTGAAGGTGATTAGGGAAAGGATGTTAGCAGCCCAGGATCGTCAGAAGAGCTATGATGACAAGAAAAGATGACCGATAACCTTCAAAGTTAAGGATTCAGTTCTGCTTAAAGTCTCACCGTGGAAGGGACTTATACGATTTGGGAAACGAGGAAAGTTGAGTCCAAGGTTTATTGGACCCTTCAAGGTTCTTCAGAAGATTGGGAACCAAGCTTACAAGCTGGAATTACCCGAAGAAATCGATGGTATTCATAACACCTTCCATGTGTGTTATCTGAGGAAATTCACAGGAGAAGTTCCCGACATAATTCCAATCTCAGAGTTAAGAATGGATGAGAATAAGAGGCTGATCGAAGAGCCTGAGGCAATTGTTGACCGTAATACTAAGAAGTTACGACGCAAGATGGTCGACTTAGTGCTAGTCCAGTGCAAACATTCGAATGAGCCGAATCTCACTTGGGAAATAGAGGATTACATGATGAGTCGCTATCCACATCTGTTTGCTGATGCTTGATTCCGGGGCGGAATGATCCTAAGGGGAAGAGAATTGTAACACCCGGTTTTCAGCGCTAAGCATTTTATACGATGTAATAGTCTAGGTCAACTATTGTAACTCTTTTTAAAGTAATAAAGATGAAATATTTGAGTATTATGTTAATTATGTGTATTTATGTGCTTATTATTTAATTATAAATGTATAATTAATAAAGAATAAAAATAAGCCTCAAAATTAAAGTATGAGATAAGCCCAATATCTTTATATAAAGTTGTAGCGGTCGAAAAAAGGATTCCGGAGATATAGAGAACACCAAAATCCGAGTTATAACGAAGAAGTTATGGCTCGCAGAAGTTTTACGGCAAAACCGGCACCACCGGGAGACGTAAATAGTGAATTTACGATGAAGCACTTTTTAGCCTTAGTGATATAAACCAAAGTTGTAGTATATGTTAAACCGAGAACATCCATAAAAAGAACGCCCAAATCTGACCTCGTATGAGAAAGTTTTGATTTTTCTAAGATTCGGCTTAGCAGTTCACGACCCGAAACTCGAATTTTAGTTCGAGCGGTTTTTGGCTTATCCGCCCTAAATGAGAGTTGAAGATCTCATTAATAGGAAATCAATGGTAACAAGACAGACGAAAACAGAGTCCTAAATGGGGTTTCTACTAAAAAAAAGGCACCGGTGAATTTTCTGATTGGCCTATTGGAAGGAAGATCAACACTTAAACCAGCTGATGTTTTAGTATTTGGACGGGCTGGAGGAAAACATGCATGCATGGATCTTGTAGGGGTTTTCCCTCTTTTGGACTTGGGGAGTAGGGTTTTCACTGTGGGGCAAACTGCTTTAAAAGTTGCATCAAGAAAAGTAGCAAAACATGAGAAAGCGTGCATGAAAAATCAACACACATTTATACCCTTTGCATTTGATACTTTCAGTTTCCTTGCGCTCAAAGTTGTGGAGCTACTCAATAGAGAACAACGAATCATGCATGGTAACGTTATAACTCCAAGATCTATAGATGATTTTAAAAGAATTAGTTTTTCCATCAAAAAAGCGGTTGCGGAAAAGCTTGTTGATCGTTTACCCGCTACGTCTATGTAAAACTTTCTTCTTTAACAAACTAAAAAGTAGTTTAATTTAATTTTATTTAATTAAAATTGTTGTCTTCGAATTTTAAAAAAATCATAACGTTTTCATCCAACAGCCGTTTTCGACTGTATTTATATTGTTGAGTTCCTATTAATGAGATCTTCAATTCACATTTAAGTTTTGTCGACTAAAAATCGAATTATCTAAAATTCGATTTCCAGACTGTACACTGTTGTGCTAAATTTTAGAAAAACCATAACTTCCTCATATGAAGTTAGATTTGGATGTTCTTTTTATGTGCGTTCTCTGTTTAACATAAATTTTAGAAAAATCATAACTTCCTCATGCGAAGTTAGATTTGGATGTTTTTTTATGTGCGTTCTCGGTTTAACATATATTACGACCTTCGTTTAGATCCTTAAGGCTAAAAAGGAATTTATCCAAAATTCATTTTTTACGTTACGCGGTGCCATGCCGGTTTAGCCGTAAAACTTCGATGAGTCATAACTTCTTCGTTATAACTCGACTTTCAGCGTTCTTTGTAGGTATGAAACCCTTGTGAATATATACTATAACTTAGTTAAGATTATTTATTCTAAATAATATTCAATCAAAAAATCATTTTTTGATGCTTATTGCCTCTAAATTGACTATCCTGAATCTGTGGGTGTTATAATCCAATTTTTCATTAAGTTGCTTAAACTGCCCTTTCGTCAACGGGGCATCATCATCGCTATTAACATTGATAGTGAAGGGGATAAAAATGAAATACGTAAAGTCTTCTGGATGATCTCCATGCATAATATCATCATATTCGTCTTTAGGAGAAACAATGGCTATATTCGATTTTGAAGTCACACGAGTATGAACATTTGTCACCTTATTAGATACGTTGACATTAATTTCTGAAGCCTTAGTCACCTCAGGAATGGACTTGAAAATCGAAAATTCTGGTGGAGTGGTAATAGATGAAGTGATTGGAGGGGTGGAATCAGTAAAGATATTGGATGTTAATGGAATGGAGATTTGAGGAAGGGAAATTCCAACAAAAATATTTGGTCGTAGGGGAGGGATGGATGAGATCGGAATGATAGTTATGATTGGTGAGGATGATGGAGTGAAGTTACCGAAGACATCCGAACTAGGAGTAGATGTTACCTTCGTAATTGGTTCAGTGGGAGTGGGTTTTGAAGTCGTTGCAGTATCGTCTTCCTCATTATGAAATCTACCCTCTTCTCGGACATCGGTAGGAGTCCTAGATTCTGAATCTTCCTGAACAACTAGAGAAGGAGATCTCGGTTTCTTGGCTTGCTTTAAGGTATTGTTGGGAGCTTCGACAACATCAGAAGGACCAAACTTCGCTTTCCTCTTGCATCCCCTCTTCGGTTTGGTACCCTTTTTGATCAACTGTCTTAACTTATTTATTATTGGGTGAACACCAGATGATGGTAGCTTGTGATATTCATTCACTACAACATTGTCAAGTGGATCCTTGACCAACATCTCCTCCGGAATAGTCCTAAAAAAAGCGAAATTTCTTGGATCAGGCACCATAAATGTGGAGGTCTAGAGAGTCGAATCACTGCCATCACCGAATCAGTCATCAGTGGAACCTTGAAATGGCCAAGTGCACAGTTGACCACAATTGACCAAAATCGAGCACACGAAATATCTATGTGGCGAGTGATGGAGACTGTACTCTGAATAAGTTGTGTGTACAAAATAGAGCTATAATTAAGTTGTACTCCATGAAACAAGACATAAAGAATAGTGTATAACAGTTTACTCGCACTATCAGAAAAACATTCTTGGGTTTTTCTTATCAATTGTTTTATTATTTGTTAATATAGTTTTATAAGTCAATCCATGACCTCATATTAAGAATGTTTTTGTTACTTGCTTCAAATTTTTTTAGTATGCTATAAATATTGTTCCAATCATTGTTACCTTTATTTGGTAATGAAGATGTAGATATATTCAAATTAAATACTTTACAATATAATTTTTTTATCTACGTCTATGGAATAAACCAACCAAGTTCATTAATATTTTTTCCATGTGGTAAAGCTTCTTAAATGTTGATCTTTTAGATACTTAAAATTATAAAGCTTAATATGATATTTTTATACGATTACAACTCGTAAATGAATATTAATATTGTTCCATCTACTTGGATCATATATGTTTAAAGGCTCATTATCATTTTTAATATTAGTTTGTTTGTTGTCGTTTTCAGTATTAATTTGTTCATTATCATTTTCAATTTTAATTTGTTCGTTATCATTTTCGATATTAGTTTGTTCATTATCAAGTTTAATATTAGTTTCTTCATGATCATTATTATCAAGATTAGTTTGTTCTAGATAATTATCAACATTTTTTGTTGTAGTTAAAATTTTTAAAAACGATCATTTTTTTTATTCTATAAAAGCTTCTTGTTGCATTTTCTTTTTCTTTTTGAATCCCATGATTCGTGTGTTCCTCTTAAGGCATCTCCAACCCACCCCCAAACTCCATTTATTCCCTCATTTATTCCTTCATTCTTCTCCAATCCTACCCTATTTTAACCTCCATTTTTGGAGATATGAATAGTATCCCACCCCATATATGTGGGAATACTATTCATATCTCCAAAAATGGAGGTGAAGTTTGGTTGTCAACTTTAGTCTCTCTTATTTTTATTTTATACATTTCTAGTTTATTTTATCTACTAATAATAATTTAAATGAAGTATTTAATATTTATAATATAATGTTATATACTAATTTATATTAATTAATCATAAATAAAGAGTTTAATTAGTAGAGAGGTGTATTTGATAATATATATATAAGTTATAAAAATGGAATATTCCAATAATATACTTTTTGGGGTAAAAAATAGGGTAGAAAATTGAGTAGGGTTAGAGATGAAACCTAATAGTTTTATCACACTCCCAAAACCGTACTCAATTTTCTACCATATTTTTTGGTATCAGAGCTAAGTATCGTTCTTATTATGATTATGAATGTTAAATCTTTCGTTCATATGAATACATGTTCATCATGCATCATCATACATATTCTTATGAATATTCATCGTTACAAACATTCATAATAAATAAATAAATAAATTATCATTTTGTTTCTAAAAGTTATAATCATGAGTTTTTCAGGTTTAAAAATCTTGAAGATAAAATAACAAGAATAATTTATTAAATATGTCTCAAGAAATAGAAAATACACCAATTATTATTAATAACGAAGAAAATGAATCAGGATACACCTTTGATGCTCTAATTAATAAAAATAATATTAATAAAGATGCTATAAGAAAATCAAATTTTACACTATCTGAAAAACATAATTTTAGATATAACTCATTAAAAAATTTCTTTTCTAGAAAAAGTATTATATATTATGCAAAAATTATAGGAGAAGAACCAATACCAATAGAATCAACACAAGGAAATATTATTATACCAATAATAAATAAACAACAAATTAGAAATAGATTATCTAATATTAAAGAAGTAGATAGAACAAAAATCGCTTATATTCATATATCAACTATTCAAATAATTTTAAAAAGTACTTTTAGCAATTTAGACACACCAATAGAATTAGAAATTAGAGATGATCGTATAATTAATAATCAAGAAAGTATTATTGCAAAAGGAAAAGGAAATTTAATTGAAGGAAAAATAAAATTTGATATTAATATACAACTAGGATTAAGTCTAAAAGATAAAAATTTAAGTAATAGTATTACTGTACGATATAAATTATTAAGACAAAATTTTATGTTAAAAGGGAATCATCCATTTACTATTACATATCAAATAAATTATGCATTAACAAATTCTCATCATAGTATTACGTTTAAAACAGAAGATAGAATTTATATAGATAAGTTATTTACCCCTTTATTATCACTTGAATCACCAAATATGAATAATAATAGAATTTTTAATGAAACTAATTTTCAACCAATAATAACTACTCCGTTGATAAAAAGAAATCTGATTATAGAACCTCCAATCTCAACTATAACAGGTAGATTTTCTATATCAGAAAATCAACCTACAACATCTACTAATAGCCAAGATGAAAAATTAGAAGATATAAAACAAATGATTAAATCATTAAGTTTAAGAATATGACAGAATCATCTAGTAGTCCTTTAAAATATTTTAAAACACTTGAAGGCTCATATCAAAATACAAAACCGTGCATACCAGATAAAGAAATGATTATAGAAATACCACAGAATTTACCACAAGGAACAATATATAATATTGGTTTTGATTCTAAAGAAGATAAATCAATAGGAGATAAGTTAAATATAATTAGTCAAAAATTGAATAATATTCTAGAAATAGAAAGTTTACTTGTACTAAAACAAATTCCTGAGCTATTACAAAGTTTAACTCAACAGAAAATATTACTTGAAAAATATTTAAAAATAAAAACTATTAAAGAAGAGCCACATGAGAAACCGCTTGAACAAAAACCACTCACTATTAAACCACCTTTTACATGGTAAAAATAAATAATGAGCAATAAAACTCAAATATATTGTAATTTCGATAATAAATATAAAGCCGATTTACTTAAAAAATTATGGAAAGATTTAGAAAATTCCACGAAACATTTAAAAGAAAAAGAACCTGAAGTACAAGAACTAATTTCTAAAAACAAAAATTATACTGCATATCAATTAAATAAAATAGGAAGATTAAGAACTCAAATTAATCATTTTAAAATAGTAATAAAAAACATTAACAATTCAATTAATTTTCTTTCAGACACCTTAATAATCTGTTAAAATGAATTCAAAAGTACAAATTAATTCTTCAAAAGATAACATGCTTTGGACTAATATATTAAAAAAATCATTGGAAAATAAATTCTAATATCTCTAATACCATTCAACGTTTAGAAAAAACTTTATCATACGAACAAAACTGTTTGATAAGATTACACTCGGAAAGTGAAGAATATAGTAATCAATTAAAAAAGATATCTCGATTACAAGAAGGAATTAAGAAATACAAAAAATCACAAAATCGTAATTTAAAAACAATACGCAATGCTTCAACCATTCTAACAAACACAACTTGTTAAAACTTTGCACATATAGAAATTTATAAACCAACTCTAATGAGTCGAAGAAAAACAAATATTAATTCAAATAGTACCTTTATTACAACTAAAATACAAGAAAAAGAATAAGTCTCATATATAGATACAGGAGCTACTTTATGTTTCGGAAGAAAAAAGATATTAAAAAATTGGGAAAAATTAGAAAAACCATTAAAAATTACAATTGCTGATAAATCAATTCACAAAATTTGGTTCGTAGGAAGAGACATAGATATAGTAATTGAAAAAGCACTATTTAAAACTCCATCTATATATCAACACGATTCGGGAATAGATTTAGTAATAGGAAATAATTTTCTTAAATTATATCAACCATTTATACAAACAAATGATCATATAAGTCTCAATCACCCAACAAAAGGTATTATAAAAACTGCAATTATCAAACATTTTGATCTTATTAAAATAATCAAACAGGAAGTTGGCTTTCAACTACGCATATTACTAACATTCGCTAAAGAAATTGCTGAAAAACTACTCGAAGAAGTATGTAGTGAAAACCCGTTAGATCAATTAAAAAATAGAAAAAATCAAGAAATAATAATATTATTAAAAAACCCTAATGATGAAGTTAATATTCCAAACAAAATTCCATATAGTATCAAAGATGTTTCTGAATTTAAACAAGAATGTACTGAATTACTAGAAAAGGGAATCATTAGACCTAGCACAAGTCCTCATTCTGCACCTGCATTTTATGTAGAAAATAATAATGAAATAAAACGAGGAAAACGAAGAATGGTAATTAATTACAAAAAATGAAGGATGCTACTATTGGAGACTCATATAAATTACCACGAAAAGAATACATTTTGGAAAAAATAAAAGGAAATACACACTTTAGTACATTTGATGCAAAATCTGGATATTGGCAATTACGCTTACATGAAAATACGAAACCACTAACCGCTTTTTCATGTCCTCCTCAGAAGCACTATGAATGGAATGTCCTTCCATTCGGTTTAAAGCAGGCACCAGCAATATATCAACGATTCATGGATGAAACCTTAAATGGTTTAGATCATATTTGTCTTGCATATATTGATGATATAATTGTTTTTACAAAAGGAAATGAACAAACACATATCGACGCAGTTATTAAAGTTTTACAAAGAATCAAAGAAAAAGGTTTAGTTTTATCAAAAAAGAAATCAAAACTTTTTCAAACTACAGTTGAATATCTTGGTTTAAAAATTGGAGAAAATGGCCAACTATCTTTAACAGACAACATACGAGAAAAATTAAATATGTTTCCTAATAAACTTGAAAATAGAAAACAAATACAACGATTTCTTGGTTGTTTAAATTATATTGCAGAACAAGGATTTTTAAAAAATTTAGCAAAAGAAAGAAGAGTTTTACAAAAGAAAATATCAGAAAAAATACCTTGGTCTTGGACAAATACAGATACTATTCTAGTACAAAATATAAAAGAAAAAATTCAAGTTCTTCCTACCTTATATAATGCAAAGATCGACGATTTTCTAATTGTGGAAACAGATGCGTCACAAGACACTTGGGTAGGATGCCTAAAAGCAATCATACGTGGAAAAGTATTATTAGGATTAGATAGTGAGGGAAACCTCACATCTAACCCATCAAAAGTACACAATGATGAAGCATACATTGGTATTAAAATACCATCCAAAGTAAACAATGATAAAGTATAATATGAAAATGTCACCAAAAGCATACACTGATACAGATGTATCACCCGAAGTATTAAAAACTGATAAATATGAGCAAAAATTATGCAAATATATATCGGGAACATTTTCCCAAACGGAGCAAAATTACAACACACATGAACGAGAAACACTAGCATGTCTCAGAACATTGAAAAAATGGAAAATCAACCTACTCCAAACCAGATTCGAGCTACGCACAGATTCCAAATATCTACTTGGCTTTTGGCGATACAAATTACAAGAAGATTATTGTCGTGGACGTTTAATCCGTTGGCAACTACAATTACATCAGTTTCACCCATACCTCAAGTATATCAAAAGTGCCAACAACCATATAGCAGACACACTAACAAGAGAATGGAAGCCATCATAAAGCAATACTATTCACGGAAGACTAACTAAAAAAAGTATCTGCTTTTTCGGAGGCGGGAGGAATGACGTCAGCAATGACGAAAAATCCATAATTGAAGACACCTGTCCTTTCAATGGGGAAGGGATTATTATATTTATATAAAAGTGTCGGTAGAATAGTTAAGAGTGTTATTTTATTTATAAAAGTGTCGGTTGTATTATTTGTGATGTAACATAAAGTGTGTAACCCTTAATAGTATAGGGGGCTAAAATGTAAATATGTGTGTCGTTTTACAATCAAACGATTGCAAACCAATTATGTAACCGGCTCCTTTGAGCCTATAAATAGGGCCTTTGCCCAAATGAAATAAACAAGATAAGTTTGAGTGTTTAAGACATGAGTTGATCTCAATTGTCTTCTCTGTTGAAATAGTTGTTCTATTTCTGAATAGCAGAATCCTATCTAAACATATCCATATAACCATTTAGTCATTCAACACAATTCATCATCAAACTAATCCAACGCATCATTCAGGTATAATCTTTTCTTAATCTTTATTAATTCCATCATGTTGTTAATCCGTCATGGGGGGGGGGGGGGGGGGAAGGGGAGGGGTGTTTTCTATGTCACATGGATACCATATCATTTTTACCGCATCTACTTGGTCAAACCTTATAGTTTTTTCTTTTCAGCGATAAAAAACCTTACAAGTCATATACGTACTACCGTAAGTGCATCCCAAGGCCGCTCCTATTGTAACATCCCGAAATATCAAGAGTAGAGTTGAAGGGCTAAAAGAGTAAATTGGGAAAGAGTGACTCGGCGAGTCCATGTGCGGACTCGGCGAGTAGAGTCGCGACCTGGTCGCGTGTTAAGTGGCCGACTCGGCGAGTCAGTGTAATGGACTCGGCGAGTAGGCGCTGAGTGGAGAAAACCCTAATTCTCGGGGTTGAGCCTTATATAAAGATCACTATGTTTTCCTCCCAGCCTCTTTATCACCCCTTGAGCCCCAGAAAACCCTAAATCACGGAGAAGCACCATTGTTGAGTGGATTGGAGCTTGGAGAAGTAATGGTTGAAGGAATTTTGGGAAGATTGAAGGCTTGGAGCAAGGGGATTTGCTTGGATTCGAATTTCATTGCAGTTGGGGCATCACTTAGAGGTAATATCTCGTTATTGACCTGTTGTTATGTTGTTTCTTCATTTTGGGGTTTGTGAGAAATTGTCTATGGATGAAATGGGAAGTCTAGAGGTTAGATCTGAGGTTGCTACCTCAGATCTGGAAGGGAGAAGAATCAGAGAGCATGAAAGTCCCTGTGTTGGAGTGTTTAGTGAAGCTTACATGTCCCAAACCCTAGCCCCAATGTGCAAACGGCTTAGATCTCTTTGGATTCACGTAAAGTTTGCCACTTTACGTGATGGATGGGTTGTAGGAGGCTAGATCTATGTTTTGGATCAATTGCATGGCCTGGAGTGCTTCTGAATGGATTCAGAACGGTGGTACTCGGCGAGTCACATGGGTCGACTCGACGAGTTGCTTGAAGATGGCCTGGAACTCGACGAGTTGGAAGAACAACTCGGCGAGTAGGTTGAAGATAGCCTTGGACTCGACGAGTCTTGTCGAAGAGTCCCAAATATTCTCTGGTTGAGCCGAGAATCGGTGAGTCGAGGGATGACTCGGTGAGTCGAGTGCGAGTGGACTCAGAGTTGTTGGACTCGACGAGTATCGGGGTGACTCGGCGAGTTAGGTCGCATATTGAATAAAGTTCTGATTATGGGAACTCGACGAGTCACAGGGTTGACTCGGCGAGTAGGGTCAGTCAGGGGTTGACTTAGACTGAGGACTTTGATTTCGACCAAGGGTTGGCCGTTGACTTTTAGGGTTTGGTCAGCGATGTGGCCTTTGGGCCAAGAGAGAGGTAAAATAGTCTTTTAACCATAAGAGGGTGTTATGAGAGGATTTATTCTAGTCTCGAGAGTTATATTCATGAGAGTATTTGCCTTACGTGTTAGGCGGTGGCGAGTTCGAGATTCAAGTGTGGGGATATCTGCTTCCTGCTTGCCAGGTGAGTCTTCTCACTATACTTTACCTTGAGTAGGTAACCAGAGTTATGTGATTAGAGTATTTGTATGCTATATGTACGTGATGTGTTGTACTGCATTATTTCTATGTGATTTATGCTGTGCATGTTTATGGAGTTGGAACCGGAAGGTTCCCAGAGTTAGAACCTGAGGGTTCACAGAGTTTGGGTGCACGGACCCACAGAGTTATAGCTTCGAGTGGCTAATATGTGTTATGTGTGGTATTTTGGGGAACTCACTAAGCTTCGTGCTTATAGTGTTTTGTTTGATGTTTTTCAGGTTTCTTTCAGTATCACGGGACGGCACCGGCTTGATTGTACACACCAGAGAAAGAGTCATATTTTGGAGGATCCTGGTTTCTATGCAAGTGAAAATGGAGTTATGTTTTGTAAATTGATTATGAATAAGATTTTAAACAAGTGTTTCTAAAAGTAAAATGATTATTTTAAATGAAAATTTTGTCTTGAAATTTACGGTGTTACAAGTTGGTATCAGAGCCTTGGTTTGAGGGCTTCGGATGCGCCTTCGGGTAAATCTGGACTCAAACTGAGGAAGTAAGAAAAGTTTTAAGGAAATAATTTTATAAAAACGAATAAGGGTTCAAAGAGGAAGCAAGAAAGAGCCGTGTGTACAATCAGCCAGAGCCCGAACGGTGATTTCCCAAGATACCCTTATTTTGTGTTATGAGATATTTATGATGCACTTTATGAGATATTATTGCATGCTAGAGACAGGCTAGGTATTTCATATGTTAGGACTAGAGTGGCCTGATTTGTGATGCCTTAGCCTAGGACTCGTTGTTATATGTGTTATGCTTTTGAGTATGTGATGAGTGAGAGTATCCAGTTAGAACCCATGAGGGGTAGAGTTACAGAGTTTGGTGGTACTTTCGAGGATGAGCCGAGAAGGTGGAGTTATCACAGAGAGGGAGTCCTATGTATTCTTCGATGCTCGAATGCTGCTTGCTTTGTGCTGTGGAACTCTCGATGATGGGAGTCAGCTACCAAGTGAATATGACGATATTCAGGAGGTAGATGGTTGGCATCATTAGGAGCTCTTCAGCAGCTGATAGCAAAGAAGGGGAGGACAATGGAAGAGCCTAGGGAGTAACCCTAGCCAGATGAGTGTGCTTGCAGAGTAGAGAATTTCGCTGGGGAGCGAGCATGCGCGATGGGATTAGTGAAAGGGCAGGTCGAGCAGCTACTTAGAAGCTCTGGGATGGTCCGTGTGGAAAGTATGGGTAGATGTGGCAGGTAGTATGGGCCCGTACTACTGAAAGCAGAGGACCCATACTTGATACAGGGAGTATTCTGAAGGTTCTAAGGAGCGGATTGAGGAGTGATGTTATGGTTCGGGTACCATACATCAGAGCATATTGAGGAAGTGATGTTATGGTTCGAGTACCATACATCAGAGCAGATTGAGGAGTGATGTTATGGTTCGGGTACCATACATCAGAGCAGATTGAGGAAGTGATGTTATGGTTCGAGTACCATACACCAAAGTAGATTGAGGAGTGATGTTATGGTTCGGGTACCATACATCAGAGCAGATTGAGGAGTGATGTTATGGTTCGAGTACCATACATCGGAGCGAATTGAGGAGTGATGTTATGGTCCGGGTACCATACATCGGAGCGGATTGGGGAGTGATGTTATGGTTAGGGTACCATACACCGGGGCATATTGAGAAGAGATGTCATGGAATGAGTACCATGGGTCGTAGTGAAGGATGTTTGTGGTTCTCTGGTTATTCGGTTATGAGTAAGTTCGATGAGGCGTCCCTTGAGAGGGAGATCGAGAGCCCCTCAGAGTATTTTAGTAAGGAGTCAGTGAGAAGGGAGAATTTCGATCTGATTTGGGCAATCAGTCGATAAAGGAGATGTCACCTCCTATGATCGGGGAGGTACTGATTATGTACGTGTGAAAAAAAAATGAGGAGCATGATGTTTTAGTTTTGGGTTTAGGGGTAAACCCTGCAGGTCGTCATTGACGATGATTTCCCACCAGAGTATCAGGTAGCATGTGTGCCGCGAGGCAGTGATCTATCATGAGCAGATAGTCAGTTGGGATTAAGATAGTCGAGGGCCACGCTATACCTAATTGAGTTTAGTCGGGTGTACGGTAGTGGTATCAGCGGGGAGTTCAGTCGAGTTCAGCGGTGCCGAGAGTTTTCTATCCATGGGGTGTTGAATTTGGGAGTGGGTTCCTGTTCTTGGGATGATCCCGGTGTTGGAGCGTTGGTTAATGAGTTGAGGTGAGGGGTATGATGGTTTTATGGTTCAGTCTATGAGCCAGGGATGTTATCGAGCAGTTGAGTTGTTTGGTACTAAATTGGTACGAGATTTGGAACGGCTAGAGGCAGACGTGACGAGAAGTTCTTGAGGAGTTCACCAGAGGTTCAGAGTATATGAGGTCGATTCATTTCCTTAAGGGGGGATTATCGGGCGTTGTGTAGCACTTTCCGGGGGCAGGTGCGATTTTGCTGGAGAATATAGTTATGGGTTAGTTGCGTGCTATTTGGTAATGGTTCGAACCCTAAGTGGGGGAGAATCGGGTGCCGTATGTAAGAAAGCAGAGATTTGTCAAGAGCAGGTATAAGTGGAGTATATAGATATGCGGTAAGAAATCATGAGACCAGAGATGTCGGTGATCGAGGAAAGTGGTCAGAGTGAGTTAATGCGGGAAGTACTTGTTTGAAAAGGATGAATGTCTCCACGACAGGTGTTTATTAGTCAGGAATCTGGTATTGGTCGGTGTTGGGGCAAGTAGATAAAGAATGATTGGGCAGCCAACTCCCGGGTCCGTATGCATATCCTTGTTTGGATTTTGAGCGGCGGGAAAAAGGGTTTCGGAGAATTATTAGCGTATTTCGTAGCGTTAGCGTTTCTTCGTATTGCAATTGAGAAATTGAATACACCGAAGTTGCAACTTGGGAAAAATGAAGATCTAGTTATGGGGTTCAGAGGGAATGTATTATTGCATCTATATGGTGCTTGGGGCAGGAGATCTGTGGTTGTGGCAGGATCTTGTGATGTTCGGTGGGGGTGTTCCGAGGTATCCAGGTATTAATATCTTTATTTCGAAGTTATTCGTGAATCTTGAGTTGAGACGACTTGTGGTATATCAGGTATCTATGGAACTAGTGATAGCCCTTCGAGTATGGGCATCCAGGGAGATTACTTGGGAGAGTGGATCTTCTCAAGGGTGGGCATCTGTTATGACGATTGCCTCCAGAGTCTGTGATGAATATTCGAGACGAGTATGGGTAGCCGCCTATGATAGTCTGTGGAGCACGAGCTAGTGGAGTCAGAGGTTGTTGTGATACTGCGGGGAGCCGTAGTACTCACTAGTCAGAGGGTGTTGTGATACTGCGGAGAGCCGTAGTACTCACTAGTCAGAGGGTGTTGTGATACTGCGGAGAGCCGTAGTACTCACTAGTCAGAGGGTGTTGTGATACTGCGGAGAGCCGTAGTACTCACTAGTCAGAGGGTGTTGTGATACTGCGGGGAGCCGTAGTACTCACTAGTCAGAGGGTGTTGTGATACCGCGGGGAGCCGTAGTGCTCACTAGATGGCAAGAGAGTGTGATGATGGAATGTTCTCCGATCAGTGTATGATGTGGAAGAGTTTTGGGCTTGAGTAGCCCTAGTATTGAGTTTTTGGAGCCTGGATGTTGGACCGGGGGTGAGACTGGGGTCCCTGTCTCTATCGGGGAATGTGGTGAGATGGCAAGGGATATGTGCAGCAGAAACCAGAGATCATAGTGGAGACGATCCTCGGTTGGATTGTACTTTCTTGCATAAGGAAAAGAGAATTTCGTGACTTACGTGTCACGGGTCTGGGATAGTGATCACGGGGAGGAAGTTAGTGGGATATTTGGATCATGATTTGGGTGACCTTTGGAGGCTCAGCTGTGGAGTCAAAAGCTGACCTGGTGCCCAGTCTCGAAGAGGGATATGTGATGAGCTAGAGCTTATCCTGATGATGTCGGAGGACACCTCAGAGGGAGTGAACGATTCAGACGCTCAAAGACATGCTTCGGGCATGTGTATTAGATTTCGGAGGGTGTTGCGGCACGTATTTATCCTTGGTTGAGTTATCCTATTTCAATAGCCATCATTAGTGCATTAGTATGCCACCCTTTGTGCTGTTGTATGGGAGGAAGTGTCGGACCCTCATTTGCTGAGGAAAGTGTCGATTCGCAGAAGTGGAAGTTGTAGTGAGAATGGATGATTTGGAGTCTGATGGTCGAACATTGTGTCTGTGACAGTGGTATGGAATGACATCATGATGGGATGTCTGCTGAGGATGCGGAAGGGATTCCGCGGGTGTAGAGCCAAGAGTCTCAGGATGGATGTAGGGATGGAGTCTAGGACCCCAACTTGATTTTGATCAAGGGTCGTGTGCGTAGTGGTGGTGTCTCCTGGGGACGTTAGAGATGTCATCAGTGCGACGGGTTCTCCTAACCCGAGAGTGCGAAGGTTGGTGCGGCTTGGGTGCTTGAGTGCAAGAAGAGGACTCATGAGATTTCTCTGGGATTGAAGAGTGGGCCTTTCTGTCATCACGGATTGGATAGGATGGGATTTGGATCGGGGATCCGATGGTTCATGGCTTCTAACCTTTATGGGTCAAGTGATTGTTGAGATTTGGATCAGTGATGCTTCATGGGTAATTCTCGGATCGTTGAGTGTGGTTATCTGAGGGTACATCCGGTGCCCGGTTCGAGACAGTGGTCAGGACACCGTAAGGAAAGGGAAAGTGTGTTCGAGTTTCGATGGGTATGCCTTGTAAGAGCGGGTCCGATTAAGGCCAGGTGGCACGTTGTGGGAGTATTTCTGGAGTTGAGTTGTTGTAGGCTTCGAGGGCGAAGCCTAATTTAAGTGGGGGAGAATTGTAACATCCCGAAATATCAAGAGTAGAGTTGAAGGGCTAAAAGAGTAAATTGGGAAAGAGTGACTCGGCGAGTCCATGTGCGGACTCGGCGAGTAGAGTCGCGACCTGGTCGCGTGTTAAGTGGCCGACTTGGCGAGTCAGTGTAATGGACTCGGCGAGTAGGCGCTGAGTGGAGAAAACCCTAATTCTCGGGGTTGAGCCTTATATAAAGATCACTATGTTTTCCTCCCAGCCTCTTTATCACCCCTTGAGCCCCAGAAAACCCTAAATCACGGAGAAGCACCATTGTTGAGTGGAGTGGAGCTTGGAGAAGTAATGGTTGAAAGAATTTTGGGAAGATTGAAGGCTTGGTGCAAGGGGATTTGCTTGGATTCGAATTTCATTGCAGTTGGGGCATCACTTAGAGGTAATATCTCGTTATTGACCTGTTGTTATGTTGTTTCTTCATTTTGGGGTTTGTGAGAAATTGTCTATGGATGAAATGGGAAGTCTAGAGGTTAGATCTGAGGTTGCTACCTCAGATCTGGAAGGGAGAAGAATCAGAGAGCATGAAAGTCCCTGTGTTGGAGTGTTTAGTGAAGCTTACATGTCCCAAACCCTAGCCCCAATGTGCAAACGGCTTAGATCTCTTTGGATTCACGTAAAGTTTGCCACTTTACGTGATGGATGGGTTGTAGGAGGCTAGATCTATGTTTTGGATCAATTGCATGGCCTGGAGTGCTTCTGAATGGATTCAGAACGGTGGTACTCGGTGAGTCACATGGGTCGACTCGACGAGTTGCTTGAAGATGGCCTGGAACTCGACGAGTTGGAAGAACAACTCGGCGAGTAGGTTGAAGATAGCCTTGGACTCGACGAGTCTTGTCGAAGAGTCCCAAATATTCTCTGGTTGAGCCGAGAATCGGTGAGTCGAGGGATGACTCGGTGAGTCGAGTGCGAGTGGACTCAGAGTTGTTGGACTCGGCGAGTCTCGGGGTGACTCGGCGAGTTAGGTCGCAGATTGAATAAAGTTCTGATTATGGGAACTCGATGAGTCACAGGGTTGACTCGGCGAGTAGGGTCAGTCAGGGGTTGACTTAGACTGAGGACTTTGATTTCGACCAAGGGTTGGCCGTTGACTTTTAGGGTTTGGTCAGCGATGTGGCCTTTGGGCCAAGAGAGAGGTAAAATAGTCTTTTAACCATAAGAGGGTGTTATGAGAGGATTTATTCTAGTCTCGAGAGTTATATTCATGAGAGTATTTGCCTTACGTGTTAGGCGGTGGCGAGTTCGAGATTCAAGTGTGGGGATATCTGCTTCCTGCTTGCCAGGTGAGTCTTCTCACTATACTTTACCTTGAGTAGGTAACCAGAGTTATGTGATTAGAGTATTTGTATGCTATATGTACGTGATGTGTTGTACTGCATTATTTCTATGTGATTTATGCTGTGCATGTTTATGGAGTTGGAACCGGAAGGTTCCCAGAGTTAGAACCTGAGGGTTCACAGAGTTTGGGTGCATGGACCCACAGAGTTATAGCTTCGAGTGGCTAATATGTGTTATGTGTGGTATTTTGGGGAACTCACTAAGCTTCGTGCTTACAGTGTTTTGTTTGATGTTTTTCAGGTTTCTTTCAGTATCACGGGACGGCACCGGCTTGATTGTACACACCAGAGAAAGAGTCATATTTTGGAGGATCCTGGTTTCTATGCAAGTGAAAATGGAGTTATGTTTTGTAAATTGATTATGAATAAGATTTTAAACAAGTGTTTCTAAAAGTAAAATGATTATTTTAAATGAAAATTTTGTCTTGAAATTTACGGTGTTACACCTATTTACTTTATTGAACTTCTTTTCATATTAAATTTTTGTTGTATTATAAGAAACTTTGGTAAGATGTTAACATCTTATAATAACGAATATTTGAATTATAAACCAAAGAAAGCACACGCAGAAGGTTAGAGAAAGAGGAAGCATATCAATAGTATTAAATTTTATTACCTATATGTACTTTAATACATATAATAATTTATCATGGGTTATGGTGTTAGATCTTGCCTACATCTTTATTTGCTTATATAACTTTTAAAAAAGAAAATGTAATATATAAAGGCGAGTTGAATATTGAGAATTTAATAAATAGATAAAACTGTAAAATAATCTTGTAGTATGTTTTTTTATGAAGTTTAGTCCAAACCTCGAATTTTTTTTGACTCTATGGTCTTTTTGAGCTAGTTGGTTGCGTGTTTGGTCTCTCAGTAAACTAAAATTACTTCAATAATCTTGGGTAATTATTTTTTATTTTTCTTTCATTTTTTTTTTCAAATGTAATATTTATTTATCTATTTAAATAATAAAAAATAAAAGGGTCTCTCCTCTCTCTCTCTCTCTCTCTCTCTCTCTCTCTCTTTCTCTCTCTCATCGAGAACTTTTGCTTTTTCTAGGTTTTTTCTTGTTCAAATTCCCTATTTTCTTGTTTTGTTCTTCTATGTTCACACTTATCTTTTGAATGTCAAACCCTCCATGAGAGCTCAATCCAACTAGTTCCTCCTTCACCACCTTACCGTTGACGGTTAATCCCAGCCAAAAACCCTCCTGAAGCCTCTGAAGTCTATCAAGATCTAAAGCCTCTCTAGAGCTTAAGCACACACACACACACACATACTCACATTTTGTTCGTCACTGTTTGTGGCTCGGATTTTCCGAAGATGACGAAGCCGCCAACACCACCATTTCTTTTTCTTCGCCAGAAAAAACGAAGATGTTGGGGTTATCTCAGACTGTTAAGGTGAAATCGCCTTTTAGACCACCACCATTTGCAGATCTGGCTCACCGCTTGTCATGGAGGTTATCTCCGGAGAAGGCGAATCCAATTCTGAAGAGTTAGAGTATGCAGCGTCGTCGCCCACTAAGTTGAGCTATAAGCCTACCTCCGACAACATAGATCAGAGAGAGAGAGAGAGAGAGAGAGAGAGAGAGAGAGAGAGAGAGAGATAAGGTTTAGGTACCCATGTAGATTTGAGTCCTCGAGTGTTAGCTTCCTTCAGACTTGTGGGAGTTGGGATAGTCTTTTCTTGTTTTGCATTAACCTCTTTGGGTTTTGCTTGGTTTTTTGTAACCTTGGTTTTTGATTTCCTAAGGGTCTTCTTTTGAGGTTTTGTTTGTGGGAAAAATAGAGAGTTGGTGAACTGAGTAGGAATTCTTAGAAAGGGAAATCCATAGTTCACAGGCTTTCCAAATTGATCAAACATGGAAACTGGGTATTTCCCCCGAATTGATTGATCATTATAAAACCAGAGTTTCCCCCCAAACATGTGATTCCCTCCTATACACAAACAAAAACCACAATATGTACCAAGAATAGAATTCACAGGGTAAATGTTTGAAGAACCAGATGTTGGAGCACTTGAAGTTGAACATGGAGCACTTCCTGTACATATGGAGCACCTGCTGTTGACATGGATTAGTTGAAGAAAGCTAGTTGGATCATCATGATCTCAGATGACACATCTAGATCATATGTGGAGCATCAAGACATTGATGAATCATCTGGAATATTGATGGCTCATCAGAAACATTATTGACTCATCCACAACTCTATGGCTCAACAAGAGTTAATGGCTCAACATGAACACTTGGTGGCTCAACTCAAGTCAATGGATCAACATGATCACCTTGATGAATCAACAAGGTGGCACATGACACATCATGAACAATGAAGGCACGTCCAAATGCTCAAAGGAACATGAATTTCATCCATGACCCATCATGAACATGTGGCGGTACATCTTCAAGTTCAAGACACAGTCCAACATTCAAGAAACAACTCAACATGATCAACAACACTACTGGAAGTCGATGACATCTAAGAAGACAACTGATCAACATGATGCTCATGTTGCTCATCACTTTTTCTCTGTTGATCAAGAAGGTTCAAGAATTATGAAGACTCATAACTTGGATGGAAACCTAACGGAATACTAATAGAATTGGAATATTCCATCCATTCTCCGTTAAGTAGGGAAAAGATGTCAACTGATGACTAAGTCATGATGATGTGTCAACACATGATTGGTCAAGCCATGTCGTGGTCTTTTCCAAAGCCTATAAATAATCCCCTTGGGATCCATTATAAAATTGCTCTTCCTTACTCATTTCAGATCATTATGCACAATTGTTGTTTAGATTAGTCTTCAAAGAGCCATTTGAGTGTTTTAGCTTGTCTACCATTCAAACACTTGTAACTGAATCTTGATGAATATGAGATACTTTTGAATCATTTATCTTGAACATATAAAAAACGTTTTTATCATTAACTTTGTGATTCACAACTCTTTATTTTCCGCATTACTTGCCACTTGATGATTCTGAAACTTTGTTTCAGTATTTTCAACACTTGGATTACTCTAGTCTAGGTTTACTGAATTTTTCTCATTTCTTCAGTTGGTATCAAAGCTCGAGTGATCAACTTTGAGACTTATAAAACTTTTCACAAATTTTTTTGAAGTTTCAAACTAGTATCACCTGTTCTCAATGGCAGGTGTGAATCAAAACCAAAATGTTATCTATTCAGTTTCAGTTGCAAACAATCTTGGAGCAGGAAATCGTGCACCTATCCTTGTGCCTAGTTAATACACTTCTTGGGCATATCGCATCAAGTACTACCTAGAAGGTCATGACTCTGACATCTGGACCTTCATCTCCACTAGGAAACATACTCCAGAATTTTTGAAGGATATCAGAGTTCCGAAAGATGATGTCTCTCCTGAAACCTCCAAAGTTATCTCTGGATTTGTTTCCTCTGCTGCTCAACTTCATGACAGGAAAATCAAGAAGTTTGAGGCCAAGGCAATGCAAGAGCTGTTATCTGGAATCCCTCATGATATCTATGAGCAACTTCCTGATGAAGACAAGAATTCACCCTTCAATGTCTGGAATGCACTCAAGAAACAATTTGAGGGAACTAATAAGATTCTTGCAAATAGGAAGAAAGTTGCATTGATAGAAATGGACAACTTTAAGATGTTACCCCATGAAACTCTCTTTGATGCATATTATAGGTACAACATTGTTGTCAACAGGGTGAAGAAACTCAAAGGAGAAAGATTGCAAGAGGATTTCAATTTGAAATTCTTGAACAATTTATCTCCAAAATGGGATACAGTGCATATGATCATACTGCAAACTACAATCAATCTAGACACCATGTCTCTGTTTGATCTATATGTTGAACTGCAACAACATGAACCAAAGGTCAACAAGCTAGCTCAAGCAACTCCTTTTGATAATCAAGGACTCTCCCTGGGAAATTCAGCGCCCATGGCAAATCATTCTCAAAACTTGATTGCACATCACAATCCAATCCCAAACCACTTTAATGATCAGTTTGCTAACCAAGGATATTGAGCATATCCTTATCAAAGTTCGAGTATGGCTCAACACTACAACCAGAATCCGTACATGTCAACTCAAAAACCTCTTCAAATCGCAAATGGGTACATGGATAATCATCAAGCTTTCATTGGAACTATAATGGAATCTCCTCAAATCAATGAGGAAAAGGAGTATGGAGAATGCTTGGCACTCGTAACCAAGTTCAATCCAAACTTCAAGAAGTTTGTGAACAAGACAACTGAGAACTTTAGAGCACAAAGTTATCAGCAACCCCAACACTATCATCAGAACTCTAGAAACTTCCAAGGAGCAAGCAATAGTCAACAAAGCTTCAACTCTAAGAATTCATATTCTGAAAGTTACAATTCTCAAAGGATGAACACAAGGTTTCAAGATAACAAGTTGAAGTCCCATGAAGATAATGAAGTAATCAGGTGCCACAACTGTCAAGGTGAAAATCATTTTGCCAAGGATTGCAAAATGAAAACCAAGAAGGTCAAAGACAAAGCATACTACCTTCAAAAAGCGGAGCAAATCAAGAAGCAGTCAAAAGACAAAGCTTTCATGGTCATGGAAACTCCAAACGTGGAAGTCTGGGAAACAAATGATAAAGTAGATCAAGTTGAAGAAACTAAAGCCTACAAGAACTACTTCTGCTTCATGGCTGATGATGACAAAGAGCCTTCTCCTCTCCATCAACAAGTTGTTGAAAAGGTACGCTTTATGCTTCGTGATAATCATTTAACCATTGAGCCTTTTAATGATTACATTGACCATATTTCTAAAATGATCAAAGAATATGCCACCAATGTTGTATATCATGCCAGTTACTACAAAGATGAACTGACTGACACTCAGTTCAGACTTGAAGAACTAAGATGTCGTATGGCTAAGTTAGAAAATGACCTTGCAATCAAAACTGAGGCACGTCTTACATCAGTTGAACAATATGAAATTGTATTGAATCAACATGACATTACTGCAAAAGACAATCGTGAGATGTACGCCCAAAGCAATACAAAAATCAATAGTTATAAGGCATCCAAAACCCTTCTCGAACAAAACTCACATGCTATTCTTAAGGGACCAAAACCATCATGGATCAAATATGGTCTTGGTTATGATGAAATGAACAAGGAAATCATGGGTATCAATACTCAACCAGAGTTGTTAGCATGTGATCCAAGTCTCTTCACCAGAGACAATGAGGATCATGAACAGGTGGTAACTTGCAGTCCCGATGTAATTGCCACTTCATCCTCAAGCATCCATTTGGAAGTTACATCATCCCATGATCTTCCAGACTCGGACACTGGTTCTGACTCTACAGTAGAATTTTCTCTCAAGTGTCCTACCATGGAAAGTTTCAATTCAGAAGATGCCACTTTTGAAAAAACAAATATCCCTGACTCTAAATCTAGTGATAAAAAGCCAAAATCAAATGAGCCAACAGGATATTCCAGGACTGAACCCATTAAATTCCTCAGTATAGAAACATTTCCATCTCTTAACGCTTCTGTCTCTGGGAAAAAGGACTTAGGATGTAAATATTCTAAGAAACAATAGACTAGGAAGTCTCTAATTCCAGTCAACAAGGATGAAACCTTGAAGATTGTGAGTACTGAGAAAACTGTTGTTGAAATACTCAAGAGACGTTTTGTTCCAATGAAAATCTCTTCACCCAGTCCTAAACCACAAGAGACAATTGTTAATTCAACTAATGTATCTAAAGACAAGGGAAAAGAGAAAATTAATGTCTCTAAAGAACAAGGTCATACTGTAGTCAATCCTTCAAAACCCAAAGTGGTTAAGACTATAAATAATGACAAGGATAGGAAGTCCAAGAGAGTACCTAAGGCTAAGCCAAGCCAAGGGAAGACCAGACATACAAGGCCTCCCAAAACTTCAAGGACTCAAAGAACTTCTCCTTCCAATCATGGTTTCTCAAATTCTAGATTTCCAAACCAAACTGGAATTCACTATCAGAATAATTTCAGACCTAACAATCTTCCTGATTTGTCTAAAATGATGAGACCAAGGCCTGTTCAAACCAACCCCTTCATGTATCAGAATAGAAATTACCCTGTGAATTCTATTCTTGGTACATATTGTAGTTTTTGTTTGTGTATAGGAGGGAATCACATGTTTGGGGGGAAACTCTGGGTTTATAATGATCAATCAATTCGGGGGAAATACCCAGTTTCCATGTTTGATCAATTTGGAAAGCCTGTGAACTATGGATTTCCCTTTCTAAGAATTCCTAATCAGTTCATCAACTCTCCATTTTTCCCACAAACAAAACCTCAAAAGAAGACCCTTAGGAAATCAAAAACCAAGGTTACAAAAAACCAAGCAAAACCCAAAGAGGTTAATGCAAAACAAGAAAAGACTATCCCAACTCCCACAAGTCTGAAGGAAGCTAACACTCGAGGACTCAAATCTACATGGGTACCTAAACCTTATCTCTAATTTCATGCTTTTTGTGCCTGGGTACCACATGATGACACATGGTATATTGATAGTGGATGCTCCAGGCACATGATCGAGCACAAAGGATATCTCAGAGATTTCAATATCACAACGCCAGGTCAATATGTTACTTTTGGAAACAACATGAAGGGAGAAGTTATGGGACATGGAAACATATCAAACGAGAACTATACTGTTAAGTGTGTAGCGTATGTAGACGGTTTTAAACATAACCTTATCAGTTTTGCACAACCGTGTGACAATGATCATGAGGTTTTGTTCACCAAAACCAAGAGTTTAATTATGGATACCAACAAGCGCATCCTTGTTGATTCCCTACGAAATGGGAACATGTATCCTCTTGATATTGAACTTATTGAGGGAAGTCTTGATATTTGTCTTCTTTCCAAAGCTACCTCTGACATTAGTTGGTTGTAACATAGAAGACCCTCTCACCTCAACTTTGGTTATATCAACAAACTCACTGGAAAGGATCTTGTGAGAGGACTACCATTGTTAAAACTTTACAATGATATACTTTGTGCTACTTGTGAATAAGGTAAGATCTCCAAATCTCCACACAAAAGTATAACAAAACATAGTGTATCTGAACCTCTTCAGCTTATACATATTGATTTGTGTGGTCCTACTATCTGCGAAACAAATCTGAAACCACCAACTGAAGAAATGAGAGAAATTCAGTAAACCTAGACTAGAGTAGTCCAAGTGTTAAAAATACTGAAACAGAGTTTCTGAATTGTCAAGTGGCAAGTAATGCGGAAAATAAAGAGTTGTGAATCACAAAGGTAATGATAAAAACGTTTTTTTTATATGTTCAAGATCAATGATTCAAAAGTGTCTCATATTCATCAAGATTCAGTTACAAGTGTTTGAATGATAGATAAGCTAAAACACTCAAATGGCTCTCGGAAGACTAATCTAAATAGCAATGGTTTAGAATGATCTAGAATGAGCAAGTATGAGCTAGGAAGAGCACTTCTGGTAGCTGTCAATTCCTAGGAGGCAGGTTGGTCGGTTAGACCTCAAAGAAGCAAACATGTGTTTCCACCACTACTGCTGAAGCTGAGTATGTTACTGTCGCCAGCTGTTGTTCTCAAGTAATCTGGATGCAAACACAACTGAGAGATTATGGATTCAAAATGCAACAAATCCCAATCTATTGTAACTCTAAGAGTGCACTTGCAATCTCTCACAATCCAGTCAACCACTCAATGACCAAGCACATTGATATCATGTATCACTTCCTTAAAGATAATATTCAAAAAGGTCATATTGAGCTTCATTTTGTTCCTACAAAAGAAGAGATTGCAAATGTGTTAACAAAAGCTCTGGATGAATCCAAGTTGTTACACTTTCTAGGACGACTTCGCATGCTTAATCCAGTTTCTCTAGGTATTTGAATTTTTTTATCCCATTTTTTTAAGAAAACACCGAAAATACTTTGTTTTCTAACTTATTTTATTTTTTCTTTGCTTTTCCACAAAAAAAAAACAAAAAAAAAAACAAAGGAGATTTTTTTCTTTACATAAGAGAAAACTAAAAAAAACATTTTATTTTATGTATTTTGTCTTTACTTTAAACAAAAGAAAATACCAAAAAGATTTTATCTTTATTTTTGTTAGAAAAATGCAAGTTGTCATCACAACTATGCAAATGAAAAAGGTTAGTTGCTCCACACTTCAATGATTTTTCTAAATACTAAATTTTGTGGTTCTTCAGTTTCCTTTAGTACACAACTAATATTGGTACTTTAGTGACCATTAACAAGCTTCATGGTTATACTCTACTTAGAGTTATAACATACATCAAGTACTAATGTTATGTGGGATAATTTGAGGCGAACTCTAAGGTTTAGTTAAGCCAATATGTTATAGTATATTTGTGGCTTCCCTATCCTAGTTAACTCATGAGACAAAAACACGAACTTGTGTAATTTGAGAGACATAAAAAAGTTTTGCTTTGTGAATATCTATACCCAATAAAAAGTTTCTTAGTTAAAACAAAGAGAGTCAAGTTCCAAGTATATTTGTTTAATTTCTGCACTTTGAGTCTAGTTATATATTTAATAAGTTATAGTTCAGGAGTGGAGTCAATTTGAGACATATGAGAACTCGGCCAGTAAACCCCACAAAATATTGAAAATCTACGCACCTGCAGTACATTAACACGGATCGGACTGGGAAGAAGTCCGCTACATGGATTTTCATAGAAAGTCATGGACTCCATTAGTGACTTAAGAGATTCTGAGCACACCAATGAATTTCTTAGAAAGTCACGACCAAAAGTACAAATAGAAGTAAAGCTACGAATTATTTGCTTGTGTACTTTATCAAAGTTAGAGTTATAAGAAAATATTCAAAAAAAAATCAAAAATCAAAAGTGTAGTTATATTCTTAGGTCAACTATTATATATATATATATATATATATATATATATACATATATGTATATATATATATATATACATATATGTATATATATATATATATATATATATATATATATATATATATTCTATTATATATATATAAGAATATATATATATATATATATATATATATATATATATATATATATATATATATAAGAATATATATATATATAAGAATATATATATATATATATATATATATATAAGAATATATATATATATATATAATATATATATATAAGAATATATATATATATATATATATATATATATATAAGAATATATATATATATATATTATTTTTTCTTTTGAAGTTGTGTCACTTGGAATTTGGCGATACCTTTTGCAATGAAAGGGTTCAATAAAAAGGTATAGGTGGTAGGATTGCCAAAAATGAATGTTGTTCAAAATAAGTGGGAAACGTTTATGAGGACTGTCAGTATTTAGGGCTTAGGAAGTAACTAGGCCTTAGACACAAATATACTCATTGCGGTGAGACATAATTAGTGAGTACAAATAGGGTTATTCTGTGTGATGTTAAGGAATTCAAAACCTAATAATCCACAAGGGAATTATTTACAATGCAAAGTGAATAATGAAACACATAATTTAGTTGCTTGATAAATCTGCAAGTAATAGCAAGATAATCCTCAATGTCTCTAATTCAGTCAACTAGTGTTTCCTTAAAGTTCTTGTTTCCATATGCACACACTTCACTGCATTTTACTATTCCCTTCTCAAATTCTCTATCCATGTGCACACACATCACTTTCAAAGTTATATTATTTAGTGTTTGCTCTTTTATACTTTCTGTTTAACTCATGCCATAGAATCTAGGTAAAGTAGCTAAGTTAGATAGAGAATACCACCTACTTGATCATGGAACATCCATAGCCAAGTGGGGCATCTTATGAGAATGGATCGTCCTCTTCAAGAAAACCATATGTGTTTGTCTTGGTTTACGGAGCATTCTTTTATATTGTGAAGAAAGTCAAGATCAAAAGTCTTAAAGAACCATCTTGAGGCCACTTCGTGCTCTTAAACCAACATGGAACAACTTCAGGAACATGGACCAAACTTGGAGCAACAACATCAACTTGATCAGCATGATCATCTTGACCATCTTGAAAGTTTATATTAATACTACAGCTCGTGAATTTCTAAAAGATTCATTGAAGTACTCAGAATCTCTTATGTCACTAAAGAGATTCATGACTTTCTATGCAAGCCCTTTAAACACTATTTATTCCTATCTATATAAGCTTTTATATATAAGTGGGGTTCATGAATTTCTAAGAATACTCATCGATTTCCTAAGGCCACAGATTGATCCCACTGATGAGTTGTTATTTATTTTATAAAATAGCTAGACTCAACAATGTATAAAAGTAAACAGGTAAACTTGGAAAAATGACTCGCTTTGTTTTAACAAAAAGGACCTAGGAGATAAAGCAGTCACAGCTAGGATTTTTATTAGGTCTAGCTATTCATAAATAAATACTTATTATGTCCTTTAAACTGCAAAAATTTTGTGATTTCGTCTCATGATTTCACTAGGATACAGTAGCCACAAATACAATAAAACATATATTGGCTCAACTAAACATCAAAGGTGGCATCGTATCGTCCTACAGAACACTAGCAACCGAAGTCTAAACACAATAATATAATAATTTATTCTAAATTTCTCTAGATTTCAAGATTAGACGATTTTTCAAGTCTATATAAAATTTAAAAAATTTCAATTTAGCAATTTTTTTCATTTTGAAATCACTATACTTGCATTCCTTCTTTCGACCCCTACCCCACACTTAACTCATGAAATGTCCCCATTTCATGCTAAACATAATTAAATAACATAAAAGTAAAGAAGGAGAAAAAGGAACATACTCCCCTGATATAGAAGTGCAGAGGTCAAAATCGAATGTTGTGTGGTTGACATCTCATGTAATATACAAAAAACAGTACTTCTAGACTGGTACAGGAATAAACGTCGAATGCATCAAGAAAACGAACTCCATAAGATGGTGACACGAGAAATTGAAATTTGTATATGAGCATTTCCACAACGTGGCATAAGGATTTTCGCGCCGTGGTCTTCGAATAAAAGATACTGCATCACGATTTTTGTTTGGCCTACGTCGTGGTTTTGTGTTGCCACGTCGTCGCTGTTGTATCCCCAGAAAAATTATGCATTATGTCTAATCATGATTCTGGAAAAGAAAAGGTTATGTCGAGATGACATACCCCTCTACTATGATGTTAGACCAAATCTTCATTTATCATGGCTATAGAACTTGAAAATATTCTCAAACACCCTTCTCGGTCACAAGTCGCACCCCTTACTTACATTTCTTAGAAAAATCAATATCACACTCTCCTATCAACTCACTGAATTTAATGTCAGCATATCACGATTTCTGTGAAAAACAAAAACAAGTAATAAAAGGAAAAGCAAACATAAATTAAAAATTACAATAATCCTATAGTACTTAGATCCTAATAAACCAAATAAAATAAACATACTTTTAGCACATCACAAAACATTACAAAAATCAAGTATAGGTCACTTGTCCTCGTAATCATCCCCCTGATTTGATACACTCTTCTCCTCTCAGAGTATAAGTGTAGTTAGTAGCAATAACAACCAGGGCGATATCACCAAATAATGCATTAATGCCTCCATGGAATATCCCATAAGAACTCATGCCACTCCCTAAATAATCATTATACTATCTCGACCTCACATGATAAAGGTCCATAGGTAACTCTTATACCATGGGTGTGTGTTTGAGCTCCACCTAAATTGGCTCTTCGTGCGGCCTCCTATTAACATTTTGGCATGCTTCTAGTGTAGCCAACACTACAAACGCATCATCTAAAGGCGTCTCCTAGTCGTCACTCCCAAAATATCCAACTATGCGAGCTATTTTTAACAAACGGGGGTTTAAAGGTTGAACATCCTCTCTTGACAAAATCTCAGACTCTAGCTAATAAAAAATAACATAAAAACATGCCAGCTAGGTCACCAACATCACCCCATTAAATAGGAGACACCGATCTACTTTTAGCTGCCTGTTATGTCAGAAATTATACCATAAGGTAAGGAAGATGGCAAAACACATTTGTTATAATCATACACCACAAAAAGAAGACATCTAGCTAGGGCGCCCGATCACCTTCTGTCAACTGTAAACCCAAATGTGCATATATGGGCTTTGTTACCCAAAGGAGTTCAAGCTATATCGAAACATGGTAAAGGTTCAAAGAAATCCATGAAGGTTGCCCAAAGCTATATCGAAACATGGTAAAGGTTCAAAGAAATCCACGAAGGCTGCCCAACTTAAGCAAGATATTCTGATAGTGGAAAAGGAGGTAACGAAGTTTGTTAACAATTCTGTTGTTCAAGAAACTCCAAAAAAGTAGTTCCTTGGAAATTAGGTGTTCTTAAAATAATGAAGAAGCTAACCCACACACCTCATCATTCACCAGAAAGGAGGGCTATTATCGAAGAAATTCTCAAGCTGTCTTTTTCTTCACCTAAGCGGGATTCTGTATCGAACATCAAGAAGATTAAAATAGCCCATCTCAATCAAAGGGGTGTGATTATTCGAGAAATACCTGCTTCTTTTTCTCATACTTCCAAGAAACGAAGAGCACATTCTATGGTTAAGAAGATCAAGAAGAAGAAGAAGCAATTAGAAGATCCTTTGGATGATATTGTACAGGAGAATGATTTCGAAGATGATGGTACTCCATCTCTAGTTCGCAATGATAATATTGGCTTCGATTCAACTCAAAAGGACTCTCCAGTAAAATTGACTTTTGACAACTCGAAGTCTAGGTGGCTTTGTGAAGGTATCTAACATGGACATAACCACTAATTTGGGTGATACTTTAACCATTTCCATCCTTGAGCATACTATTGTCATACCACCCAAAGTTTCAATGACTGAATCCATTTTGGAGGAGGTTCAAACTTCAGGCATCCCTATGAACATATCTAATATGGACACAAATATCAAAAAGGGTAATGGGATGATGACTTTAGAAGCTCAAGTACCACTTCGATTACAACTTTATCAGCTCCTGTTTCTCTTATCTTATCCTCTACCATCGAAACTACTCTCATCGATACTTATACTGCCTTACCACCATTTCACAAACCCATTCCTACTTCATTACCTACTCCCACTATGTCACCTACTTATAACACCATCATGAATCAACCTATTACTTCAATTTTTCATTCCCAATCAACCGAAGGTGACAAATCAATTCTAGATGATAGTCAAGATGAAGATGACCCCATTGTCTCGTTTGTGGATATTCAATTCGATCCTGAAGATGAGAACATTTTTGATCACATGTTGATGTCATGAAAGCAGTTCAAAATCTTAAACTGCAAGTTGAATTCTTTGCTTCTGATTCAAGCTCATACAGAAAGTTATAACATGGTGTCTGGGATTAAGGTTAATGTTTTGTTGAAATCTGAAGAACATAGGTTGAAGGTTGCTATGGAACAGATTTAATTACAATATGAAGCACATTTGAAGAATCATATTTAGAATTTTCAATATGAAGTTAAAAAATTCATGATGTGGCTAAAGATAGACACATTCTATTTTTCAAAGAAGTCAACAAAGTTCAAGAATCTATCAATTTGAAGGTGGAGTCCCTCAAGTCAGAAATATCAAAGGAGGTGACTAAGCTTGAAACTAATTATGTGTCTCTTCATAATAAACATGATACTATTGATGAGGCAATTCGAAATTTTGTTGAGAAATTTACTACATTCTTGACAAAGGATTCGTAAGTATTTACCAAGATGGAAGATTTTTTGGCAAGCTTGAAGGAGTCATTTTCGAATCTTGATTCTTCTCCTTAATATTCTATTTTTCAGGAGTCTTTATCTTAAATGCTTTTTTTTGTCTGGAGTCCAATCTGAAAGTTGAGATTTCTCCTTTACTGAAGCTTTTAACTTTGATGCCAACAGATGCCCCACCTGTTAAAACAGGGGTACAAGGGGGAGAAAAGGGGTTTGGTTTATCAAAAGATATTGATCACGGAAAGGTTGTGAGGAAGGTAAAAAGCACACAAATTCCAACTTCACTTCATACTTCCTTGTCAAAAACCTCGGCTACAATGACTTTAAAGACATTAACCAAGGTTATTTTCATTGGTTCTTTTGGTGGAGGTTCGAGTTCAAAACCACCAACTTCAAAAGAAGTTAGAGGTGATAATGGAAAAGGGATTCAGAAGGAAGTGGAGGAGAAAATGAATGTGGAGGCGAAAAGGAAGAATCTCAAAAAAATAAACAGAAAGACAAAGACAAATTAGCAGCATTTTAAGGAAAAGGCAAGGTGATCCTCTAAGGTTTGACAAAGGAGATCCAGCCAAGCATTTTTGTTACGAAACAATTAAATAGCTTGTTTCTCTTGGAAATATGTTTGATTTTGAGTAAGCACCAAAGAAGAGCTATGAGATAGAGAATTCGGATTTCAACTTACTAGATTTGCCCATCAACCATATGATGTTTATCTCATCACAATATCATTATGTGGAAAGTTTGAAGATAAGGAGGAGTTTAAGAAGTTGAAGATGAGTTTCCATGTTGTTCTTGGAAAGAAAGAAGAGGAAGTTTGGTCCTTAGTGAAAATAGTGAAAGTCTTGGGTGTTACAAAGGATCAACTATTTTAAGGATTGTTGTAGACTTTCTGTTATCATGTGGTTCGAGCTAACAATGTTGCAAGTGACTTCTCGTTGGCAGATTTTACTCTAATGAATCTCAATGATATTATCAATGTTGTGAAGATCATGAGTGGTGTTGATGTATCAAAACTTCAAGTGAATAGCAAAGAAGACTTTTTGATAGGATTTTCATATATCAAGCTATTCATAGACAATTATTACGATTGTATAGACTTGACTGATGTGGAGCTTGCTTTAGCAATGGGAAGACAAGTGACTGTGCCGCAATCTTTGTTAAAAGGTCAAGGGAGTTTGAAGAATTTCTAAGATGGGGAAATTTGTGTCAAGCCTCTGAGAGTTGTATTTGTTGGGAAGAATAAAAACCAAAAGACTAAAAAGTTTTTGTTAAATGTTGATGATGTGGAAAGATATACAAATTCACAGTACACAAATTTCATAGTTCATCTTAGCAACAAGAAAATGAATAATCCTTGTGATATAGCTAAAACTTGAAAGACGATTTTTAACGTCCAGTTCCCTGGTACACGTTTAATTTAGTAGTTATCTATTTATTTTGAAAGAATGACTCGACGAGTTGATAGCCCTGACTTGTCGAGTAGAAGGAATTTGTACAAGTGGTTTAAGTGAGCTACTCGACGAGTCGCAGCCCTGACTCTATGAGTAAGACAGGTCGGATGAAACTCTAATCTTTAAGGTTTGCACCCTATTTAAGCATCATAATTGGCCTCCATTCCAGACTCCATCACCTCCAAAACCCTAAGCTTGAAATCCTAATCCACCATAAGTGATTTAGAGCTATTTCTTGCCAATTTGAGTGTTATTTGTGCCTTTTGAAGCTTTTGGAAGAAGTAGAAGATAAAAGACTCAAGAGGGAAGGAGTAGATCAAGGAACTACACTTCATTTGCTACTTTTTCTAGTAATCAAGTTTCCAACTTGATCATTCTTCTCTTAGATCTATTTGTTTGCATTTTATGAAAGTTTTGGATCAAGAACCTTGGTCCTTGGAGTTGGGACATTCCAAGTGGCTTATATCTCATATCTAGGATCTAGGAAGGGTTCCATGGCAAAAAGGTGCAAACTTTATGACCATGGAAGCTCCATGCAAGCATATAAGTAAGTTTACGTTCTTTTTAGCCCTAAAAGACTATGCATGTAGGGAATTCTTGGAACTTTATGTGTCCAACAGATTTTAAAACCCTAGATCTAGATTTATATGAGTGGATTTGAGATTCTATGGCCTTTTGGACAAGATCCATGTCTTATAGGAATTAGGGTTTTGTCTAAACCCTTTTAGAAGAGTTATGGATGGGTAAAGTTGGAAACTTGACCCTTAGAAAAGCCTTTCCATTGGGCAAACGAACTAAGAACCTTGGATCTAGAAGATAGGGGCTTAATCTATTATGTTGGCCAAAGAGACAAAAGGACTCGTCAAGTCCATAAGGGAAATCGACGAGTCGTGCCGTGTTGTCCCGATTTCATTTAGTAGAACTCGACGAGTCTGTAGAGGGACTCGACGAGTAGATGAGCCAAGTGGCGACTGACCAGCTCAAAAGGACACGATGAGTCGGTGGAACGACTCGGCGAGTTGATTCGTGATTTACGGAATTCCGAGCTATAGAACTCGGCGAGTCGAAAAATTGACCCTGCGAGTTGGTCAACCCAGAATGTTGACTTTTACCAGAATGTTGACTTTGACTAGAGTGTTGACTTTTCACTAGGGGTAAAATGGACATTTTACCCTATGAAGAGTTATTAGTTTTTGATTAAGTGTTATAATGGAATTTATAGTCGGAGAGTTGCCAAGTGTGGGCGAGGCCCATATCTCACAATTTAGTTTGATTATGGATATATGCGTGACTGATAGAACAAGTTCTACATGTTGTCTCTATGGTACATGTAAGTTTTTTTAGTAGCTGAGTGTGGGCGGGGCCCGTATCTCACAACAGTTGAGTATGGGAGGGCCTTTATCTCAAAGTAGTAGAGTGTGAGCGGGGATTATATCTGAGAGTCAGCGGAGTGTGGGTGGGGCCCATATCTCCTAGTTAACGGAGTGTGGGGTGCTTATCTCCAAGAGTGTGGGTGGGGCTCGCATCTCTTAGTTACATGTTATATTTTTATGGTATGTGGTAGTTTGGGGGAGCTCGCTAAGCTTTCTGCTTACGGTTTTCAGTTTTGGTTTCAGGTACTTCCACTAGCAAAGGGAAGGGCTCGGGATAATCGCATTATACACACCACAGTCTTTATCCTGGGAGTTTTACTCTAATATTTTGATATATGATAGATATTATGATACTTTATGATACATGATTCATGATTTTATATATGATTATGGATGATTTTATGGTTTTAATAACGATTTGAAAACGAAATTTTGGACTGTATTTTTCGGATGTTTCAAGTTGGTATTAGAGCCTTGGTTTGCGAGATTTGGGCACACTTTCGGGTGTGTCTGAACTCAAACTAAGGAAGTGGTATAAAATTTTCAAAAGAAAAACCATTTTTATTAAAGGATTTTGGGAAAAGAAAAGAAATTCAACAAAAGAATTTTGAAAAGAGGAAAGGGTATGGTGCTTGCAATCAGCCGAGCTTAAGTAAGTACTCCCAAATTACCCATATAAGTTTATGTTATGATATGTTTATCAGCTTTATGAGAACAACATGCTAGATTAGGACGAAGCATCTAGGAAGCATGCCTTATGTGCATGTTATATGTGTATCAACTTTATGAGAAATACATCCAAGTACAGATCAGTCAATATGATAACCAGAGTAGTATATGCTTGATTACATGTACTCAATGCTCAAATGTTGCTTGCTTGGTGCTTTTAGGAGTTCTAGTTATATTTTTCTAACTAGTAAATGAATATGTTAATTTACATATTGCAAGGACTAAATAATTTCAGAACGACAGGTTTAGCTCTATTTCACAGCTCTTGTTTAAGTCTAACCATTGTAGGTAGAACCTCTCATTCGAAGAATTATCTAGACCTAGTGATATGTAATAGTATTCGCGAGCTAGTTAGGGGAAGATAACATGGACTTCTGATGCAGTTGATGGTGAAGAGTAGGATGGTGATTACCCTAGGGCAAGCCTAGGATGAGAGTAGTGCATGAAGAAGTAGTAGTAGAAGGGTCTCGGTGGAGTCGAGGAAGTTATTGAGGAAAGTATGGATAGATGTGGAAGGTAGTATAGGTCCATACAACTGAAAGCAGAGGATTTGTACTTGAATCAAGGAAGGCTGAGATGAATCTTGGAAACTTGCATTATTTGAGATCCCTCCGGTTATGTTCATTATTCTGATGTTTGCTATGATGTGTTTTTTAGAATGGTGGTGTTACGCCATAGACCAGTAGTCGGCAGTTCAGATGCCAGTGAGGGATCAGGCTCAGGCTTTGCAGCCGAGCAGACCAGGGAGTTCATCTCCTCAGAGATCACGCACAACATACTACGCCAGACTCCTATGATCTTTGGAATGATTGAGGAGGGCATTCTTGAGCTTTTGGATGAGAGGTTGAGTTCTTTCCGCACTGAGATGACGGTCATGATGGGGTTGTGCACGTTGACTTTTAGGGAGTTCAGGGCTTGTGGAGCTCCTGACTACCATGGGGCTCGGGACTCCATTGCAAGTACCAAATGGTTAGCAGATTTCGCCAACGTGTTCCGCACCAGCAGATGTTCCGAAGGGGCAAGCTTAGGCTTGTGTCCTTTCTTCTGAAGGACAGGGCACGTGACTGGTGGGAAGAGGTTGGGAGAGCCATTGGTGATGATACAATGTTGGATGCAATGACCTGGAGTGATTTCATGACCCGGTTCAGGGCCGAGTTTGCACCTGTGATCAAGGTGCAATAGCTAGTGAATGAGTTCCAGGATCTTCAGCAGACTACTAAGACTGTGTCGTAGATCACCACCAAGTTCAGGCGGAGGGCCCTTCTAGTTTCGCAGTATGTGGTGGACGAGGCGATGAAGAAGGCCTGATATCATGAGATGTTGTGTAGTGATATCTGCCAGTTCTTAAGCCGGTCCAGCTCCAAGACACTATAGGATATGATTGCAAGGGCTCGTGAAAGGGAGATTGATTTAGAGATAGAGAGGAAGAGGAAGCCAGATTTGGTATCTGGCATGGAGGGCTCAGGCAAGAAGCCCGAGATAGATTCCCAAGGGAAGGGACAACAGGACTAAGGCTGCTGCAGCAAGTGTGGCAGATCACATGAGGAGACGTGCAGGGCGGGAATTTCATGGTGCTTCAAATGCGGCCGAATAGGGCATGTGAGCAGAGATTGCACTGTTGCTTCTACCACCATTACCACCACATTATCTTATCTGATTTGTTTTCAATGCAATCAGAAGGGCCAAAAGAGGTCCAAGGGTCCGAGTTTAGCAGCAGCTGGGAAGGTGATGGTGCCCGCCCCTGCTACATGTAGGATTACAGACGGTTGTCAGGGTTGGGCTGAGGCACCAGTGACGAAGAGTAGAGCCTTCCAGTTGACAACAGAGGAGGCAAGTGCAGCTCCTGGTGTGGTTACGGGTATGTATATTCTCCATTATCTCTTATTTATTTATGATTATTGCTTATGTTTATGTGTTTTATTATAGGATCGTTCTTAGTGAACGGCATATCAGCTATGGTAATGTTTGATTCGGGAGCTACCCGATCTTTTGTGTCGCTCGCAATTAGTAAGTGATGTAGTAGAGCTCCGGAGAAGCTGGATTGCCCACTTGATGTAGAGATAGCAGATGATAGGACTGTCAGGGTTGCGAGGTTTCATAGAGGATGTACACTACGGTTATATGATGAACAGTTTTCAGTGGATTTGGTTCCTATTCCCCGGCGAGGGAATAAGGTTATAGTGGCTATGGATTGGTTGAGCCCCAATTGGAAAATGTGATTCATTGTAAGCTACAGCTAGTGAGGGTTCACACTCCTAGTGGTGGATAGCTAGTGATTCAGGGCGAGAGGCCACAGCGTGGACTGATTCTCTGTTCAGCAGCGAGAGTGAGGCGCCACATACAGCAGGGTTACACATGATATGTCGCCTATGTGATGGATACCCGAGATAAGGGTAAGGCAGCAATTGATGATATATCGATAGTGCGAGAGTACCCAGACATATTCCCGAAGGATTTACCTGGGATGCGTACTGAGAGACAGGTTGAGTTTTGGATTGACATGGTCCCTGGTGTGGCATTGATAGCCAAGGAACCATATTGGTTGGCTCCTCTCGAGATGCATGAGTTTTCTACGCAACTACAAGAGCTGCTAGACAAGGGTTTTATCAGGCCGAGCAATTCACCATGGGGAGCCCTAATCCTATTTGTGAAGAAGAATGAAGGGTCACATCACATGTGCATAGACTACCGGGAGCTGAACATGGTAACAGTGAAGAACCATTACCTAATTCCGAGGATAGATGATTTGTTTGACCAACTTCAGGGAGCATCTTGGTTCTCCAAGATTGATCTACGGTAAGGGTATCACTAGATGTGATTAAGGGATGATGTGCAGAAGACAACTTCTAGGACTCGCTATGGTCATTATGAGTTTATGGTGATGCCTTTTGGGCTCACCAATGCTCCAGCAGCATTCATGGATCTCATGAACCGCATGTGCAGACCGATGCTGGATCAAGTCTATAATAGTTTTCATCGATGACAACTTCGTTTACTCCAAGACTCAAGGACAACATGAGGAGCACCTAAGAGAGGTGTTGGAGACACTGAGGAGGAAGAGACTTTTTGCGAAGTTCTCCATGTGTGAGTTCTAGTTGCACGAGGTGCAGTTCATGGGGCATCTCGTTAACCAGAAAGGTATTCTGGTAGATCTGGCCAAGATAGAGGTCGTGATGCAGTGGGACATTCCAAGGTCTTTAACTGAGATTCAGAGTTTCCTGGGTCTAGCAGGGTTATACAAGAGATTTATCCAAGACTTCTCCAAGATTGCAGTTCCATTGATCCGACTAACCAACAAGTCGGTAGGTTTTCGCTATGAACTTGAGCAACAGGCAGCCTTTGAGACGCTCAGGTAGCGATGGTGCGAGGCACCGATTCTGACCTTACAATAGGGAGTTGATGACTTCATAGTTTACTATAATGCCTCAATCACTGATATGGGTGTTGTTCTGATGCAGAGGGGCCATGTGATAACTTATGTTTCGAGGCAGCTAAAGCCTCACGAGGCTAACTATCCTACGCATGATTTAGAGTTGGGGGCTATGGTTTTCACCCTCAACATTTGGCGGCATTACGTCTATAGGGTCCGGTGTACCATTTACACGGAGCACAAGATTTTGAGGTACCTCATGGATCAACCAAATCTGAACATAAGGCAATGTCGGTAGTTAGATGTGGTTAAGGATTATGATTGTGAGATCCTTTTTCACCTGGGCAAGGCCAACGTAGTGGCCGATGCCCTGAGCTACAAGACGGTAGCAGCCTCGATCCAAGACATCTTTCTGAGGATGACAATGATTACTCCATTCCTGGAGCAGATGAAAGAGACCAAGGTCGAGGGCATGAAGGAGGAGCGTTAGAAGTGCGAGTAGATTATAGGCCAGACGTCCTCCTTCGATTACGACAGCCGGGGGCTATTGACCCTACATGGGAGGGTCTAGGTGTTGTACTGCGGCAGAGTGTGGCTGGTATTGATGGATGAGGCCCACAAGTCTAGGTTCTCCATTCATCTGGGAGTGACTAATATTTACAGATATCTTCGATCCCATTGCTAGTGGCCCTGCATGAAGCGGGACATAGCTTGGTACGTGGAGAGATGTATGATCTGTAGGAATGTCAAGGTAGAGCACCAGAGGCCTCACAACAAGATGTAGCCGTTAGACATTCCCGTGTGGAAATAGGAGGATATCATCATGGAATTCATTACTAAGCTTTCCAGGACCGCACATGTGCACGATCCGATATGGGTCATTGTGGACCAGTTGACCAAGAGCGCTCACTTCATACCAATCCAGGACATCATCTCAGCCAAGAAGCTGGCCGAGATTTATGTGCGAGTGGTTGTGGCAACTCATGGAGTGCCTGTCTCAGTGGTGTCAGATCGAGATGTCTGTTTTATTTCCAGATTTAGGAAGCGGTTTCACGACAAGATTGATACTCGTCTCTACTTCAGCACTACTTTCCACCCCCATATGGAAGGACAAAGTGAGAGGACGATTCAAACTCTCAAGGACATGCTTCGAGAATGCGGTTTGGATTTCGGTGGTAGTTGGGATACGTATCTTCTGTTAGCGGAATTTTCATATAACAACAGTTACCACGGCAGTATAAACTGGCCTCCCTTCAAGATGCTCTATGGGAAGAAGTGTAGGACCCCAATCTATTGGGGTGACGTCGGTCAGAGGGTCATGGGTAGTATGGAGGTAGTACTCAAGACCATGAAGTGGATCCAAACAAGCACCATTCGGATTTGGAGTTTCAAGTGGGCGACATGGTCCTCCTGGAAGTCTCACCCTGGATGGGTGTTATCAGGTTTCGGAAGCGGGAAAAGCTGGGCCCCAGGTTCATCAGTCTATTTAGGGTTTTGGCCTGGGTGGGTCGCGTTTCTTAGCAGTAAGATCTTCCAGTAGAGCTTAGCCAGATTCATAGCACCTTCCATGTTTCTCAGTTGCAAAAGTGCTTAGTGGATGATACTGTAGTGGTTCCCCTTTAGGATATTTAGGTTGATGACAGCCTGAATTACATTGAGAGACCAGTGGCGATTATGGATCTCAAGACGAAGGAGTTGAGGAACAAAAAGGTCGAGCTAGTGAAGGTGCAGTGGTAGCATCGTAAGGGTTTGGAGTGGACATGGGAACCCGAGGACGAGATGAAGGAGCACTACCCATAGTCGTTCTCAAATGCAGCAGACTTCGAGGACGAAGTCTAAAAAAAGTGGGGGAAATTTTAATGTCTGGTTCCCTAGTAGGAGTTTAATTCAATATTTATCTACTTATTTTGAAAGAAGGACTCGACGAGTTGGTAGCCATGACTCGTCGAGTAGAAGGCATTTTGTACGCGTGGTTTAAGTAAGCTACTCGATGAGTAGGACAGGCTGGATGAAACCCTAATCTTTAGAGTTTGCACCCAATTTAAGCATCATATATGGCCCCCATTCCAGCCTCCATCACCTTAAAATCCTTAACCTCAAAACCCTAATCCACCATAAGTGATCTTGAGCTATTTCTTTCCATTTTGAGTCTTATTTGTGCCTTTTGAAGCTTGTGGAAGAAGTAGAAGATAGAAGACTCAAGAAGGAAGGAGTAGATCCACGAACTACACTCCATTTGCCACATTTTCTGGTAATCAAGTTTCCAACTTGATAATTCTTCTCTTACATCTATTTATTTCCATTTTATGAAAGCTTTGGTTCAAGAACCTTGGTCCGTGGATTTGGGACATCCCAAGTGGCTTATATCTCAGATCTAGAAAGGGTTCCATGGCATAAAGGTGCAAACTTTATGACCATGGAAGCCTCATGCAAGCATATGAGCAAGTTTATGGACTTTTTAGCTCTAAAATACTATGCATGGAAGGAAAGCTCAGAACTTTATGTGTCCAATAGATGGTAAAACCCTAGATCTTGGTTTGTATGCGTGGATTTGAGATTCTATGGCCTTTTGGACAAGATCCATGCATTATAAGAATTTGGGTTTTGTCAAAACCATTTTAGAAGAGTTACGGACGAGTAAAGTTTGAAACTTTACCCTTAGAAAGGGTTTTCCAATGGTAAAATGAACTAAGAAGCTTGGATCTAGAAGATAGGGGCTTAATTTATTAAGTTGGCCAAACACACAAAAGGACTAGTCGAGTCCATAAGGGAACCCCGATGAGTCGTGTCGTCTTGTCCCGATTTCAGTTAGTCGAACTCGATGAGTCTATAGAGGGACTCAACGAGTAGATGAGCCAAGTCCCGACTGAACAGCTCGATAGGACTCGATGAGTCAGTGGAACGACTTGGCGAGTTAAGTCGCAATTTCAGGAATTTTGAGTTATAGAACTCGGCGAGTAGAAAGGTTGACTCAGCAAGTTGGTCAATCCAGAATGTTGACTTTGACTAGAATGTTGACTTTGACCAAAGTGGTGACTTTGACGAGGGGTAAAATGGTCATTTTACCTTATGAAGAGTTATTAGTTTTTGATTAAGTGTTGTTATGGAATTTATAGCCGGGGAGTCGCTGAAGCATCATATAGGGATTCCTCACTCGGTTTTTCAGCAATCAGTCATATAAGGTGAGCTTTCCCTTCAGCAGGAACGGGTCTAAGGCACCAAGGCCGGCCCGTAGTATGATATGTTAGTAGCCGAGTGTGGGCGGGGCCCGTATATCACAGTTTATTTCGATTATGGATATATACCTGACTGATAGAACTAGTTATACATGTTGTCGGTGTGATACCTATATGTTTGTTTAGCAGCTGAGTGTGGGTGGGATCCGTATCTCACAACAGATGAGTGTGGGCAGGGCCCGTATCTCATAGTAGCCGAGTGTAGGTGGGGTTTGAATCTGAAAGTAGATAAGTGTGGGTGAGGCCCGTATCTTATTGTCAGTGGAGTGTGGGTGGGGCCCGTATCTCCTAGTTAACAGAGTGTGGGCGGGGCCTGTATCTCTGAGTTGCATGTTATATGTGTATGGTATGTGGTAGTTTGGGGGAGCTCACTAAGCTTTGTGCTTACTTTTTCAATTTTGGTTTCAGGTACTTCCACTAGCAAAGGGAAGGGCTCAGGATGATAGCATGGCACACACCATAGTCTTTAGCCTGGGAGTTTTACTTTGATATTTTGATATGAGATTTTGATATGTGACAGATATTATGATACTTTATTATACATGATTCACGATTTTATTTATGATTATGGATGATTTATGGTTTTAATAATTATTTAAAAACAAAATTTTTGGACCGTATTTTTGGGATGTTTCAAATTGGTATCAGAGCCTTGGTTGAAGGGATTCGGGCACACTTTTGTGTGTGTCTGGACTCAAACTAAGGAAGTGGTATATAATTTTCAAAAGAAAAACCATTTTTATAAATGGATTTTGTGAAAGAAAAGAAATTCAAGAAATTTTTTTTGAAAAAACGAAAGAGTGTGGTGCTTGCAATTAATCGAGCTTAAGTACGTACTCCTAACTTACCCATACAAGTTTGTGTTATGATATGCTTATCAGCTTTATTAGAACATCATGCTAAATTATGACTAAGGATCTAGGAAGGATGCATTATGTGTCTGTTATATGTATTTAAGCTTTATGAGCAATGTATGCTAGTACAAATCAGTTAATATGATAGCCAGAGTAGTATATGCTTAATTATGTGTATTCAATGCTCGAATGTTGCTTGCTTGGTGATTTTAGGAGTTCTAGTTATCTTTTAATAACTAGTAAACAAATATGTTAATTTACATATTTCGAGGACTAAATAATTTTAGAAGGTTAGGTTAAACTCTTTTTCACAGCTCTTGTTTGAGTCCAACCGTTGTTGGGTAGAACCTCTCATTCAAAGAATTATCTATTCTTAGTGATATATAATCTCGCACGAGCTAGTTAAGGGAAGATATGAGGGAATTCTTATGCAATTGATGGCAGAGAGTGGGATGGTTATTACCCTAGGGCAAGCCTACGATGAGAGTAGCACGTGAAGCAGTAGTAGTAGAAGGGACTTGGTGGAGTCAAGGCAGTTCTTGAGGAAAGTACGGATAGATGTTGAAGGTAGTATGGGCCCGTACTACTGAAAGTAGATGATCCATACTCGAATTAAGGAAGGTTGAGATGAATCCAGGAAACTTGTAGTGTTTGAGATCCCTATAGTTATGTTCAGTATTATGATGTTTGTTATGATGTGTTTTTTAGAATAGTGGTGTGATGTCCTAGACCAGCAGTCGGCAGTTTAGGTGCCGACGAGGGATCAGGCTTAGACTCTGGAGTCGAGCAGGTAGACGAGCAGACCAGGGAGTTCATCTCCACAGAGATCACGCGCAACATACTTGACCAGACTCTTGTGATCTTTGGCACGACCAAGGAGGGCATTCTTGAGCTTTTGGATGAGAGATTTAGTGCTTTTCGCACTGAGATGGCAGCCATGATGGGGTTACGCACACTAACTTTCAGGGAGTTCAGGGCTTGTGGAGCTCCTGACCATCATGGGGCTTGAGACCCCATTGCGAGTACCAGATGGTTGGCGGATATCGCCAACGCGTTTTGTACCAACAGATGTCCCGAGGGGTACAAGGTTAGGCTTGCATCCTGTCTTCTGAAGGACAGGGCACGTAACTGTTGGGAGGAGGTTGGGAGATCTATTGGTGATGATACATTATTGGATGCAATGACTTGGAGTGATTTCACAACCCGTTTCAGGGCCGAGATTGCACTTGTGATCGAGGTGCAATAGCTAGCGAGGGAGTTCTAGGATCTTGAGCAGACTATTGAGACTATGGCGGAGATCAACGCCAAGTACAGGGAGAGGGCCCTTCTTGTTCTGCAGTACGTAGCAGAAAAGGAGATGAAGAAGGCCCGATATCATGAGATGTTGTGGAGTGATATCTGCCAGTTTTTGAGCCACTCCAGCTGCAAGACCCTGGAGGACATGATTATGAGGGCCCGTGAGAGGGAGATTGATTTAGAGATGGAGAGGAAGAGGAAGACAAAATCGATATCTGGCATGGAGGGCTCGGGAATGAAGCCCAAGATAGATTCCCGAAGGAAGGGCTAGCAGGATCGAGGCCGCTTTGGCAAGTGTGGCAGATCGCACAAGGGGACGTGGAGTTCGGGCTGCTTCAAATGCGGCCGAACAGGGCATGTGAGCAAGGATTGTACTGCTGCTTCTACCACCATTACGACCGCATTATCTGATCTGATTGATTTCAATACAATCAGAGGGGCCTACGATCATGTGCTCGGTTTGTCATAATGTTGTAGAGACTATTGATCATGTTTTTGTAGGATGTAAAGAGTTGATTGATATTTGGAGATGGATCGCCATATCGTGGGACGTTGACTTTACTGTTCAATTTACCATTACTGATTTAATCATCTTTTTGTTGGATGTAGAGAGTTGATTGATAATTGAAGACTATTGATCATCCTTTTGTAGAATGTAGAGAGTTTATTGATATTTGGAGACGAATCTCCATATGGTGGGACGTTAACTTTCCTGTTCAGTTTACCATTACATTTTAATTTCTTGGTTTGAATTTGTTACATTGAGGGATGGTCAACGAAAGGCTTTTGATGTAGTGTTTTTATCGACTTGTTGGTGTCCTTGGAACTTTAAAAATACCACTATTTTTGGAACGGCTATTCCTTGGAAATCCTTTATTTTTGATGATGTTTTCGAGAAGTCATTTTTTTTGGATTTCCAATACGTGTAGTAGAGCTAAGCTCATTTGGAATACTTGGCTTCATAATCTGACTTTAGTTTTTAAATTGTTGCAATGTCAGTGACGAGTTTAGAATATAAAACCATATAACTCACTAATTTTTCTACTGAAAATTTTCTATATAAATTCAAAGAATTTATAGGTACGGTAGGCCCTAACTTTTTTAGAGGTATGTTACTAAAAAATTTCTATATAATTTTTATCTAAATTAAAAGTTAGGTGAGTTGTTGGACCCACCTTACTTGAAGATATACTCGTCAATGTGTTTTTTCTAGCTTATTGTTAGTTTTTTAATTAAATTTGTCGTCGTTCTAAAAAGACAATAATAATAGTTAAAACTAAAATGTTCTTATAAATTACATTAGATTTCCTTAAAAAAAAAATTATCGAATAAATTTACATAACGATAACAATAAATTGATAATTATATTTAGTTTTATTCAATTGTCAGCTTCTAGTAGTGACCAATATGATTTTAATAATTGTTATCACATAATTCAAAATCATTATAAATTTACATAACAAATTAATGTAAAAAATTATTATTTAATGGTTAATATTAATAACATAATTACTTTGGATATATTATTGCATATAATCCAAAAATTTAAGTTCATGGCAATCCTACTATTTCCGGTGACAAAACCAATTATATGAACTATCAACTATGGTATCAAAGTTCGATTCGTTTCTACATTTAGTATCACCGAAAACCTTTATAATTCCGAAATTAATGGAGCATCCACCATCTAGTCAAGTAGTCAACCCAATTGTTTCAATGGCGAGTTTCTTATTCAAATTCATATATCAATCATCTAGCCAATGACAAACGACAAAGTGCTCGATTTTTAGGGGTTAAGATGAAGGATGTAAGGATTATTGTCAGCATTTTCATTAAAAAGGCAAATATAACTTTACTTAGATTTAAAGTACCATTTTTTAATATCGTCCAATCTAATAACTAAACATGCAACCAAACTATGTTTTAAGGACTGATACTGAACTACACATGGAACAAATCAAATATGTTAACTACATCAATAATCTCTAGAGAGCATACCAACAAAAGTGTAATTTACTTCAAGTTATATATTTGATCACATATTTTAAATCGTTATTATCGGATTGACAAGACTTGGAGAGGAAGATTTAGGAAAAGATATGTAATGTTTGGTGATGTCATTTGGATTCCGGAGGCAGGCAAGGTACCATCACTTTGATAATGAGTCTTGCTTTATGGTCTTTTCACTAATTATAATTATTTAATATTTAAAGAATAATCAACGGTTATTTATTTAATATTTTTTAATTTTTATTAGTGCACCACTCACTCTTGTTTAACATAATAATAATAATTGTCTTCTTCAAGACGTGCTATTGGCTTAACTAAGATTACAATGCTCATCATCACTTGAACAAATCTAATCTACTCCATTAATGAAACACCGATCACACTTTCACCCCCTCAAATATTTATTTTTACAAAACCCTCCTTTCCTCATTTTTCTCTCTTTCTATTCATTGTCAATGTGTCTTACATATTTAAGTTACGGATTGTAGTCGGTTTTATAAATGATTGATGTAACTTCACACCATCAACCTTTTGATCTTTTAAATTATCTTCAATCGAAAGAAACTGAATTATGATTATCGCAAAATATATGACAGATGCATATACTCTTTTAATCTATATAGACATCCTGTTTTACTCTTATTAGTTAGTTTTCGATAGTTGTACTTCTTTTCTTCAAGTTTTAATCTGTATAGATATCATTCGAATGCAATAAAAACTTATATATTTTTCATCAAAAGCATCGGTGTATCAACCTAAACAATCAATCCTATTATTTCTAAATCTACATCCAATACCTTTCTTTTTACACCAATTCTAGCCATGTCAACATATTCTGGATCCTCCGATTCTCTTCACTTTCCAAACACTCCTCTTGATCCTACAAAGTATTTCGTCTGGTCGCTATACGTTCGACTATTGAGGCTTATGACCTCCTTACCTGACTTGATCATACCACCATCCCAATAGGTATGTCAACAGAGCCAAACAGGTACATGGGTTGCATCCACCGTCCCCATCCCCAAAATTCCCCTGTTCACCCGCCACCGCTCCCACCCCAAAAATCTCTAGCCCCTCACCCCCGCTCTCACCCTTGATTGATTACGAATTGTCTTTTTTGCATGCTATGACTAAAACAAACTATTTTTTGGGTAAAAGTAGTTATTTATGTCATAATTTTACATGTTAAAAACAAAAATGTTATGTCATCTCAAAAACGTTATACTAACAACATAAAAATATGATTTTTTTTGCTAAATTTTGGCAGCTTAAAATCATGATGGTTAACCCTCACTCCATCCCTGATATTTTTAAACAAATACTCTCATATGAGATCGGGGCCCCACAAAACGTTTTTACGTGTTTGCATCCTAGCAGAAACCATCATGGAATAACCTGCAACAATGATTACTTCGGAAACACAAAGAAAAACTCTAAATATACAACATGGATTTGAAGGGATCGTCTATTGATTTTATGGATCCAATCAACTCTCATGACTCCCCTTCTAGGACTAGTTGCCTGAGCCACCACATCAAATGAAACATGGGCAATACTCGAACGTATCTTTCATGCTTGTACTCGCTCTCGTCAGATGTATCTACGACAACAATTTCGGTCCCTTTGAAATGTTTGCTATCAATTCTTAAGTACTTTGAAAAGAAACGAGCTATTGGAGATAGTCTTCTTGAAAGTTGTGTTGACATCCATTATTCTAACATTCTTATCTACATTCTCTATGGTCTTGGCTCTGCTTATGGTTCCTTATGAGATGTACTCTCGATGCAAAACAAGCACATAAACTCTTACAAATTTTTAAATCTTCTTCTTCAAGAAGAACAAAGACTCGAGGAGGATGATGGCCAGTTAGAGGTGGTCGTACCAGAAGCTGTTATATTTATTGCTTAAACAGCAATCATCGTTCTAATGATTCCTCTTCGGAAAAAAAAACCTTGAACAATCACGCCCAAAGTATCATAACTACAAAATCCTTGTTCATGAGGCTATCATATGCTATTAAAGCTTCAATACCAACAACTATCCAGCAACCGGTCTGCTTCCTTGTCGCAACCAAACCTTAGTAGAACAACAACGTCGACAATATCAATTTTCTCGATCACTACACCATGGTCTATTCATTACGGCAATAATCAGTTGATCTACTATTTGTAACCCTTGGGTTGCCAACTTGAGGCTACACATTATGTTACTAGCGAAATCAACAAGCTATCTATTTTACACCTTTATGACAGTAATGATGGTTTAATGGTTAGGAATATTTGGTCCCTTTATATAACATGTTTATGCCACTTAATAACTCTTCCCTCTTTACCCACTTCTAGTGATCCCCTTCAACTAAATAATATTTTATTTTTTCCTAAAATAAAAAACCTACTTTCTATTCCTTATCTTTCATGTGACAATAATATGTACCTTGAGTTTTACCGACATTATTTTTTTTGTAAATACTTTATAGGGGTAGACACTACTAAGAGGGATGCTTGACAATGGTCTATATCGACTACCTTCTTCCACATCATTGCACCCTTTCCGTCCATGTGTCTTTCTTAGTGAATTTACCTATTTTGAATGTTGGCATCAATCATGGGTGCATCTTACTAAGTCTATTTTACGTCGTTTAGTGTCTAAATGTTCGTTACCTATTACTAGTTCGTATTTACCTAATGTTTGTGGATCATGTAAACTAGGGAAGATTCACCGTCTTCATTTACCTAAACTTTTGGAGTCGTCAAAAACACATTTTGCATTGATTCATTTAGATGTTTAGGTCGCTACCTGTACTTTATCTATTAATGGAAATCACTACTTAGTTGCATTTATTGTTGATTGAACCAAATTTACTTAGATCTAGTTTCTTTCTAATAAATCTCAAGTATTATATGTCTTTACATCATTTAAAAAAAGGTTGATATACAAATCTCTAACACAACAAGGCTGTAAAAATAGACTAGGATGTTGAATTTTGACCTTTCTCAACAGTCTTGGAACATGATTGCATTCTCCACCATGTTTCTTTCATATACACCCTTGAGCAAAATGGTTTAGACTAAATACTCAATTGAACAATCATTGGAAAAGGTATTTCTTTACTTGATCACTCTCATTTAACCACTCAATTTTAGTAACATGCAGTTTACGTCACTATTTATGTGAACAATCACACGATTACGCCCAATCTTGATTTCAACTCCCCATATAAATGTCTCTACTCATTTAAACCTGATTATGGTTTTTTAAAATCATTTGGGTGCTTATACTTTCATTTCATATGACCTTATAATAAAAACAAGTTGGAATTTCGGTCAGTAGAATGTATCTTTTTTAGGGTATAGTTGAAAATACAAAGGATACATTTTTTTCACATTCCTTTTTCCAAAACCTATATTTCTAGACACATGAATTTTATTGAATATTTATTTCTGTATACATATCATATATCATTAGTGTCTACTTCTCCTAATCCTACTATGTCTCTCCCGATTGACATACTATACTAGGCGACATATCTATGTCTATCACAATCAAGCTCACCACATATAAACCCATTAATCTCATCTTTGGCTTCTAATTCCAGTTTCCTCAGTACATCACCATCCAAACAAACCCTACCTTCCAACTCTGGTACCAGCACTTAAGCAGCCACTTACACTACCCGAACCAACATCACTAAACAACCTGAAGGGTTTTTTATTCACACGCTAAATTTTGGAAATAGATGCAATTAAAATAACTCTAAAGGGAAATTCACCTTAGGTTCTAGGTTTTAATATAATAGCAACTTACTTTCTATAATATAAATTTTAACTATCAAAAGGAATAAAATTACTATCATTTAAAGTAAAAATATATTTACTTTGATTCCCTTGAAGATCTTAAACTCTTGGTTGCTTATGGATGGACTAGAACCCAAAGTAGGAATGCCTATTAAGGCTCACACCCAAAAGTCTAAAACCCTAGAAAATTAAGGAGGGAGGAGAGATTGTGTGAGAATACAATTGTTAACCTTGCAAAACTATAAAATCGAATTTACGAAGGCCATAAGGGTGTGTATATAGTTGAGCTAACTTACAGATAAAGCTTATTTGAATTAACTAAGAAATCAGATTAAATGCCAATTTGAATAATTTCCTTATTTATTACTAGGAATGATTATAGAAGCTCCCAAAGCCTGTCCAAACCGACCACCATCTTTAGGGTTTCCAGAATGTTCCTCTTGCTTAATTATTGAACAATTAGCATTCAAACAATTCTTGGTTAAATACAAATAATTCCAGTTAACTCTAAATTAATTTAAATTAATTCTAACTAGTTTCTAATTAATTTATTAAGTTATGATAAATTAATAAGTTATTTACCTCACTCTCATAAATCATTTTTTTTATCTATTTTAGTTCTTGAGGGAAACTTTGAAAGGACTTTGTTATTTTTTACGAAGTTATTTCAATTATTTATGACATTTGACATTTATTTCCAACAGTCTCTAACCTAGGTTCTAGTTTCCTCAGTTTCCTTAGTACATCACCATCCAAACAAACCCTAAAGGTAAATTCACCCTTGGTTCTCGGTTTTAATATAATAGCAATTTAGTTTCAATAAGATGAATTTTAACTATCAAAAGGAATAAAATTACTATCATTTAAAGTAAAAATATATTTACTTTGATTCCTTTGAAGATCTTAAACTCTTGGTTACTTATGGATGGACTAGAACCCAAAGTAGGAATGCCTATTAAGGCTCACACCCAAAAGTCTAAAACCCTAAAAAATTAAAGAGGGAGGAGAGATGATGTGAGAATACAATTCTCAACCCTGCAAAACTACAAAATTGAATTTACGAAGGCCATAGGGGTGTGTAGATAGTTGACCTAACTTACAAATAAAGCTTATTTGAATTAACTAAGAAATCGGATTAAATGCCAATTCGAATCGTTTCCTTATTTGTTACTAGGAATGATTGTAGAAGCTCCCAAAGCCTGTCCAAACCATCCACCATCTTTAGGGTTTCCAGAATGTTCCTCTTGCTTAATTATTAAACAATTAGCATTCAAACAATTCTTGGTTAAATACAAATAATTCCAGTTAACTCTAAATTAATTCAAATTAATTCTAAATTAATTTTAACTAGTTTCTAATTAATTTATTAAGTTATGATAAATTAATAAGTTATTTACCTCACTCTCATAAATCATTTTCTATCTATTTTAGTTCTTGAGGGAAACCTTGAAAGGACTTTGTTATTATTTCCGAAGTTATTTCAATTATTTATGATATTTGACATTTATTTCCAACAGTCTCTAACCTGGACATTTCATCAACTAATATTGGTTGTCTAACCTTGGAATAGCCAACAAAGCATGTGTAACATCTCGACTCGCATGTATGATATTTAATTATATTATATGCATTTTGTCAGGGCAACTTGACGAGTTAAAGGCCCCAATTCGCCGAGTGGATATTTGAGTTGGCCGCATGATTTTTAGAGTCTACTCGACGACTTGGAGGATCTTAAATCGACAAGTAGGAGTTGAGTGTGAAAACCCTAATTTTCAGGGTTTGTACCCTATTTAAAGGACCTTAAGCCTTTCAATCAGCCTCCTTTATCACCTTAACATATTGAGAGAAACCCTAATTGACCTATATTCAGATGTGAGAGAGAGATAGAGAGGCTAAGATTGTATGTTCTGGTGCATTTTTGGAAGGTGATTAAGGAGCAAAAGGCTTGGAATGAAAAGGAGCCCTTGGATCCAGTGTTCTTTCAGTGTTAGCTGGTATTTGGAGGTAAAAAGTTATCACCTTGATCATTTGTTTCGTTAGATCTCTTCACTAAGGAGTTTATGGCCATTTCCTTATTCTCTTTAAGTCCATAAGTTGTTTGAGCATGCCATGAAGTTGAGACTTCAAATCTGGATAGTATGAGGTCCCTTGGGCCTAAAGATTCAATTTTTTTATCAAGCTATTTGGCCAACTTTCATGCATTAAACCCTCTATAGAGCTTTGTTTTGGCATTTTGAGACCTATATTCCATGCATGGACATAAAGCTTGCAACTTTACATGATACTTCAGTCTTAGAAGGCTAGATCCAGAGTATGGGACCTTAGTTATGCTTAAAAATGTTTAAATGAGAGAATAGACTGAAGGGATTCGACGAGTTGATGAGCCAACTAGACGAGTTGGGTAGGGTTTTCCTTGATAGTCTAGACGCGTTACAACTCAGCGAGTTAGTGAGACAACTCGGAAAATTGAGTTAGATTTTCCCAATATTTTAGAGAAAATGAAGGAACTCGACGAGTCGTATAGATGCACTCGACGATTTGGGTCAACATGGACTGTTGACTCAAGTGTTGACTTCTATTGACTTTTAAGGTTTGGTCAACATATGGATATGGAGATCGTGGATGGGTAAAATGGTCTTTAAGGGGTTAGCTTAACATCTTTAGAGTTGTTTTTATAAAGTGTTAATTAGAAATGATTAGAATATGTAGGCAGAGTCTAGACCGATCGTTGAGTATGAGATCTACTTTCTTATATACGAGGTGAGTCTTCTCACTATACTTACCAAAGTGGTAATACTGTGTGGCTTAAGGGTTTTATATAAGTTATTGACTGGAGGGTCTTATGTGCTTATAGTGTGTTATGTGATATTATGCATTTTGTATTTGTGATTTATGCTATATAATATTTTATGCCTTACTGAGTTAGGACCGGAGGGTCTAAACCGAGTTGTGAGACCGGATGGTCTTCACTGAGATACATGACTGAAGAGTCCAACCCGAGATGTGAGACTAGAGGGTCTTCACTGAGAAGCATGACTGAAGGGTCCACACTGAGTAGTGCAACCGGACCTCATTGAGATGCATGACCGGAGGATCCATGCCGAGCTATAGCCACGAGAGGCTTATTATTTGTTTATGTGATATTTTGGGGAACCCACTGAGCTTTATGCTTACAATGTTGTGTGAAATTTGTTTCAGGTACCTCTCAGGATCGCGGGAAGGTGTCGGCTTGATTGCACACACCAGCTAGAGATTATGTTTTTGAGGATTCTGGGATATTATCAAGCATTTTTTTGTCTTGTGTTTTTGAACAACTTATACATTTTGTCTTTTTGAGAAATGTGAGATTGTGTTTTATGTGGTTTTAAAAAAGAAAATTTTATTTGAAATTTAGAGTTTTACAATGTGCCTTCAATAAGAACTATGGAGTTCTGATCACATAAAGAATCAACCCTTAGATAATTGGTCAATTATTCATCTGTTTCTACAAGATACTTTGTGAATTAAGTCGTGGATTATGAATTAAACTAACACTTCAACATTATGTTTCACTATTTTGATTTCTGATGATCAAATTAGACTATCAATTAGACACATCAATTTAGTCTAGACCTAGCCAAGCACAAAAGATATCGGTAGGAAATCATTAAGAGCCCCAAGGGTATCGCTTCACCTTTTAAGGTAAAAGGAATATATAAACCATGAATACATAGTATTGAAAGAGCTTTATGCTCAAGGGCCATTATGAAATGATATTTTCTAATAAGATATGATCATATAGAGTCACTCCATATAACAAGTAAACATTTATTAATTATTTATAAAGTAATATGATAACTAATAAATTAAATCAACACTTGTATTTAATTGGGGAATTATTGTTTTATGAAAATAATAATTAAAAAGGGTATAAATAGTTACATTTAATCATATAGTCTGATTTAATGTAAAGTACAATATTATGGACTTATAAAAGACCACTAATGTAAGTTGTGTACATGATATAAGAGAAGATGATGTGAAATGCACTAACCCTCTCTCCTTCTCTTATAACCATCAATTTCTAGTGAGATATGGAGTGGATTCATTGACTTGACCTTCTTCTAACATAACATAGTTTGCTTGCAATTCACAAGATCATTTAACTAAAAATGGGTTGCAATATGTGTGTGTAAGTATAAAAGAAGTGAGATAACCTAAGCTAGTTTATTTTTTCCTCTTCTTTTTTATAGATAATCGAGAGCCAAGTGAGTTCCTGTTTCCTCTCTCTTACAATTTAGGTTGTTGCATTTTGGTGCTTGGATGTTTTCTCCTTTGAAGGCTTATTTGATGTAAGTCTTAGAGGCTTAAGAGCAATTCCATACAAGAGAAGGGCTAACATCAGTTGGTGGTTTAGTGACTTGTTTTGGTGGATACAAATAGAGAGATTGTAGCTTGGATCTTTGCCATTTTCTTCAACATTCTAGCCTCTCCTTGTGGAATCAAAGGACTACAAAGGTTGTCATACTCTTTCCTCCTACATGGTTCTGGTTTTCTTCCCAATGGTTTAGAGTAGATCTTGTAATAGGAATAAAAATAGTTTATGTTGTTTAATTTTAAAGTCTTTCATTGCTAATTTTGTGTTTTAAAAAAATGAATAATGTCCCAACAATTGGTATCCAAGCCATATTGCATGCTTGGTTAGAATTTATGATTATTTGGGAAAATATTGTTTTGGAAAATATGGATAACTTTTTTTTTAAATAGGCTCATACATATTTTTTATGAAAACTTTGTAAATTTTATTTTATGTGAAAAATGCTTACATACATGTTTTGTAACTTAAAGTTATTTCAAGAAAAAAAATAAAGGTTGTTTTATGTGTTAATGTATTTATTGTGCATAAACAAACCCTTGACCTTATTGTGTTGTTTGTGACGATTCATTAAAATGGTTGTAATATTATTTTATTCGTGGGTATATAATAATAAATTTCTAGTTTTGATCTTTGTCATTTTGTAAGTAATAGATTAGTGTTAAATTCATTTTATTTTATATAAAATGTAACAAGATAAAGATGTAGACCATTTTGATGATCCATGGAGCATCCATGATTTTATTAGCTTTTTATAAAAGTTCATGCTTTTCTAAAAGTCTTATAAAATTACTACAAAGTTCCTTGTCAAAGCAAGTGGGATCCTGAAAAACAACAAGAAGATTTTTGGTTCATTTTGTCCCTTAGAAATGGACTTGACTCTTTTATGTTGGCCCAAAAAAGTGTGATGAGATCATGGCTTATTTTTGTGCTAATATGCATGCTTGTGTTTCTTATTTAAAATTTTAATTATTATGTGTAGTTGATAAATTAGTTTTCACATACAAAAATAATTTTTGGACAAAATAAACATCACAATGAGTTTGATTTTTAATATACAACTTGCAAACATAGGATAATATAATTATGGTTTTAAAATAAAAATTTTTCTATAAAAAAACCTTAATAATGGAATGTTTTGAAATATTAAAATTTATATGTAACAACGTGAATTTTCAAAACAATTTTTTTTATTTTTCAAACAATATAAACCATCATATAATATTCTTAAGTCTCATGTTTAGCAATTGTCATCATAATAAAATACATCCCAAGATCATAAAATAAATCTTTCGTCAGTGTGTACAGATCATGCTGGCGCCATCCCACGGTCCTCGCTAGTACCTGAAACACATAACACAACAACTGTAAGAATAAATGCTTAGTGAGTTCCCCAAAATACCACCTACACACGTACGCCCTTCCAGGCCATGACCTTCTAGTCCATGTGTCTTAGGGGACTTCCGTCCCGACCCGGTAAACCTTCCGGTCCTACCCGCATCGACCTTCTGGTCCACATCACAATGCCTTCCGACCCATAACATAATGCCTTCCGGCCCATATCAAGCATAGCATACATATCACATAAAAAACAGGTAACTAATCGCATACAATGAATATATCATATAGCATATCCGACCTTCCGGTCACACATAGGTACCCTTCCAGGTACAGTATAGTGAGAAGACTCACCTCTGATATCTCGGTAAATCACTGACTCGGTAGGAATACGATCTAGCCTCCGCCTAAACACATAAAACAAATACTCCCATAAATATAAATATACTCCCACCTTTCCTCAGAAGGGAAAAAGACCATTTTACCCCTATTTTGGCTCAAAAGGCCTTATTGCTAACCAAACCCTAAAAGTCAACCAAAGTCAACCGTCAAACTTTGACCGGACTCGGTGAGTGCACTTGGGCAACTCGGCGAGTCCACCTATGTCCACTTAACTCCTTAGTCCCATTTAACACGTCGAGTCCCTCCTTTTACTAATCGACTCCCCAGGAAAGAATCATGGGGCTACCCTGACTCAACTCGTCGGGTCCTAATAACAACTCGGCAAGTACATGTCATGTATAGGTTCTATTGACCTCCTGAGGTCAGATCCGTTCCTCAAATCCATAGATCTGACCTTCCCAAGCAATATAATCACGTAAAGCTCGAATCTTGATGCTTAGAAATATATATAATGGCATCAAATGGTGATTTAGTCCCAAAAATGGCAACCTAAGTCCAATCACCCCACAAGGTCTCATAAAGCTTAATGGATTGAAGTCTCTGGACCTCTTTGAGTCCAGATCCAAAGTATAGACTCGATAAGGGACCAATTGCTCCACATAAACATCCTCACAAGAGGTTAGAAAACCCTAATCTCTAAGTTCAATACCAAAACTGAAGAAGGTCCGAATGAATACCTCAAGTTGAAGTCTCCGGACTCTGAAACCACTTGAATCACACCTCCTTCAGCTCCTCTTGCTCTTGATCACCTTCTTTTTGCCAAACCAAGAATAGAAAGATCAATAATGGCTTCTCATTACTCCCAAACGATATAGATCACTAAAGGTGCTCTCAAGGGACTGGTAGTCGCAATGGGAGGCTAAGAGTACCCTTAAATAGGCTCCAACCCCAGAGGATTAGGGTTTCATTAAATAGCGTGGACTTGCCGAGTCCACTCATGGACTCGCCGAGTCCACTGCGAACCCGGATGATCAACCACGACCCTACTCGGCGAGTCTACGCATCAACTCACCGAGTTCCTTCACATAATCCAAAAAAGTAAATATTTAAATAATGTACCTGGGATTCCGGATGTTACAATTCTCCCCCACTAGAATCAGACTTCGCCGACGAAGTCTCGCTCTGTAAACAACTCAGGATGTTACTCACGCATCTCACACTCCGACTCCCAGGTCAGTTCTGACCCCTTCCTATGCTGCCACTCCACTTGGACCAAAGGCACTTCCTTGTTTCTCAGAACCTTGACCTTCCGATCCCTAATTGCCACCAGTCTCCCAACATAGTTCAGGCCTGCATCCACCTGAATATCCTCTAATGGCACAACTATCGACTCGTCGGCTATACACTTCCTCAACTGCGACACATGAAAAGTGTCATGAATTTGACCTAACTTCGCAGGTAGATCCAAACGGTAGGCTACCCTGCCTACCCTTGCGATTACTCTAAAAGGTCCAATATATCGAGGCCCCAAGTTGCCCCTCTTCTTGAATTGTATCACTCCTTTCCAAGGAGAGACCTTTAAGAGTACGAAGTCACCAACCTGAAATTTGAGTTCGGACCGACGCCTGTCCGCATAACTCTTCTGACGACTCTGAGCGGTCAACAACCTCTGCCTAACATGTTGTATCTGCTCAGTCGTCTGAAGCACAATCTCAGTACTAGCCATTACACGTTGTTCCACTTCTCCCCAGCAAATGGGGGTCCAACACCTCCTCCCATACAACAGCTTAAAGGGTGGCATACCAATGCTCGAATGGTGGATGTTGTTGTACGAAAACTCTGCCAAGGGTAGATATGTGTCCCAACTCCCGCCAAAATCCAAAACACATGCCCGAAACATATCCTTGAGTGTCTGAATCGTCCGCTCACTCTGCCCGTCCGTCTATGGGTGGTATGCGGTACTGAAATGCAGCCTCGCACACAACTCCTCGTGAAACTTCTTCCAAAATCTGAAAGTAACTCGTATGTCTCGTCTGAAACAATCGATATCGGAACCCCATGCCGCGATACCACCTCCCTCACATATAACTCTGCCAGCCTCTCAGCAGAAGAGCTCTCACTGATAGCTAGAAAATGAGCGCTCTTCGTCAACCTATCCACAATCACTCAAATTGCATCGACTCCCCTTGTAGTCCTTGGCAATTTGGTGTTAAAATCCATGGTAATTTGTTCCCACTTCCACTCAGGGATCTCCAGCGGCTGCAGCTTACCATGCGGATGCTAGTGCTCGGCCTTAACCTGACAACAAGTTAGGCACCTCTCAACAAACCATGCAACATCCCTTTCATACAGGGCCACCAATACTCCTTCCTTAGGTCCAGATACATCTTAGTGGCCTCAGTATGGATCAAGAACTTCGCTCGATGTGCCTCTTCCATCAAAATGGTACGCGTCCCGCCCACAAACGGTACCCAAATCCGACCCTAAAATGTCATAAGTCCCCAACTATCAGTAACGAACTCCGATACCTGCCCGACAACTCGATCCCTCTTTCGATTTTTTGGTCTCACAGCCTCAGCCTGGGTCCCTCGGATGATGTCCAATACCGGAGTCATCACTGTTAACCTCATACAAACATCTCGAATCGGGGCGCTCTCCGTCTTACGGCTCAAAGCATCAGCTACGACATTAGCTTTGCCCGGGTGGTACAGGATCTCACAATCATAATCCTTCACCACATGCAACCATCTCCTCTGGCGCATATTCAGGTTGGGCTGATCCATCAAGTACTTCAGACTCTTGTGGTCCGTGTATATGGTTCACCAAACCCTATACAGATAGTGACGCCAGATCTTGAGGGCAAACACCACAACCCCCAGCTCCAGATCGTGGGTGGGATATCTCGACTCATGAGGCTTCAGCTGCCTCGATGCATATGCTATCACGTGTCCCCTTTGCATAAGCACTGCCCCCAACCCAGATTTTGATGCATCACAGTATACCACAAAATCCTCCATCCCTTCCGGGAGTGCAAGCACCGGGGCTTCGCACAACTTCTGGCGAAGTGTCTTAAATGAGGACTACTGCTCTGGACCCCATGAAAATACAACACCCTTCCGGGTCATCTTGGTAAGTGGCACGACGATTTTGGAGAAATCCCTAATAAACCTCCAATAATAGCCAACCAATCCCAGAAAGCTCCTGATATCAATGGGTGATCTCGGCACCTCCCATCTCATCACCACCTCGATCTTGTCCGGATCGACCAATATCCCTTTCTGGTTAACAAGATGCCCTATAAACTGGACCTCTCGTAACCAGAAATCACACTTGGAGAATTCGGCATACAGCCTCTCCGATCTCAGAACTCCAAGGATCTCCCTTAAATGCTCTTCGTGCTGCTCCTTAGACCTCGAATATACCAAAATATCGTCAATGAATACGATCACCGACCGATCCAGCATCGGCCTGCACACCCTGTTCATGAGATCCATTAACGCGACTAGGGCATTGGTGAGCCCAAAAGGCATCACCACAAACTCGTAATGTCCATAACGAGTTCTGAATGCAGTCTTCTAGATATCTTCATCCCGAACCCTCATCTGATGATAACCCGACCTCAAGTCTATCTTGGAGAACCAAGATGCCCCCTGCAACTGATCGAACAGATCATCAATCCTCGGTAACGGATACCGGTTCTTGACCGTCAACTTGTTCAACTCCCGGTAATCAATACACATCTGGTGTGAACCATCCTTCTTCTTGACAAAAAGGATCGGTGCTCCCCAAGGTGAGCTACTCGGTCGAATAAACCCCTTCCCCAACAGCTCCTAAAGCTGCAAGGATAACTCCTGCATCTCTGGTGGTAGGAGGCGATAAGGCGCCTTGGCGATAGGTGCTGCTCCCGGAACCAAATCGATACAGAACTCCACTTGTCTTTCAAGAGGCACGCCCGATAGTTCCTCGGGGAAAACATCTGGAAACTCACACACTATCGGTACCTCGTCAATCGAACTTGGCCTCCCCGCGGCCACTCGTGTGTCCATCACATAAGCTATGAACCCACTACAACCTTGTTGCAAACTCTGTCTCGCCCTGGCAGCCGAGCAAAACGCTGACCCACACCGGGTCCCTTCGCCATACATAGTAAGCACTCCCTCACTAGGGTCTCGTATGGTCACCAGTTGTCTCTCGCAGTCAATAACCGCTCCAAACTTACTCAACCATTCCATGCCCACGATGACACAGACATCTCCCATCGTGATAGGAAATAGATCAATTGGGAACTTGACACCAAAAATCTCGAGCGCACATCCTCGAATCACCTCGGTGGCATACACCGCTTTCTCAACAGCTATGGAAACCCTCAGGGGTCGACTCATCACCTCCCGACTAATACTGATGTGCTGACTAAAAGCCAAAGATACAAAAGACCGACTCGCACCCGAGTCAAATAATACCAAGGCAGGTACATAATTCACAAGAAAAGTAACTACGCATATCATAATATAAGCATAATATCTCAACATGAAAGTAAATACACGAAAGAATACATACCAGCCACGACATCGGGCACCGCGCGGACCTCCTCCACAGTCAACTGAAAAGCTCTCCCTCGAGCCTTTAGAGCCTCGGCCTTCGCCGGTCAAATCTCGGTAACCCTAGCAGCAGACGCAGATCCCTGTGATGATCCCTGGTGTAGCTGAGGACACTCGGCCTTCCGATGGCCGATCTGGTTGCAATGGAAGCAAAACATAAATCCCTTGGGGCAATCCCTGGCGATATGCCCCTCCTTGCCACATTTGTAGCAAGCGCCCGATCGACAGGCCCCCTCATGTCCCTTGCCGCACTTCCCGCAAGTGCGGCCCTTCTGGCCTCCCGTCCTCGAATTAGCGGACTTGATCTGCTTGGATGCTGGCTGAGACTGAGCCGGCTGCCGATCCATCTCCTGAGACTCGGCCTCCTCCCTGGCCTGAGTCTCAAACTCAATCTCCCTCTTCCGGGTATTTGTCTGGAGCTTAGAAAATGTCCGGTACATCGAGTTAGACACGAACTCCCGAATGTCCCACCTCAGAATACCCAAATACCGGCTCATTCGTGCCTGCTCAGTAGACACCTACTCAGGGCAGAACATCGCCCTCTCATGAAACTTCCGGGTGACCACAGTAACCGAATCATTACCCTGCTTGAGGGTCAAGAACTCCTGAATCCGCCGTTCCCTCTCCACCGGTGGAACATACTCGTCTCTGAACATGGTGGTGAACCTCTCCCAGGTCACTGCTGAAATATCTACAAGAGTGAAGTTCGCTGTGACGAACTTCCACCAATCCTTCGCTCCTAGGCGGAGCTGGTTCAAAGCGAACTGTACCCTCGGATGCTCCGGACATGAACACGTATAGAAGCATCCCTTAATGTCAGCAATCCATCACATTGCAGCGATCGGATCCTGCGTCCCATCAAACTCAGGTGGCTTCGTGTTGCTGAACTCTCGGAACAACAACAAGTCACCTCCCTGAGGTCTGGCAGCATCCACAGCTGCTGTAGCTGCAGCGGCTGCGACCTCAGTCACCGCGTCGTACCGCTCATCAAAAGTCTCCAACAGTTTGCTCTTGATAGACCCAAACATATCTGGAATCTCAGCCCTGATTGCTGCAACCACCTCATCGTGGATCATCTGACGAAGCTCCTCGTCACTCACACCGCTCGTCCCAGGTCTATGGCGTGTCCCAACCATGATACCTCTGAAATACAACATAAAAATATCAGAGACTCAATCGAGCATACTTGCACTCGATAACGCACCCTACTCGGCCTCCAATACCCAAAGGATTCTTACTTGGGCTGGCCACTGATCCGGTGTCTTCAGTAGTATGGGCCATATACTACTGATTACAACGCATCAGCATTCGCCCCAAGTTCTTCTCCTTGGATCCCGGAACACAAGTACTCTATTCTCACTATGCATTGGCTACCTAGTCGCTCTCAAGGTATCTCATAGAAGTAGGATTCTCCTAGACTAAGGCATCACAAATTAGGCCACTCTAGTCCTAATATGAATACCTAGTCTACTCTAGCATGTATAACATATCATAGCATATCTCATAACACATATTGTAAGGGTATCTTGGGGATTTTACCGTTCGGGCGTTGGCTGACTGTACACACTGCTCCATCTTTGATTATCTCAAAACCTCTTGTAAAATTTAATGCTTTTATTATTGGAATTTTTTTCTCAAATCCTCGGTTTGAGTTCAGTTACGCCCGAAGGTACACCCGAATCCCTCAAACCAAGGCTCTGATACCAACTTGTAACAACGTGAATTTTCAAAACAATTTTTTTATTTTTCCAACAATATAAACAATCATATAATATTCTTAAGTCTCATGTTTAGCAAATGTCATCATAATAAAATACATCCCGAGATCATAAAATAAAATCTTCCGTCAGTGTGTACAGATCATGCTGGCGCCTCCTACGGTCCTCGCTAGTACTTGAAACACATAACACAACAATTGTAAGCATAAATGCTTAGTGAGTTCCCCAAAATACCACCTACACAAGTACGCCCTTCCAGGACATAACCTTCCAGTCCATGTGTCTCAGGGGACTTCCGTCCCGACCCGGTAAACCTTTCGTTCCTACCCGCATCGACCTTCCGGTCCACATCACAATGCCTTCCGGCCCATAACATAATGCCTTCCAGCCCATATCAAGCATAGCATACATAGCACATACAAAACGGGTAACTAATCGCATACAATGCATATATCATATAGCATATCCGACCTTTCGGTCACACATAGGTACACTTCTAGGTACAATATAGTGAGAAGACTCACCTCTGATATCTCGGTAAGTCACTGACTTGGTAGGAATACGATCTAGCCTCCGCCTAAACACATAAAACAAATACTCCCATAAATATAACTATACTCCCACCTTTCTTCAGAAGGGTAAAAGACCATTTTACCCCTCTTCTAGCTCAAAAGGCCTTATTGCTAACCAAACCCTAAAAGTCAACCAAAGTCAACGGTCAAACTTTGACCTAACTCGGCGAGTGCACTTGGGTAACTCGGCGAGTCCACCTGTGTCCACTTAACTCCTTAGTCCCATTTAACATGTTGAGTCCCTCCCTTTACTCGACGAGTCCCCAAGCAAGAATCACGGGGCTACCCTGACTCAACTCGCCGAGTCCCAAGAACAACTCGCCGAGTACATGCCATGCACATGTTCTATTGACCTCCTGAGGTCAGATCCGTTCCTCAAATCCATAGATTTGACCTTACCAAGCAATATAATCACGTAAAGCTCGAATCTTGATGCTTAGAAATATACATAATGGCATCAAATGGTGATTTAGTCCAAAAAATGGCAACCTAAGTCCAATCACCCCACAAGGACTCATAAAGCTTAATGGATTGAAGTCTCTGGACCTCTTTGATTCTAGATCCAAAGCATAGACTCGATAAGGGACCAATTGCTCCACATAAATATCTTCATAAGAGGTTAGAAAGCCCTAATCTTTAAGTTCAATACCAAAACTGAAGAAGGTCCGAATGAATACCTCAAGTTGAAGTGTCTGGACTCTGAAACCACTTTAATCACACCTCCTTCAGCCTCCTCTTGCTCTTGATCACCTTCTTTTTGCCAAACCAAGGATAGAAAGATCAATAATGTCTTCTCCTTCCCCCAAACGATATAGATCACTAAGGGTGCTCTCAAGGGACTGGTAGCTGCAATGGGAGGCTAAGAGTACCCTTAAATAGGCTCCAACCCCGGAGGATTAGGGTTTCATTAAACAGCATGGACTCGCCGAGTCCAATGCGAACCCGGATGATCAACCAGGACCCTACTCGGCGAGTTTACGCATCAACTCGCCGAGTTCCTTCACATAATCCAAAAAAATAAATATTTAAATATTATACCTGGGATTCCGGATGTTACATTATATGTCTAAATTTGATATTTTTAACTTATCCAAACTCCAATGTCGTAATAATAAAAAGATGTTTTATTAAAAGATATAAAACATTCTATAACACTCAAACTTCAAACTGAATATTTGATATTAACTTTAAAATTGAACAACATCGAATTATGTAAAACTAGTTTTTATATGGATCCTATAAAGGTAATTTTTTTTTTTGAAAATTGGCACCGTGGTTTGTTGGATGCATGCAATAAACGTGATATCACATGTTTTAAAATGGAATAATAAAATAATAAACCTTTTCAAAAGAAAAGTCTATGTCATCCAAATATAGAAGCATTTTCTCACCATTTGGATAATCCTTGTGGGATAAATGTCACCTAACCATTTGTATTATGTTTTGGGGGCCAAAGTGTATTCTCAATTTTCATAACCTATATATAGGCCGATTATACAAATTTCTCAAATTGGATGACTTGATAAGAAATATCTTGTGATAAAGGCCACCTAAGCAAGAGAGTTCTGAGACATAGATGAATTTAAACATGTCATTAACAAAATAGATTATTAAGGATCAGACACATCTTAAAATTACACTTGGTGTAATTAATAAAAACCTATTTACCTTGTTGAAACCAAGTAGATGTGATAAAATCATCTAATTATTTATTTGATTTGCAACTTGGATTCTAGAGTTTAATAAGTAATGTTTTTGGAAACAAAAGGGTATTAATCTTAAAGAATTAAATTGTCACACCCCCGGACCAGAACGACGGAAACGTCCGGAGGCGGGTGACGTCATTTTTGCAGTATCATAACAATTGTATATAATTGAGACATAGCAACCCATACATCATACTTTAATATAACAAGCCTACATTATTTTACACCATGTTCATGTTTTCAAGTGTACACAAAGGAAACTTCGACAAAGAATATCCAAAATACAACAAAATTAATCTTGAGTCCGAGATCCATAACCTGCTTATTGATTTCCTGAGAATACAAGTTGTTTGAAAAGCGTCAACATAAGATATGTTGGTGAGTTCATAAGCATTTGCGTATAAAAACTTTGTTGATAGTTTAGAAATCCAGAAAATCCAATATTTTCTTATCAAATAATTGTAATTCTTGTTTCAAATCGAGTATAGTTGCATGTGTGTCTTAATTCATCGTTTTCAAAATCGTACAAATCGTTTCCCTAGAAAATCCTATATTTTCCAATGTGTAAAATAGTAACTTTGGTAAAAACATAACACTTATGTGGCAAGGTCTCATTGAGATTGTAAAAAATACTTGATTTTCAACCGCAAATGAAATATGTATAAATATGTTTCTGATGTATTTTAGTGAGTGGCATAACCACACTAATATGACGGAGTGTCTGTCATGACGTTCTTCAGGCGACTGTTTTCTTCGAGACATTTGTCACCCTAGACTGGGTGGTCTAGCTGTAGCGAACAACGAAGGTGCAAGGTGTCAACCCCGTATAAATCTATACACAAATTCCCGCTCTCCCTCCAGGAGACTCTAGTTATAACTCTTACAGGACTTCAAATGTACGATATTGTATTAATATGTGTGCTGTGAAGATTTTATCTGACTAGAATACTAACCGATCTTTGAGCAAGTAGGGAAAATCATTATTTACTAAATAAATGATTATAACCGTTGTAGTTGTAACTAGATATTTCGTTTCATTGGTTTCGTTTACTTGAATCAATCTATTTTGAAATATTTATCAAAATGGCCCAATATTATCAAAGCCGGGAAACAACCATTTTTTTTTATAAAAGACTATGTGCAACTCAAATTATCGGAAATACCAAGTTGTGATTTATATAAATATATCTTTGACTTGTGTGAGTTTATGACAACAACTTTATCACATACAAATTTTTCTGTCATAACCACTCTATTTTTGTATATTTTCTTGCCGCAAATACTAATGTCAATTACTTATGAAATACCTCCTAATAGTTTGCAAAAATAATCATTGATGGGCATAAAATCCCAAACTTTGAAGATCCTAGCAATTGTGTCATCTTATAAGTGTATTTCAACAACTTTTTATCTTTAGATATAAAGATATGGAGTAACGGGTTATGAATGTACACATTCAAAACCTTGGGAGACTCACATAAAGTATTCTCTATATGGTGGTTTTGTAAACATTTCTAAGATTTTCATATAATCTCTGAACTCACGTTCATGAAAAATTTATTATAATATAATAAAATCTCAACACACATACTAACATACAAATACATGCAATTATCCAAGTATTTAGACAAGATTTGACTTGCATTCTCGCCCAAAAAAAAAACAATAAAATATCGAAAAAGGTTGGGTATGAAGCTCACTTTGGTTTGTTTGCTACGTGATTTTAACAATGATTTTTATGTGTAAATATAATGAAATATTAGAATAATGTAAAGAATTATTATTCAAAGTGGGTAAAATACTTACCAAAGAGATCTAAGAATTTCCCTTGAATGGATGAACTTGAAGCTTGAAGGTGTTGGGAGGATTTCTTAGGAGTTTGCTAAGTACGAAAGTGAGATGTGTAATGTGGGGGAGGAGATTCACGTATCTAGATGGGGAGATAAAAGGTGACTTGAAATTTGCTTGGAAAGCTGGTGGGTAAAGCTTATTTACTTATTGATAATGTGTGTTTATTTGGGATTTGCATGGGAAATGAGGAATTAGCATCACATCATAAAGTCAAACCCCTTTATTTGCCTTAGAATCTCCTTAAAAATATTGGGTTCTCTTTTATATAACTATTTTAAAAATAATTAATTTTGGCATAAAATAGTGGTTTAAGGTGTCTAGGATATGAAAAATAAGAGTTTGGTAAGATTTCCGACGTCAAAATACCTTAAAATGATGAAATGGTCCCGAAATGGCACTAATCCAAAGTCAAAAGGCGAGTTCGGAGTCCGGGTGTAACTTACGGAGTAATGGAGTAAATTCAAAAGCAAACAACAACTTCCAGTAGGCTTTTCTCGGATTCTGAAGTCAGGAGAGGATCAGTGGTCCGAACCGACGAGGTGCTTCCGAACCGAAGCGAGGTAAGTGAAATTCCAGAGTTGCGAACTGGTCCAGGTAGGAGGCTTCCGGGATGCGAGAGGGTTCGGTACTAGGGCCTTCCGAAGCTTCTCTCTTCCGAAGTCGCTTCAGAGGTTCCGAAGGGGGGGGGGAGAGGGTTCCAACGATGCTTCCTCTTGGCTCCTTAGAAGGCATTCCGGACAAGAGGCATAGGACCAAGAGTATTTGGGACTAGAGGTTCAGGACCAAGAGGATTCTGGACCAAGAGGGTTCCAGACAAGAGGTTTAGGACCAAGAGGATTCCAGACCAAGAGGGTCCCTTTTGGGTTTTCTCTTTTGGTTTTGGCCTGTTTTTGACTGAGGAATGTACATAGAGAGATTTGGGAGAGATTTCACCTACTTGGAGAGATTTGGGAGAGATTCTCCATACGTGGAGAGATTTGGGAGATATTTCACATACTTGGAGATATTTGGGAGAGATTTCACATACTTGGAGAGATTTCGGAGAGATTTTTCTGGGAGCCCTTGTTAATGTTTTTCTTCGTAGAGTAAGGACTTTAGACTTAGTTAAATCTCATTTTGTTTGCTTTACACCCCCGAAGGGTACTTAATAGTACTCTCTAAAGCTGTTATTTCAAGTGTTGCTTTGCATTAAAATTTATAGTTGTACATTAGTAAACATAAAGAAATCCCTAAGACATAACACTAGTTGAGTTAATCAAGTTGACTTGTTGATGTTTACTCGACTTTGACTTGACCAGAAGCTTGTCGGTTGTCACATCATCCCCCGCTTGAGTGAATTTCATCCCGAAATTTTGCTTTGAAGTAGCCTTCAAGTTTTAGGGAATAGGTGGGGATACTTCTACAACATTTGATGTCCACGTTCCCATGTGAATTCAGGTCCACGTTTGGCACTCCAACGAGTTTTTACAATTAGGATGCAACTTTGCTTAATATGTTTGACTTCTCTGTCCATGATTTCAACTAGTTCTTCCATGAACAATAGACTCTTGTTTACCTCGATCTCTTCTAGCGGGATTACAAGGGTTTCATCCGATAAGCACTTTTTCAAATTTGATACATGACACATAGGATGCACGTTGCTGAGATTGGAGGGTAGCTGCAACTTATAGGCCACTGAATCAATTTTGGCAACTATCTCGAATGGTCCGATGTAGCGTGGGTTTAACTTTCGTTGCTTCCCGAAGCAGACCGTCCCTTTCAAGGGAGAGACTTTTAGTAACATGTGGTCTCATACTTGGAACTCCAGTAGCTTTCTCCTTTTGTCTACGTAACTTTTCTGTCTATCCCGGGACGCTTGAAGTCGTGATCTGATCTAGACGATTTTATCGATTTTCCCCAGATGATCTCAGGCTCGGTGAGAGTGCTATCGAGTAACTGCCCTCTTGCCAGCTGGGTGTCACCCACCTCGGCCCAACAAAGGGGTGATTTTCACTTCCAAACATACAAGGCCTCGAAGGGGGCGACTCCTATGCTTGTGTGGTAGCTGTTGTTGTATGAAAATTTAACTAGGGGCAAGTGGGTATCCTTGTCCTTGCTAAAATCTGTTATGCATACTCGGAGCATGTCCTCTAAAGTCTGAATTGTTCACTCGCTTTGGCCATATATTTGGGGGTGGTAGGAAGTGCTCATATCCAGTCGGGTTCCCAATGCTTTCTGGAGCGACAGCCAAAAACAAGAGGTGAATCTACTATCCCGATCCGAGATGATAGATAAGGGGACTCCGTGAAGTCTTACCACCTCTTTTAGGTATATTCGCATTAGTCTTTCCATCTTGTATGTCTCCTTTATTGGTAGGAAATGGGCATATTTGGTCAATCGGTCAACGATTACCCAAATTGCGTTCAGAACATCTTCCATCTTGGGTAACTTGGTTATAAAATCCATTGTTATCCTCTCCCATTTCCACTCGGGTATTTCGGGTTGCTGAAGTAGACCCGAGGGCTTTTGATACTCCACTTTAACCTTGGCATAAGTGAGACACTTGCCAACGTAAGTAGCAATCCCTACTTTCATATTCAGCCACCAATAATTTTGCTTGATATCTAGGTACATCTTGTCGGAACCCGGGTGGATCGAGTACTTTGTTTTGTGAGCCTCATTCATTATCACGTCCTGAAATCCACCAAACTTCATTGTCCAAATTTGGTCCATAAGGTAATAGGCTCCATCTTCTATGACCTCCAGATTCTTTTCCATTACTCACAATGCCTCATTGGTGACGTTTTCCAGTTTCAAGGCTTCCTGTTGGGCTTCTTTAATTTGGGAGGATAGATAAGAATGGATGGTCATTGTTAACGTCTTTATTCGGTGACCCGAGTACTCTTTTCGACTTAAGGCATCATCTACTACGTTTTCTTTTCCTGGATGGTACTTGATTTTTCACTCATAGTCGTTTAGCAATTCGACCCATCTTCGTTGCCTCATGTTCAATTCTTTTTGATTCAAGATATGCTAGAGGATCTGGTGATCGATGAAAATGGTGCACTTTGTACCATATAGGTAGTGTCTCCAAATATTTAAAGCGAAGACCACAACTCCCAGCTCGAGGTCGTAGGTGGTCTAGTTTACTTTTTGGCTCTTTAGTTGCCTTGAGGCATAGGCTATCACCTTTCCTCGTTGCATAAGCACACACTCTAACCCTTGGTTGGAAGCATCGCAGTATACCATGAAATCCTCTGTTCCTGCTAGAAAGGACAATACTGGAGCACTAAAGAGGGCTCGTTTCAGGGTTTGGAAGGCAACTTCTTATTTTTTAGTCCAATAGAAAGGCACACTCTTTTGGGTGAGAGCGGTGAGAGGCTTGGCAATTTTGGAGAAATTTTGGATGAACCTTCGGTAATAACCGGCGAGGCCTAAAAATTGTCAAATTTCGGTTGGGGTTCTTGGGGTTATCCAACCCTCAGTTACTTTGATCTTGGCAGCGTCCACATGTATTGCCACTTTGCTGACTATGTGACACAAAAATTCCACAATGCGTATCCAGAATTCGCATTTTGAGAACTTTGCGTAAAGCTTTTGCATTCTCAATGTTCCTAAAATCTACCGTAAATTTTCACTGTGTTCTTCCCTGCTCTTAGAGTAAACGAGTATATCATCGATGAAAACAATCACGAAGTTATCAAGAAATGGCCAGAAGACTCTATTTATCAAATCCATAAAGGCTATTGGCGCATTGGTGAGACCGAAAGGCATGACTACGAACTCGAAGTATCCATAACCGATTCGAAAAATGGTCTTTGGGATATCCTCCTCTCGGACTCTTAGCTGATGGTATCCGAATCTCAGATCTATCTTACAAAAGTAACTGGCTCCTTGGAGTTGGTCGAATATATCATCGATTTGGGGAAGTGGGTATTGATTCTTGACGGTGAGCTTGTTCAATTCTTGGTAATCTATGCACATTTGGAAGGACTCGTCTTTCTTCTTGACAAATAGAATCGAAGCTCCCCAAGGTGAGAAACTCGGCCTGATGAACCCTTTGTCGAGAAGCTCAATAAAGTAGACTAGATAACTCTTGCATCTCGGCAGGAGCTAATCAGTATGAGGATTTGGCGATTGGGGTGGCTCCAGGTACACGATCGATTCGGAACTCGACCTGTTGCTCGAGAGACATTCCAGGAAATTCCTCAGGAAATACATCGGGAAAGTCACGTACCTCAGGAATATCATTGAAGCTTTTCTCCTCCTTTGTTTTATCAACAATATGATCAAGAAAGGCATGATTCTTTTTATGCAGGCACTTTTTGTGCTTGGATACAAGAAATGATTCGGAGGTTTGAGCCAGGTTTATTTGTCACACCCCAAAACCAAGAACGGTGGAAATGTTCCGGGGTGGAGGACGTCATGTACAGTATCACAACAGTGTAAAGTAGTAAACAAGCAACAACATCATCCATTGCATTAAAAGTAAAGTTTTAATACATATGTGTTCTTTCATTGTAATAAGACACCAAAATATACAATCAAAATAAAAGATGAGTCTTGTCTGTGCTCCGTCTTCTCAAAACCTGGCCATCGTACCTATCTACTGGTGACCTGAGAATACAAGTTATTTTGAAAGCGGGTATCAGCCTAAAGCTGGTGAATTCATAAGTATTTAAATGTCATTGTCTTGTTTTGGAAATCTTTCATGTATGCTATGTAAATCTTAGAATGAAAAAGTTGATATAAGTATGAAAACCCTAGAAAATCCCTTATTTCCTACTAGTATGAAATGTAGTATTCTACCAAGACCCCGAATGTTTTGTAAGTAAAATGATAGTTTTTCCTTTCTATTGACTAGTACTAAAAGTACTTAGTCTAACTCTTCGTTTATGTGAATGTATCAAAAAATAAAGTAAATAGGAAAATGTACTAATGTAAGTGTTATCCTTTGGTACTAGGACTAACACGACATCGCGGTAAGCGAAATGTATAACCTAATAAACATCCAAAGATTGTCCAATTGTCCTCTGTAGCAGCAAAAAGGAGTAGGAAGGGTTAGTCCCGTAATCGATTTCCTAATATAAGTATTAACCGTAGGCATCCGTAGATCTTCATCAACCTCTGTAGCGAACAGTAGGCCCAAGGAATGGTTAGTCCCGTAAAGGTACTCCTAGTATAAGTAATAACCATAGGCATCCGTAGATATTCATCAACCACTGGTGCTAATCAGCTGGGATTCGGAATGGTTAGTCCCGTCTAGATATCCCGTTGACTTGGGATAAGCAGGACAATTTACACAGATTGTACTAATAAATCATCCTCGTGAATCGAGATACAAGTATTCATGTAAAGTATTCATGTAAGGTATTCATGTAAGGTATTCATGTATCATGTAAGTACATGTAAACGTACTCATGTATCATGTAAGCATATGTAAACGTACTCATGTATCATGTAAGCATATGTAAATGTACTCGTGTATCATGTAATGTACTGGTATAGACTCATGAATGAACTGACTCTTGTGCGATTCCTTATAATAGGAATAATGTTTTGTATCTTCTAACTATCCCTATGATAATTAATTGGAAGGTAATTGGTTGTTCAAGGTTGTTAATACACCTTTGCTACACAAGAGTGTGGGAAACTAAATGAAGGATGAAAACTATAACCTTAATACATATATAAGAACATATGTGTATAAGTGTAGTTTTATTCAAGAAGGTAAAAATGGTTTTGTAAGACATCTAAGAGTTTTGAACAATAATAAGGAGTGCCTTGATGTCATTTTAAATAAACATTTCAAAGCTAATACATTTGATAACAAAGTATTTTTAAGATAGAAAACCATTTCATGCATCACATTTTGTAGTATGTGAAATCTGCTGGATGGAAACATAGTTATAAAATACATGAGTGATTTAATAGCATGTTGTTTTCTACTTGTAATCCCCCCCCCCCCATTAAATCATTTAAAATCATTTAAAACATTGATTAAGGGGTATGAACTCACATGTAGATGGTGGTTTGGATGTACTGAATGGTATCGGATTGTTAAGTGTCAAGTGAGGACTTGTACACACACTATGATGCTAATGAACATATAATCACACATATATGCACCCAATTAGTTTTAAACTACTAATTGTAAATGTTAAGACATCCTAGAACATAATAAACACTTTATATAAGTGTTATAAGCCTTAAGGATTAAGTTGTTGTGGGACAAGGCAATCAGGTGTAGGGTTCCAAAGGACCCTATACACGAGTTTACTCTTCTAAAAACATCACACAAGGAGTTTAAGGTTTTAAACCCTTGAGTTTATGGCCGTGAACTCCTAAGATTGGTGTCATTTTGTGTTTTGAAGTTCTAAATGATCCCTAGAAGCATTCCAACTTGGTGGATTAATTATTGGAAGGTTTTAGGACACTAATAACCTCCTTTGAGGAGTTTACGGTCCCAAGTCCAACTCCTTTGGAGTTTACTGCCATAAACTCTCATGGAAGGGGTGTTTTTATGCTTTTCAAGTCCCATGCACATGTAGGATAGGTTCTAGACATTTATCTAAGGAAAATGAAGGCCTTAGGCACACTTTGGTGCCCCTGTTTGATGTTCACAGCCCATGAACCATATTAGGTCCGTAAACTCACTTTGGGATGGGTTTTTGATGGTTTAAAGAGCTTAAATTAGCTAGGAGTAAATATAGGTAATTGTCCAAAGCTTTAGGAGTGTTAAAAGCACTCTTTGGTCCTTGTTTTTGGAGTTCACGGTCCAAGAACTTCTTGGGCCGTGAACACCTAAACTTTGGTGTTTCTTTGATGTTTTCTTGTCTTAAATACACCTATATACAAGCCTAAGTTCGTTATTTAGCAAGTGGAAGGGACTAGGCATCATATAAGCCTTATATAAGAGTTTACTCCCCAAGATGTTCTTGGGTGATAAACTCCCGAATCTTGCAGTTTTGCTATGTAATCTATGTTATTAAACATGTTATAAGCCATATAATACAACTAGAGAGCGGTACTCACGATTTGGGATGAAAACCCAAAGATCCGTGAGAGAGAAAATGGCTTTTCTCTAGTTGGAAATGTAACAAATGAAATAATTTGGTTAAGAATCATATTTATAGTCCTGAGATTTTTGGCAGAAGATATTTTGTTCCCGGAATCAACTCTAATATTATAGAGTATTGGAATAACAGTGTTGCACAAAGCCCTAGTGCATCCACTCTCCTAATATCTCCTTAAATGCTAAACCTGAAATACTCAAACTTATACCCAAAGTCTGGAATTTCACTGTAACTGTTCTAACTTCTATTGGCTAGATATGGTTTGTTCAGAATGAAAATTTCAGGTTGTCACATCATCCCTGTATTAAAGGGAATTTCGTCCCAAAATTAGAATTTAGATAAGGAAGTAGGTATGGATGATCGAGTCGCGAGGAGGAAACTTCCTAATCAATTGGTTTTAGCGCTCCTAAGTGAAATCGGGTTCTCGGTTGGTATCCCAATGAACCTTCACTAACTGGTGATGGCGTTTGCTTCGTCCGTTTGACCTCTTTGTCGAGGGTCACTACGGTTCTAATACGAAGGCGAGGATCTCGACGAGTGGACTTACAAGAGTCCTAACGGAAAGGTATGGTTTCACGATCGAGACGCGAAGAGTAGAATGTACATTACTGAGTTCGCGGAGGAGATCCAGTATGTGAGTTATAGGACCGATTCTGGGAGGAATCTTGAAGGTCCTATCTATCTTGGATTTAGCTTTCCACGCTTTACGAAGCATATTAAGCCATTCCCAGAGTGAGTTCTCCTAAAGAACTTGGTCACTCACTTGGAATCTTCAAGGTTTCCTTTTCTTGTTTAACTTCCCAGTCAAGGGCCACTCCTTGTTGGGTCAAGGTTGTATAGTTTCCTATGATTTGAGAGGAGTTCTGAATGAACTATGACAGTAGGTCGGTAAGACCTAGAATTTGGCGAATGACTGTCGGCATCTCTGGTGCCGACAAATTTTCAATGGTTTTGACAAATTGTAAGAGTACTCAAAATTTCCCACATCACTAATAGTGTGTCATAGAAATTTGACTCCTCAATTTCAAAACTCGTGCCTAAGGAACTTTGCGAAAAGTACCTCTGAAGGTAATGTTCACATGGGTTCCTTCTTACTACGAGGGTAGATAAGTAATTCATTACATGGAGAAATGACAAACTGATCCAAGTAAGAAAGATGTACCCTATTCATTTAGCTCATGAAAACTATGGACGTATTGGTCCTATCCGAGGGGTATTACTATGGACTCGAAGTGTCCGCAAAGAGTTCGGAAGGTAGTCTTCCGGAAATCCTTCCCTAACACTCGAACTGGTGATATGCGGATATCAGATCCATTTCTGGAAGTAATTCTTTCCTTGCGTTTGCTCAATCAAATCATTTATGCGAGACAGAGATAATGATTTATATTGGAAAATCTTGACGGAGTCCTCGATAGCCGAGGTACATACAATACAATCTGTGGATCTTTGGAAGAATATGATCGGGGTTCTCCAGGGTGAGAAGCCTAGTCTTCTAACTCTATTTCTGTGTAGTTTGCTAAGTTGTCCGGGCTGTTCGTGTATCTCCGTAGGTGTTTAGACTGTAGGGCAATCTGTTTACGGAAGTCGTACTGAGTTCTAAGTTTGTTCACATGACGATGCGATTACTCGTAGGCTTGGGCAGTTCTCCGTCCTGAAGTTCATATTGGAATTCATACATGGTTTCACAATCACAATCTGGTGTATACGAGTCGTATATAATTAAGATTGAAAAGGTAGTCGAATAACTGATTCTTCTTTAAGCTCACATCCTGTAGAGGAAAAAGAAGTTAAAGTGGAATCATCAATTCTAAACCTGTAGAACCTTGATTACATATCGCCTCTATGTATACATTCTTCAGCGATAGATTAACCGTATGGATCTTTGCATTGAACTTCACGTACTGTACGAGTGGTACTTCGGGGATTTCTTCAGAAAAGAAAAGAACTATGAGGTACTCCCTGCATGAGTACTTCGGTGTTCTGATACGACCTCTTTGCTAAAATGACAGTTACTGACAAAGAGATGTACACATGAAGCTTTTTTTTAGGATCAAATTGAATCGAGTCGTATGATAATGTCGGAATCATACAGAAACTTAAAGACATTAGATTTGAACATAAAACGTTTACAGGCAAAAACAACCGTGCAACCATGACAAAGTTACAATACTTTAGATTTACCACAAGACTATTGCTGCGAATAAGATATACTACAAAAGACAAGTATACGCAGCACGAGCATCCCTATACAGACAGGATCGCGAAAAAGATAAGACTCTAGTTGCACTAGTTTTAAACATGTTTTTGAACATACAAAATACTGACAATTTGGAGGGAACCTATACTATATTAGGATCCTTAATTGCCTTTTTCCATTCTGAGGTCAAACGCCTCCGGATTCGTCATTATCCTTCTCTGCTGGACAGTCCCTCTTGAAGTGTCCCATGACGCCACATAGATGGCATATTCGAGAGGTTTAGACATTGGTGGTTGAAGTAATTTGTTGGACCTGGGTCCTGCAGCAGCTGGTAGTATGTCCATTCCAGTTGCACTTAAAACAGTGTAACGGATGGCAACTACCCAAATGATGAAAGCTACACTCATAGCATTTCGGTAGGTTTTCGACATATTTCCTAGCTGGTGTAGAGATAATTGGGACACCAGAAGGAATGGTAGTAGGAGGTGCAGATGTCGTAGCTGTGAAGGTTGTTACCGGTGGTTGTTTCTTATTCTCCCCTCTAAGCGATTTGTCCTTCTTTTTGGCCCAAAACTTCCGTTTGTTACTCTTGGTCTTGGCACTCGGGGTATCATGGTAGTTTGTTTCTCGTTGAGGTACTGGATTGTCACCTGGATTGGCATTGTTGTTAACAACTCTGCTAACATTCGCGTTGTTAGCGTGAAGGTGGGTCAGAATAGCTGACACGGCAGTCGAGACTGCAGCTTGAAAAGTAGCCGCATCAATCTAAAGGGTCGGTGCTTGGTTGATAGGTTGATCGTTTTTCTTTGGCGACATGATTCTGCTTCACGGAAAGAAAATGAATTTGTGAGCGAGCATGGTTGAACCTAGACTTAGTTCGACTGTTTATGAAAAGAATAGAAGTATGTTCTCGTGAGTTTGACCTACATCCCTATGATGCAGCCCTAGTATTGAGTGAGAGTAAGTTCGTAAAATGGTCTCAAGATGTTTGTCGTTCAAGATGGGGTATTGATGGTTGGTGAATAACATGATCCAACCACTAAAAGAGACTTGGAAATGTCTCCGAAGTTAAATTACTATAGTCCAATGACTTGGCTAAAGTATGTTTCAGATAGACTCAAATTAAAGTATGATATGAGTACTTGAATAAAGAATGACATAGAAGTTAGCCGACTGTCAATATCTTTGATATTCATGACATAAAATTTCGGTAAAATGACCTTGTAAAAAAAACTTACATCATATCCAGAGAGGATAGTCCTTGACAGCATAAAGACCTAACCAAAAGTCTTTACGGTACAAGATAATTTCATAGAAAATGCCATTTCGGGCATAGACAAAAAACAATTCCTTTTAACAAGGAAAAATAAAGTAAAACATCTATTACTGGCAACAGTAATCACTCTGGTGAGCCCTCAGTTCAGCCAATTGACGTTCCATATCAAGCAGGTATCTTTCGTATACCCTCTGACATACTCGGAGCTCAATGACCTCGGCTTGGGTTTCAGCTAGTGCTTGCAGTAGGGTTTCGTGGTCTCTCTCAGATTTCTCACGAGCATGTTCAAGGCTGTTGGTGCAAAGGATATGCATCCCTCCATTGGTGTCAACTTCCTTGATACGACGTAGAGCTGTCCTGCCTTGAATTTCGTTTCGGGCAACTCTACGGATTAGGATTGGTAGAACTCTATCTGTTGTGCTCCCTTCATTTATGTTGTAGAAGCTTCGGTCTCCATTAAACGACATAGGTTGATTTTGATCTTCAATCCATGCTTCCAAGCATTCAACCCATGGAGGCGTTGGGCCATGACAAGCTGGACGAGGGTTAGGAATTGGAATGGGAGCTGCCTGGGGTAGGTTCTCAACCTCAGGTTCGGAGTTAGCACCATCCGAGAAGTCTTCATCATGGTGATCATTCAAAGGAATCGGATGATCATTCTCTAGTTCTTCTCCAAACCATCCAGCAATGACTTCGTTCGGAAGGTACTGGTTGCCGTGGGGATGGAGTCCAGCCATGTTATCTACGCGAGAATTAGGGTAAGAAAATAATTATTTGACGAAACTATCCAGATAAGTATTTAGAAAATCTTCATTAGTTACATCGCTATTTGTGAAGTGCATACCAGTTATATGTAATCGAAACAGGATAGGCCTTCGAATAAGTGATATTAACTCCAAATTCACACAGAATAAGGGTAAAGTAAAAATGTTCACAAATTCTAAGTCTATAACATCCTAATTACATATAGCCTTAGTGTATCCACTTAGCAACTATCAACTTAGTAATGACAATCCCATTTTAGTTCTCAAGTATAAAGTACTTACAGTAACACCAAATACTCCTATAGTATTTTAAGTTTAATGTTATGTTCTACTGTTCTCATTATGGTAGGGTTGGTAAGATTTTAGACTTGTTGCAACTACACAACTACACTTAAGCACATGCTAGTGAACCCTCAGATAATATAGGTGATCAGGCTATATCTTCCCAGTTTTGACCATATGTCTCTAAGCCTACTTGTGTTGCCCAACAATCGTAATTATTTTGTACTGTCCTAGTGACACTGATTTTAGTATGAATGCAGGCACGTATACATAATCAAATATTTTATTATTAAAAGTATAAACTCTTTGTCAGAGTATTTTTAATCCATATGTATTTATAGTTAGTATATATTTTATGGGTTGATATACTTAATTCACTATAAACAATGCTCTGATACCAATCTGTCACACCCCAAAACCAAGAACAGCGGAAACGTTCCGGAGTGGAGGATGCCATGTACAATATCACAACAGTGTAAAGTAGTAAACAAGCAACCACATCATCCATTGCATTAAAAATAAAGTTTTAATACATATGTGTTCTTTAATTGTAATAAGACACCAAAATATACAATCAAAATAAAAGACGAGTCTTGTCTGTGCTCCGTCTTCTCAAAACCTGGCCATCGTACCTATCTACTGGTGATCTGAGAATACAAGTTATTTTGAAAGCGAGTGTCAGCCTAAAGCTGGTGAATTCATAAGTATTTAAATGTCATTGTCTTATTTTGGAAATCTGTCATGTATGCTATGTAAATCTTAGAATGAAACAATTGATATAAGTATGAAAACCCTAGAAAATCCCTTATTTCCTACTAGTATGAAATGTAGTCTTCTACCAAGACTCGAATGTTTTGTAAGTAAAATGATAGTTTTTCCTTTCTATTGACTAGTACTAAAAGTACTTAGTCTAACTCTTCGTTTATGTGAATGTATCAAAAAATAAAGTAAATAGGAAAATGTACTAATGTAAGTGTTATCCTTTGGTACTAGGACTAACACGACATCACGGTAACCGAAATGTATAACCTAATGAACATCCGAAGATTGTCTAATTGTTCTCTGTAGCAGTAGCAGGGAGTAGGAAGGGTTAGTCCCGTAATCGATTTCCTAATATAAGTATTAACCTTAGGCATCTGTAGATGTTCATCAACCTCTATAGCGAACAGTAGGCCCAAGGAATGGTTAGTCCCTTAAAGGTACTCCTAATATAAGTAGTAACCGTAGGCATCCGTAGATGTTCATCAACCACTGGTGCTAATTAGCTGGGATTCGGAATGGTTAGTCCCGTCTAGATATCCCGTTGAACTGGGATAAGCAGGACAATTTTCATAGAAGGTACTAATAAATCATCCTCGTGAATTGAGATACAAGTATTCATGTAAAGTATTCATGTAAGGTATTCATGTATCATGTAAGTATATGTAAACATACTCATGTATCATGTAAGCATATGTAAACTTACTCATGTATCATGTAAGCATATGTAAATGTACTCGTGTATCATGTAATGTACTGGTATAGACTCATGAATGAACTGACTCTTGCGTGATTCCTTGTAATAGGAATAATGTTTTGTATCTTCTAACTATCGCAATGATAATTAATTGGAAGGTAATTGGTTGTTCAAGTTGGTTAATACACCCTTTCTACACAAGAGTGTGGGAAACTAAATGAAGGATGAAAACTATAACCTTAATACATATATAAGAACATATGTGTATAAGTATAGTTTTATTCAAGAAGGTAAAAATAGTTTTGTAAGATATCTAAGAGTTTTGAACAATAATAAAGAGTGAATTGATGTCATTTTAAATAAACATTTCAAAGTTAGTACATTTGATAACAAAGTATTTTTAAGATAGAAAACCATTTCATGCATCACATTTTGTAGTATGTGAAATCAGCTAGATGGAAACACAGTTATAAAATACATATGAGTGATTTAATAACATGTTGTTTTATACTTGTAACCCCCCCCCCCCCAATTAAACATTTAAAATCATTTAAAACATTGATTAAGGGGTATGAACTCACATGTAGATGGTGGTTTGGATGTACTGAACGGTGTCGGATTGTTAAGTGTCAAGTGAGGACTTGTACACACACTATGATGCTAATGAACATATAATCACACATATATGCACCCAATTAGTTTTAAACTACTAATTGTAAATGTTAAGACATCCTAGAACATAATAAACATTTTATATAAGTTTTATAAGCCTTAAGGATTAAGTTGTTGTGGGACAAGGCAATCAGGTTTAGGGTTTCAAAGGACCCTATACATGAGTTTACTCTTCTAAAAACATCACACAAGGAGTTTAAGGTCGTAAACCCTTGAGTTTAAGGTCGTGAACTCCTAAGATTGGTGTCATTTTGTGTTTTGAAGTTCTAAATGATCCCTAGAAGCATTCCAACTTGGTGGATTAATTCTTGGAAGGGTTTAGGACACTAATAACCTCCTTTGAGGAGTTTATTGCCCCAAAGCCAATTCCTTTGGAGTTTACTTCCATAAACTCTCATGGAAGGGGTGTTTTTATGCTTTTCAAGTCCCATGCACATGTAGGATAGGTTCTAGACATTTATCTAAGGAAAATGAAGGCCTTAGGCACACTTTGGTGCCCTTGTTTGATGTTCACGACCCATGAACCATATTAGGGCCGTAAAATCACTTTGGGATGGGTTTTTGATGTTTTAAAGAGCTTAAATTAGCTAGGAGTAAATATAGGTAATTTTCCAAAGCTTTACAAGTGTTAAAATCACTCTTTGGTCCTTGTTTTTGGAGTTCACGATCCAAGAACTTCTTGGGTCGTGAACACCTAAACTTTGGTGTTTCTTTATCTCTCTAGACTCTCTCTCTCTCTCTCTCTCTCTCTCTCGCCTGCTACCCCCTAAAGGCATAGGTAAACCCCCTAGCACCTAAAGGAAGCCCTGAGGCTCCCGAAGTCTCAAGAAAAGAGCCTTTCGGCTCAAGAACGTTGCTCCAGCGAAGCTCGGTTTTCGAGAAAATCCATTGTAAGTGAGCTATGACTATCCTATCTTTAGTATAGCTTATGTTTCAATATAGTAATGTTATTAGCAATTTATAAGGAGTATTTGGGCTATTATTATGGGTTATATAAGTATTGTTTAACGTGTATATATAGTAATAATAACTAGACTATTAATTAGTCTCGTCAAATGCTAAACTAAACTCTAGTGGTAATTATACTAGGTTTGGTCAAGGGATAATTATTTTAAGAGTAACGAAGTGTTGTCCGAGTGTCGAATCACCACCTTACAAGGTGAGTGCATAGTTACTTTCATCTTACACATAAATATGAAGTATTTTATATAAATTACATGCTATGTGTGCATACTAACAGAATACTTGTTGTATATGTTGGATGAATGATTTTATACATGTTTTAAAATTATTTAAACTGTATATGTATTCTATATCTACAAATATGTTGGGTATGACATGGGTAGATAAATAATGAGAGATAAAAGATGATGTGAGTAAACATTGGCACCTATAGACTTAGTGCCTAATAAATAACATCGACAGCTATGGACTTAGTGCCTATTGGAAAAAACCCTGGTAGCAATAGGCTTAGTACCTATTAGGTAAACATGGGTTGCTATGGACTTAGTACCTATTAGGTGTCGGTAGCAATGGGATTAGTTCCTAGTAGCTATGGACTTAGTGTCTGTAACGCCCGGGTTTCAGGGCTAAGCATTTTGTCAATGTAATAGTCTAGGTCAACTATTGTAACTCTTTTTGAAGTAATAAATATGAAATATTTGAGTATTATGTGAATTATGTGTGTTTATGTGTTTATTATTTAATTATAAATGTATAATTAATAAAGAATAAAAATGAGCGTCAAAATTAAAGTGTGAGATAATCCCAATATCTCTACATAAAGTTGTAGAATATGTCTCAAGGTTTTCTTACATATAAAGAACGCCGAAATCCGAGTTATAACGAAGAAGTTATGACCCGTCGAAGTTTCGCGACAGAACCGGCACGATACCGGAAAGTGTAAATAGTGAATTTACGATATAGCGAGATTTAGCCTTAGCGATCTAAACAAAAGTCGTAGAATATGTTAAACTAAGAACATCCATAAAAAGAACGCGCAAATCTGATTTCGTATGAAGAAGTTATGATTTTTCTAAGATTCGGTCTAGCAGTGCACGGCCCGAAACTCGAATTTTAGTTCGAGCGGTTTTTGGCTTACGCGACCTAAATGAGAGTTGAATATCTCATTAATAGGAACTCAACGGTAAAAAGACAGATGAAAACGGAGTCCGTATGAAGGAGTTATGAATTCTTCGCGGTCATTTAACAGTCTAAACGCCTCCTACTGTTAAATTTGAGATCGGTCGAGAATTAGCCGACGGAGTCTAAATGAAAGTTGTAGATCTTGATTTTACCTACGCATGGATATAAAGAACGTCAAAAACGGAGCTCATATGCGAAGGTTATGATTTTTCTAAGTTTGAGGGCTGATACGCGATAGGGGGTGACGTGGCACCACCAGAATTGGACACGTGGCACCACCAGAAGGTTGCCACATAAACCAACTCAGCGATTCATGACTCAGACTCGGCGAGTCCATCAGATTTCTCCCCTATACATAGAGGTGTCGGGTTCCCTCATTTCCTCACCCCTCAACCTTCTTCTTTCTCTCTATAAACTCTCTCTCTCTAAGCTCCCTAACCCCCCTAAAGCCTAGGTAAAAACCCTAGCACCCGAAGGAAGCCCCGAGGCTCCCGAAGTCCGGAGAAAAGAGCCTTTCGTCTCGGGAACGCTGCTCCAGCGAAGCCCGGTTTTCGAGAAAAACCCGCTGTAAGTGAGTTGTACCTATCCTATCTTTAGTTTAGCTTATGTTTTAATATAGGGATGTTATTAGGTCCTTAAAATAATTATTTGGGCTATTATTATGAGTTATATTGAGTGTTATTAATGCTTATATAATAATAATAATAGTCAGAGAATTAATTTGTCGCGGTTATCATTAGACTAAACCCTAGTGGTATCGATACTAGGTTTTATCGAAGGAAAATTGTTGTGACAGTATCGAAGCGTTGTCCAAGTGCTGAGTCACCACCTTTCAGGTGAGTGCATAGTTACTTTCAGCTTACACATAGATATGAAGTATTTAATATAAATTACATGCTTTGTGTACATGATATCTGAATACTTGTTATCTATGTTGGATGACCGTTTTATACATGTTTTCAAAGATTTAAACTGTATATGTATTTTATATCTACAAAATGTGTTGGGAAAAACATGGGTAGATGTAATAGTTGTTGTGTGACAAAATAAAATAATGAGAGTCCTCGTTATAGATGTTATTGATGATCCAATCATCTAGCGGAGTATAGATGACGACCACGGACTATTCTAGAAAGTCCAGTGGAACACTAGCAGGCTCGCAACCTGTAGTTGTTTATTTGAACTGTGTGTTTATTTGAACTGTGTGCTCACTAGATGTACTCCATCCACCACATGGTTTCCTTAAGGAAATTTGTTGCTAAGGAATCCCCTTAGCAGTAATGTCCATCCCGATGATAATCCTTAGGATAGGTCCCTTATGATAGATGCTTAGGGACGTAATGTGAGGATAACGGGAACGGGTAATCAGGTTTGTTTAATGTAATGAAGTTAATAAACTTATTTATTGTGGGTTGAAAACCTTATGTGCTCACCAGGCTCCCAAGCCTGACCCACTCAGTTTTATGTATTACAGGTAGTGGCGCTTGAGCATAGATATGATGTTTGGACGAGGGATTACGGATATAGGCCTATAGATATGAAATAATGTAGTAAGGCTTATATTGTACTGTTTATGCTTTTGATCTATACGAACATGACATCCCAAGTCTTGTAATAAAATACATTTCTATGGAAATGCTTTTGATAAATCTTTATCATATTTTGTTTTGGGACAAATTCCGCAACACTTTTATTTAAAATGTTACTCTGATTTTAAAACAAAGCATAAACAAACCGGTCTTTTCTGGCCGTTATTTTGGGGATGTCACAGTTGGTATCAGAGAATTAGTTTAAGCGAACTAGGAATTTTTAGGATTTCTAGACTTAAACTTAGAATGCTAAGCGATGATTGTCAGGTATGAGCACTAGCTTATTTTAGGAATTATGCCTAAAATGCTTTTATGTGCTAAATGCTTTGTACCTGATATGCTGTTAATTGTTCGGATCTATGGTCTGTTGCCGACCGGATCTGGAAACCTTATGTGTTTAGGATTCTAAACGTACGACTACGATATTAGAACTAGCATGTAAACGTTTCAGAGAGATAAGGATGATTTGAACATCAGTCCTAAATAAAGATCTAAATTCACCTTATTCGGTGTGTAGATCAAGATGGCAAGGACCCGTAGCGGAAACGTGAATGCAAATGGGAACAGAAACCAACCCCCAGTAATTGAACAAATACCAATTGTGGTAGCCGCTGTTGAGCCAATAACGATGGCCGAAATGCAAGCGATGATCCAGGCAATGTTGGATCGTCAAATGGATGAAACCAAAATCTTGCTCCAACAAAATCGAGAGGAAGCAACTATTCAGATCGAACAGCCCGAGTACAACGAAGGGCAGACTAAGGAGGGAAACTACAGTGGGACTGTTGGTCAAGCCAACCCACCAATAGTTCAACAAAACAACCAGGGTGATGAAGTCGAGAGGAATGGATGCAAGTACAAGGATTTTCTGACATGCAAGCCATCGACTTTCACGGGAAGGGAAGATCCAATCGGGGTCATGGATTGGATCTCGGAGATGGAGTTAGCTTTCATGACGTGCGGTTGCAGAGGAAAGCTACAGACCACGTTTGCAGTGCGTCAGTTTCGAGGAGGCGTTGTACGTTGGTGGAATACCTTGGGGAAGACTTTAAGCCCCAACAAGCCCCTGCAACTTACATCAGCAGAATTTCTGGTGCAATTCAAACAAAAGTACTGCTCAGCCCAAAACCTGCTAGAGTTAGAGAACCAGTTTCTAACCCTGAAGAAGGGAAGCATGTCAATCGATGAATACACGAACAACTTCACAGAAAAGATGGAGTTTGCCTTGCGTCTTGTTCCGGAAGAGCTGACGAAAATTGATAAGTACGTAAAGGGACTTCCATGGGAGTACGCGGTGCCAGTGCGTCAGGCACCTACTTTGGAGGCAGCTATCTGGGCTGCCAAGTCTGTGGAGGACATGATTAAGGGAAGAGCTGCCAGCAAAATCGAGGTTGGTGAGAAGAGGAAATTTGAAGGGTCTGCTAAACCCAACAAAAAGAAGAGCAAGTTCGGTTCAAAAAAATTCGGGGGAGGAAATGAATTTAAATGGTGAGAGAAGTGCAAAAAGAAGCACTCGGGAAAATATGGCGAGGAAGTAACCTGCTACAAGTGTGGGAAAATGGGGCACTATGCCAATGGGTGCACCACCAACAAGAAGGTGTGCTATGAGTGTCGTGAAGAAGGGCATATTGCTAAGGATTTCCCAAAGAAGAAAGAGGCAGGAAGGCCCAACATACCACCAAAGCCGAAGGCGAGAGCCTTCCAGATGACGCTCAAGGCTGTAAAGGAGGCAGCAGACGTCGCTTCAGGTACCTGTCTTGTAAATGGTTTGCCTACAAATATACTATTTGATTCCGGAGCCAACTACTCTTTTGTGTCGCATAAATTTGGTGGAAAATTATCATTGCCTATAGAAAAACTTGATAATGCCCTGATTGTAGAAGTTGCCAGTGGCAAATTCGTACCTGTTAGTAATCGTATTAGGAACATCGTCATTGACCTAAACGGAAATGAATTTCACGAAGAACTATTACCCATAGAGTTAAACGGTTTCGACATCGTTTTGGGTATGGATTGGCTTAGCGACAACGATGCCGAGATATTATGCCGAAAGAAGATAGTTAGGATAAACCCACCCAGAAAAGAATCATTTATGGTGTACGGGGACAAACGCAGAGTGAATTCTCGAATCATCTCCCTGATGAAAGCCAGGAAATGTTTGTCCAAAGGATGTCCATCATACTTGGCATTCGTAATTGATGCTAAGAAAGAAAAGAAAGAGGTGCAGAATATACCGGTTGTGTGTGATTATCCGGAAGTCTTTCCCAAAGATCTTCCCGGATTACCACCTGATAGACAAGTGGAGTTTCGTATAGACTTGTTACCAGGAACAACACCGATAGCAAAGGCACCTTACCGATTAACACCAACGGAGATGAAGGAGCTCATTACGCAACTTCAGGAGCTGTTGGACATCGGTTTCATTCGACCTAGTTCATCACCCTGGGGAGCTCCGATGTTATTCGTGAAGAAGAAGGACGGAAGCATGAGGATGTGCATAGACTACCGAGAGCTGAATAAGGCAACGGTGACGAACAAGTATCCATTGTCGAGGATTGATGACCTATTCGATCAGCTACAAGGTTCGAGCTACTTCTCAAAGATCGATCTTAGGTCAGGATATCATCAGCTGAAGGTGAGAGAGCAGGATATTGAGAAGACTGCATTCAGAACAAGATATGGACACTACGAGTTCTTGGTTATGTCATTCGAACTAACCAATGCTCCCGCAGCATTCATGGATTTGATGAACAGGGTTTGTAAACCATTCCTCGATAAATCCGTGATAGTGTTCATCGACAACATTCTCATCTACTCGAAAAGCCAGAAGGAGCATGGCAAGCATCTACGAGAAGTGTTAGAAGTATTAAAGAAGGAGAAGCTTTACGCTAAGATCTCCAAATGCGACTTTTGGATACGAGAGGTCCATTTCTTGGGTTATGTGGTTAACCAGGAGGGAATAATGGTTGATCCAGCAAAAATCGAAGCTATAATGAAGTGGGAACGTCCAAAGAGTCCCACGGAGATTCGAAGCTTTCTAGGATTAGCCGGATATTACCGACGATTTATCCAAGGCTTTTCTTCGATAGCTGCTCCATTAACAGCTTTAAACCATAAAGGAGCTACATATACATGGAGTGAGAAACACGATGAGGCATTCGAGAAGCTAAAGAAGAAGTTATGTGAAGCACCAATACTTTCTCTACCCAATGGAGTCGAAGATTTCGCGGTTTATAGTGATGCATCTGGAGTCGGGTTGGGTTGTGTTCTAACCCAAAGAGAAAAGGTGATAGCATACGCATCCCGACAATTGAAAGAGCATGAAAAGAACTACCCCATTCATGATCTGGAGTTAGCAGCGGTAGTATTTGCCTTTAAAATATGGAGGCATTACCTCTACAGCACGAAGTGAAAGCTCTTCACTGATCATAAGAGTCTCCAGTATCTCTTTAATCAGAAGGAGTTGAACATGAGGCAACGACGTTGGCTATAACTTCTCAAGGACTACGACTGTGAGATACTTTACCACCCGGGTAAAGCAAATATTATTGTTGATGCTCTCAGTCGGAAAGTCAATCTTGAAAGGAAAACGCCAAGAGCGTTAAGAATTGAAGTCGTCTCGATGATTGTGGAAAGTATCAGGAAAGCTCAAGAAGAAGCTTTAGGGAAGAATGACCGAAAGGAAGAACGTTTGGGCAAAACGTTAGTATTCGGAACAAACAGTCGAGGACTGAAGGTATTCCAAGATCGAATCTGGGTACCTAAGACGGGAGGAATAAGAGATCTTCTAATGGCAGAAGCACACAAGACCATGTACTCGATTCATCCCGGTAGCACTAAAATGTATAGGGACCTAAAACCCTACTACTGGTGGCCAACGATGAAGCTCGATGTTGCAAAGTATGTGGCCGAGTGCGTAACATGTGCGAGGGTTAAGGAACAACATCAAAAACCATATGGGAGTTTAGAACCCTTACCTGTACCCATGGGTCAATGGGAAGACATCACCATGGATTTTGTGACTAAACTACCAAGAACGAAGAACGGACACGTCATGATTTGGGTAGTCGTGGATCGTTTCACCAAGAGTGCACACTTCATATCTGCCAACGAGAAGTGGTCTATCAATAAGCTCGCAAATGCTTACGTGAAGGAAATTGTAAGACTTCACGGTGTCCCTCTTACGATTGTGTCAGATCGTGATAGTCGTTTCACGTAAAGGGTTTGGAGGAGTCTACAAGAGGAGTTGGGTACAAAGTTGTGTTTGAGTACTGCTTACCATCTGCAAACTGATGGTCAGAGCGAAAGAATGATTCAGACATTGGAAGATATGCTGAGAGCATGTACCCTCGAATTCCAAGGGAATTGGGATGAGCACTTACCTCTAGTAGAATTTTCCTACAATAATAGTTTTCACTCGAGCATCAAGATGGCACCTTATCAAGCCTTGTATGGAAAGAAGTGCCGTACGCCATCTTGTTGGCTTGAAGCCGGAGAGAAGCAATTTATGGGCCCCAAGATAGTCCATGAGACTGCTGAGAAATTGAATGTGATTAGGGAAAGAATGCTAGCAGCCCAGGATCATCAGAAGAGCTATGCTGACAAGAAAAGACGACCGATAACCTTCAAAGTTGGGGATTCCATTTTGCTTAAAGTCTCACCGTGAAAGGGACTTATACGATTTGGGAAACGAGGAAAGTTGAGCCCAAGGCTTATTGGACCGTTCAAAGTTCTTCAGAAGATTGGGAACCAAGCTTACAAGCTGGAATTGCCCAAAGAACTCAATGGTATTCATAACACCTTCCATGTGTGTTATTTGAGGAAATTCATGGGAGATGTTCCCGACATAATTCCAATCTCAGAGTTAAGGATGGATGAGAATAAAAGGCTAATCGAAGAGCCCGAGGCAATTGTTTACTGTAAGACTAAGAAGTTACGACGCAAGATGGTCGACTTAGTGCTAGTCTGATGGAAACATTCGAATGGGCCGAATCTCACTTGGGAAACAGAGGATGACATGATGAGTCGCTATCCACATCTGTTTGCTAATGCATGATTCCGGGACGGAATCATCCTAAGGGGGAGAGAATTGTAACGCCCGAGTTTCAGGGCTAAGCATTTTGTCAATGTAATAGTCTAGGTCAACTATTGTAACTCTTTTTGAAGTAATAAAGATGAAATATTTGAGTATTATGTGAATTATGTGTGTTTATGTGTTTATTATTTAATTATAAATGTATAATTAATAAAGAATAAAAATGAGCGTCAAAATTAAAGTCTGAGATAATCCCGATATCTCTACATAAAGTTGTAGAATATGTTTCAAGGTTTTTTCGTACATATAAAGAACGCCGAAATCCGAGTTATAACGAAGAAGTTATGACCCGTCGAAGTTTCGCGACAGAACCGGCACGATACCGGAAAGCGTAAATACTGAATTTACGATAGAGTGAGATTTAGCCTTAGCGATCTAAACAAAAGTCGTAGAATATGTTAAACTAAGAACATCTATAAAAAGAACGCGCAAATCTGACTTCGTATGAAGAAGTTATGATTTTTCTAAGATTCGGTTTAGCAGTGCACGACCCGAAACTCGAATTTTAGTTCGAGCGGTTTTTGGCTTATGCGACCTAAATGAGAGTTGAATATCTCATTAATAGGAACTCAACGGTAAAAAGACAGATGAAAACGGAGTCCGTATGAAGGAGTTATGAATTCTTCGCGGTCATTTAACAGTCTAAACGCCTCCTACTGTTAAATTTGAGATCGGTCGAGAATTAGCCGACCGAGTCTAAACGAAAGTTGTAGATCTTGATTTTACCTACGCGTGGATATAAAGAACATCAAAAACGGAGCTCGTATGCGAAAGTTATGATTTTTCTAAATTTTAGGGCTGATACTCGATAGGGGGTGACGTGGCACCACTAGAATTGGACACGTGGCACCACCAGAAGGTTGCCACATGCACCAAATCGGCGAGTCATGACTCAGACTCGGCGAGTCCATCAGATTTCTCCTCTATAAATAGAGGTGTCGGGTTCCCTCATTTCCTTACCCATCAACCTTCTTCTTTCTCTCTCTAAACTCTCTCTCTCTAAGCTCCCTAACCCCCCTAAAGCCTAGGTAAAAACCATTGCACCCGAAGGAAGCCCCGAGGCTCCCGGAGTCCGGAGAAAAGAGCCTTTCGTCTCAGGAACGCTGCTCCAGCGAAGCCTGGTTTTCGAGAAAAACCCGCTGTAAGTGAGTTGTACCTATCCTATCTTTAGTTTAGCTTATGTTTTAATATAGGGATGTTATTAGGTCCTTAAAATAATTATTTGGGCTATTATTATGAGTTATATTGAGTGTTATTAATGCTTATATAATAATAATAATAGTCAGACAATTAATTTGTCGCGGTTATCATTAGACTAAACCCTAGTGGTATCGATACTAGGTTTTATCGAAGGAAAATCGTTATGAGAGTATCGAAGCGCTGTCCAAGTGCTGAGTCACCAGCTTTCAGGTGAGTGCATAGTTACTTTCAGCTTACACATAGATATGAAGTATTTAATATAAATTACATGCTTTGTGTACATGATATCTGAATACTTGCTATCTATGTTGGATGAACGTTTTATACATGTTTTCAAAGATTTAAACTGTATATGTATTTTATATCTACAAAATGTGTTGGGAAAAACATGGGTAGATGTAATAGTTGTTGTGTGACAAAATAAAATAATGAGAGGCCTCGTTATAAATGTTATTGATGATCCAATCATCTAGCGGATTATAGATGACGACCACAGACTATTCTAGACAGTCCAGTGGAACACTAGCAGGCTCGCAACCTGTAGTTGTTTATTTGAACTGTGTGTTTATTTAAACTGTATGCTCACCAGATGTACTCCATCCCCCACATGGTTTCCTTAAGGACATTTGTTGCGAAGGAATCCCCTTAGCACTAATGTCCATCCCGATGATAATCCTTAGGATAGGTCCCTTATGATAGATGCTTAGGGACGTAATGTAAGGATAACGGGAACGGGTAATCGGGTTTGTTTAATGTAATGAAGTTAATAAACTTATTTATTATGGGTTGAAAACCCTATGTGCTCACCAGGCTCCCAAGCCTGACCCACTCAGTTTTATGTATTACAGGTAGTGGCGCTTGAGCATAGATATGATGTTTGGACGAGGGTTTACGGATATAGGCCTGTAGATATGAAATAATGTAGTAAGGCTTATATTGTACTGTTTATGCTTTTGATCTGTACGAACATGACATCCCGAGTCTTTAAATGAAATACATTTCTATGGAAACGCTTTTGATAAATCTTTATCATATTTTGTTTTGGGACAAATTACGCAACACTTTTATTTAAAATGTTACTCTGATTTTAAAACAAAGCATAAACAAACTGGTCTTTTCTGGCCGTGATTTTGGGGATGTCACAGTGCCTGTTAGGTAAACATTGGTAGCTATGGTCTTAGTACCTACACTGGTAGCTATGGATTTAGTACCTAATAAATGAACTTCAGCAGCTATGGATTTAGTGCATTGGCAACTATGGAATTAGTGCCTGTCTTATAAACCCTAGAAGCAAGGGACTTCGAAATGAACGAATGCAGGATAGATGACTCTTAGGGTAGAACCTTAAGAGTAAGGAAGATAATATGGATATGTAATTGGGCTCATTGTTTGATGTTTAAACATAATAAATATATTAATGTGGGTTAAAAACCCTATGTACTCACCAGGTTTCGTAACCTGACCTACTCCAACTTATTTGTATCACAGGTGTCGATACGAAGCTACTTTGCATTGAGAGGTTTAAAAAAGATGTAGATCACTAGCGTAAATAAATGTAAGTTCTGTTTATGCTTATGTTCCTGTATTGACGATGACATCCTAAGGTTTTACAAGTAATAAACATACATTTCTTCAGAAATGATTTGATAACATATTTATCATGCTTTTCTGGGAACAAATTCCGCAACATTTTTATTAAAAGAAGTACTCTGATTTTTATAAAGCATAAACAAAATCGGTCTTTTCTAGCCGTGAAAATAGGGATGTCACACTTTGCTACCAATTTCATTATGGGGGTATGCCTTAGATATTGTTGCCCATATCCTTAATCTAATCCAAACAAAGAAGGTTGTGAAAACACCTCACGAGATGTGGACAGGGAAGATTCCCTCATTAAAGCATATCAAGGTTTGGGGTTGTGAGCTTTTGTAAGACGAGAGACTCACGACAAGCTTGAACCTCGAAATGAGTGGTGTATTTTTCATCGGCTATCCACATAAATCCTTTGGATATTTGTTGTACACACCTAGTGAGAATGTGTATTCGTAGAATGGAGGGGAGTCTTTCGCAAGACAAAACTCATATTTCAAGAGGGCAATGGGAGGACAACTGATCTTGAAGAGATTCAAGAATCTAGCGGTGAAGGAACCTCTAACACTTGCGCTCAACCTGGGGAACAGATTCATGTGGAACCAGTTGACCAGTCATTGCCTCTTAGGCATTCTAGCAGAGTTCGCATTCTACCTGTGTTGTATGGTATCCATATAACTGCAGAGGGTGATACCTTTATCAGTGGTAGTATATCGATGAATTTTGATGAACCCACTAACTACAAGGAAGCCATGGTGGGCCCTGAGGCTGCCAAATGGAAAGAGGCAATGGACAGCGAGATCCATTCCATGTATGACAATCAAGTTTGGAACTTGGTTGACAATATACCATGTCGTAAGATAGTTGGGTGCAAATGGATCTTTAAGAAGAAGACCGACATGGATGTAAATGTGCACATGTTCAAGGAACGACTTGTTACGAAAGGCTTTACTCAAACCCTAAGGGTTGACTATGATGAGACCTTCTCACTAGTGGCCAAGATCAAGTTTATTTGGATTATGTTAGCTATCGCTACGTCTTTTATGATTATGAAATCTGGCAAATGGATGTCAAAACCACTTTCTGTAATGGGAAGCTGGCTGAAGATGTTTACATGTGTCAGCCAGAGGGTTTTATGGATGCTAAATACCCCAATAGAGTGTGCAAGCTTGAGAAATCAATATATGGATTGAACCAAGCATCTCGCAGATGGAATCTTTGCTTCGATGAGAAAGTTAAAGAGTTTGGTTTCTCTAGGAGTAAGGATGTTTCTTGGGTATATGTCAAAGCTAGTGGGAGTATATTTAGATTTCTAGTATTGTGTGTTGATGAGATACTACTCATAGGAAACGACGTTCCAACCTTACAGGAGTTTAATTCCTGGCTTGGAAGGTGTTTCGCTATGAAGAATCTAGGAGACGCTGCTTATATTCTGGGGATGCGGATTTTGAGAAATAGGAGTAGAAGACTAATTGGACTTAGTCAAAGTACTTACTTGGATAAAATGCTAAAACATTTTAGCATGGAGAATTCTATGAAAGGGGAGCTACCTATCCAGAGCTTGCCTCCAGCTCAATAAATCTCAAGTCTTTGGACTCACAAGGCCATTTATAGCCCAGATCTAAGGTTCCAACCTCAAGTCATGCACCGACCACTCTATGACACAAGATAGATGAAAGAAAAACCTAAAAATTCCCTATATAAAATCTCATAAGGAAATGATCAAGCTAGAATCTTTTTACCTCCAACTAAAGCAAAACTATGAAGAATCTATGTATCCAAAAGTCTCCTCTTGATCCAAGCTTTGATCCTTTCCACTTCTTCCTCCAAAAGGTCACAACCTTCCCAAAATTATGTCTCTTCTCTTTTTAGCTACCTCTAAGCGATTAGGGTTTCTATCTTGAAGTAAGGATACTGATGACGCAGCTCAATGTCCTTTAAATAGGACCCAACCTCGAGAAATTAGGGTTTCTCTACCCAGAACCTACTCGGTGAGTCGACTCTCTGACTCATCGAGTCCATTCATTAATGTCATGCAGACAACTCGACTTTACTCGACTAGTTGGACTCACAACTCGTCACGTCACTCCACAAATCTCAAAGTTAAACACATTAACGCTCCTGAAAGTTTGGATGTTATAATTCTCCCCCACTTGAATTAGATTTTTCCCTCGAAATCGCTTATCAACAACAGAAATATTGAACCCAATAACCCGAGAATCATCACCGAAAGGATCCCGTGCCACACAACTATCTTTCTCACTGGACACTTGAAACCGGTCAGGAACTTCCAAACCCTGAAAAGGCCAAATCCCTCTTCCATCACGATCCCCTTCTGACTCTCCAGAATCTAGAAACCCTAGTGACCTGTCTCACTGCCAGACCCCCCTCTCAAGATATCACCATGTTATTTGATCCTCGAATAACAGACCCCAATAACTCACTGCCCCTCTGATTCTTTCATTGCGATGGAGAAAACAAGTCAATTCCCTAAAATTGGCTACCAATAACTTCTACTAGATATATTAAACAATGTAGATCCTTCTCCAAGGAATGAAACGATCACATTACACTAGGGAGCTCACCAACTTCAAACAAAACTCATCCAAACAATGAACTCTCAACACCCTACCCTCAGACACAAGAAAATGGTCATGCTCTCTCAAAAGTATCCTCTGGCATCTAAAATCATAAACCCAAGCTTCCTTTCCAATATTCATTCAATGCTTGAGCAACAGGTCAACTCCCGACCTTCAAAGGGTACTTGAAGCATACCCAAAACATCTCACTATCTTCCTTCTCATGATCACAATCTCGGCCCACTCTGATGCACGAGTTACAAAGTTCGCTTTACCCCAAGCGAACACTAAAATCCCAACTCAAAATCATCTCACCCTCGATCTCTGTCGAATTTTACTCATTAGCTCCAAGAGTTTCTCGGTCCTTCCTACACCAAAAAACTGACCCACTCAAGTCTACGACATCAAATGACACACAATACCCCTCAAAATGAAACCCATATTTGAATCTGGAATGTCATTCGCCTACTTAATACACCACCAAATCCAAACTCAAACTCGAGAGTCTGGTCTGACACAAAATTCAAACCACTCATCCCAATGAAGCTCTCCACTCATGGCCCATAACTCGTAACCCGTAACCGATGCGTACATCACTCTCCAATTTCTGTTAATTGCAATAACCATAGAATATAACGATCCCTGACAAATATGGAGACCCCAGTCTCACCCCTGGTCTGACCACCAGGTTCCTGAAAATCGAAGAATAAGGCTACCCAAGCCTAAAAACTCTCATGCATCATGCTCTGACTATATAATAAAACGGCTCCCCGTAGTAGCATAACATTCTCTGACACTAACCCGTGAAGGCTTCGGCTCCCCGCAAGCCTACGACACTGTCTCACTGACTCTTGAAAGCTACAACTCCCCACAGTATCACAACTCTCTCTCGATGATTGGTGAACACTACGACTCCCCGTAGCATCACAACCTTCTCTTGCAGACTGGTGAACACTACGAATCACCGTAGTATCACAACACACTCTTGCGGACTGGTGAACACTACGGCTCCTCGTAGCATCACGACTCTCTCTCACTGACTTGCCATGGGCTCACTCCATGGTTTTCCCTAGATAATCCGAAGTGATTACTCCCAATCGGATCCACTCACCCTCTTATCCCCTTTAATCTCCTCATCGAGTCATCACCCCACTGATTTCACTATCTAATACTCCACGGCCAAAACGTAGATAGGTACACACACCCACCCAAGTTAAGCATCACCACTCCTGACGATAATCATCGTGACCAACACTATTCTCGCTGTGATTCACATTCTTGGATACTCTCGTTTGATGACAATTATTTGAAATGCTCCAGCTAGAACCATAGTCACTTGATACTCCAATTTCCATCAAATAACTAAAGTCTCAAAATAATCCGAAGTTCAGGACATTCTACTCGGATACCTCAGTACACCATCATAGAACCTCACGATGTCTTGTCTCAACCACCGATATCCTACTTACAGTATCATACTCAGATACAACAATGTATCCTACCATAATCTCATAACTGATCTTTGTCTCATACAACTCAAAACTTTGGAATATTTCAAATTCTCAATTGAAACACGGAGTAATTGTCAATGACTTAGAACACATTGACGACCCTCCAAAACTTCCTCCTCTATTGCTCACAACCCATGCAAGAATACACATACCAACCCTAAAGTTAGTTGCCTAATTAATATATACCCTTCCCAGAGTGCATATAACAACCCATACATTGAACCAGAAACTCTCAACCACCAAAACTATCCTTACGAGCCACCCACCTTGAATTTACCATTACACCCTCAAAGAATTCCTAACCACCACAAGGTCTCCGTCCAACGGCCGCCTATCGTGGAGACACTCATCCTTTCCTTAACACGTACAACATGCATTATCTCGCTCTGGACCTTGCCTCGACCACCAACAATCATGGTCTCAAGTTTCTGTACCGCAGGACACTATATCTAGTCCTATAACTTCTCTTGAACAAATATCTTATACACAAAAAAAAACCTGCTTCTCCCCCACTCAGGGCTCGAACCATCACCATACGGCACACCAACAATATATTACACATACTGTTTCACCAGGTACACCACACTTACTCTTGTAAAGTACCACATAACACTCGATGATCTTCCCGATAGAGATCAAGCAACTCCAAACAACTCGAATCTCAGATAAAATCCTAGAAAACTTCCCAATGTGTCATACAAAATATCATATTGACACGCTAGCGGGCATCTCAACTGTCACATAGTAGCCATGACTCTCAGTTTGAAAATAATGAACTATCCCACTCCTCATCTTCAACTGCCTAACATACATCCCATCATGAGAATTATCATGAGAGCACAGACCTCATACCCACACTCGATATCCATCATAGAAAATGAGTGCCACCTCCCTAATATACTCCTCTTGATCACCTGACACTGCTGCTAACATAAGCCCTATTATCCTCAAATAGGGTATATCCTTGTCCTTGACCATATCAGTCCTCAATGATGACCCTATCATGCTATAATAATACCTTGCGGCAGACATACTGCCCGGTTACTCAGGAAAGAGATCGCAACCAATGCTACCCCACAAGGTTTACCTTCAAGCTTAGAAACCGGGAGTTCAATATCTCTTCTGTTTTTCATAGAAAATAGCACAACTCTGGTCACAGAAAGTGGCATCTCCACTATCGGACGATTGCTCAACTCAGACCGTAATTCTCCAAAAAGCACCATCTCTACTCGTCTCTGAGTCTTGCGACTCCAACAGTCATCTCACCACAAATATCTTGGAAAGTAAATCAATTTCCCTCTCAAGGCATGCTCCATTAAAACTTGTTAAACATGGCCCTCTGGCCCCACACTCTATCACCTCTGATCTCAGCCTAATCCATCTCAATGGGATAACTGGTAAAACTAGAAGCACTAACCGCCACGAATCATGGTACTCAAACCATGTGACCACCTATCGATCTCCTATGAATCATGGTCCCTGAACCATGTTATCTCCACTCAATCTGCTACTTAGAACCTCTGTAATTCTCCATGTTTTCTAGTATGGGTCCACTGCTTTCAGTAGTACGGGCCCATGCTACCTGCTACATCTACCCATACTTTCCACATACATCATTCCAGATTATAAAAGTAGTTGCTCAAACTCCTCAATCACCAATCTCATCATCTGTGTTGGCTCCCCATCAAAACAGTCTCCTATATTAGCATACTCATCTGACTAAACTCACTCCATATGCTCTTCCTAGGTTCTCACACTTCTCTACCATCAGCTTCTGAAGAACTCCTCATGATTCCATCCATCTATCTCCTTAATATCATCATATTCACTTAGTAGCTAAATCCCATCATCGAGAGTTCCAGAAAGCATGAAGCAAGCAGCATTCGGGCATCGAATAATCTCCACCAACATGTAAAACTACTCTAGGTTACAACTCTATTTATTCTGCGCAAACTCAAAAGGTGTCACCGAACTCAAGTAACTCTACCCCACACGGGTATCTCACTACTCTCTCAGTAGGCTCCTCCAATGCTCATCTAGGTATCTCTCCTAGGTTACTTCTCTATTCAAAGCTCTACCTGTGAAATATTCCTACTGGATACTCTTACTCCGCACATACTCAAAGCACATCACAGATAGCAAAGTCCCTAGGCTAATGCATCACAAATCAGGCAACTCTGTCCCTAAAATATGAAATACCTAGCCTATCACTTAGCATGCATCACTAATATTTAAATAATAACTCATAGCACAACAAAGTAAGGGTACTTTGGGAAATCACCGTTCGGGATCTGGCTGATTATACACACTTCTCTTTCTCACTTTCTCTTGGAAACTATTGCTCGTTTTAGAAAAATCATTTCTTTTGAAAATCTTTCTCAATTCCCCAGTTTGAGTCCAGACATACCCGAAGGTGTATCAGAATGCCTCAAACCAAGTCTCTGATACCAACTTGTAACATAGTAAATTTTCAAACAAAATTTTCATTTAAGATCATATAATTCGCATAAAACATTTCCTAAAAATATCATTTTATAAATTTACAAGTCGCAACCCCATAATTGATTGATTCAATCTGGGATCATTAAAACATAGTTGTTTCACTGGTGTACACAATCAAGTTGGTGCCTTCCTGGTATCCTGTGAAAAACATGAAATACATAACATACAACACAGTAAGCATGAAGCATAATATGTTCCTTAAAATACAACTTATAACACATTAGCCACTTGAGGCTATAAATCTGTAGATCCTACAGTCTATATGTCTCTGTGGAACCCTCCAGTCCCATGGCTCATTGGACCCTCTGGCCCAGTCTCAGTTAGGACCCTCCGGTCTCACAGCTCGTTGGACCCTCCGATCCATCTCACTAACACATAAAATAACATATATATCACACAAACAAAATGCATAACTCAAGTAACCACATAATACCCTTTGGTCACATATAAATACCACTCTAGGTAAAGTATAGTGAGAAGACTCACCTCAAAAGCAAGTGTGCAAATGCCCTCGTACTGAAATCTAGAACTAGCCTCCGCCTAACACAAAGGATGAATATCTCTAATTAGTACTCTTTTAACGACTCTAGAAAAAAACTAAGGCTATTCTTTCTATCTCTATCTCTTGAACTGCATAATAGACCATTTTACCCCTTCATTACTCATGTTTGACCAAACCATCAATTGTACAGAAGTCAAAATCGAGTCAACAGTCCACGTTTGACCCGACTCGCCAAGTGCACCCATGTGACTCGTCGAGTCCACACGTTTCCTCAGAAGTCTCATGCAGGTCCAGCTCAACTCAACGAGTTGAACCCCAACTCACGGAGTTGTCGCACGATCAAGCTCCATGGGAAAAACCCTCACCAACTCATCGAGTCAGGACATGGACTCGGCTAGTCTCTTTGATCTGATTTCTCATTCAGACGATTCTATGAGGATCTATAACCCCACACTTTAGATATATCCTCCCAAGGCTTGAATAGCACAAAAAGCTGCAAGCTTAATGTTCATGTATGGCGTATAAGGCTCATTATGCCAACACATGCACCAACAAGGGCTAGATGCACAAGAGCTTGTGTCCAACTCAATAAAGCTCTAGTCTATAGACTCACAAGGACACTTATAGTCCAAATCTAAGGTTCCAACCTCAAGCCATGCACTAATCTCTCTATGACATAAGATAGATGGAAGAAAACCCTAAAAAATCCCTAAATAAGATCTCATAAGGAAATGATCAAGATAGCATTTGTTTACCTCCAACTGAAGCAAAACTATAAAGAATCTCTGGATCCAGTATCCTCCTCTTGATCCAAGCTTTGATGCTCTCCACTTCTTCCTCGACAAGGTTAAAACATGCCCAAAATTATGTTTATTCTCTCTTTTAGATGCCTCTAAACGATTAGGGTTTCTCTCTAGTAGTAAGGAGGCTTATGAGGCGGATTAAGATCCTTAAAATATGACCTAACCCCAAGAAATTAGGGTTTCTCTGCCCAACACCTACTTGGCGAGTCGACTCTCTGACTCATGGAGTCCATTCATTAATTTCATGCAGACAACTCGACTCAACTCGACGAGTTGGACTCATAACTCATCGAGTCACTCCACAAATCTCTAAGTTAGACACCTTAATGCACCTGAAAGTCTTTATATTACAATAGGAATTAAGAGTATTCCTAGGTATCTGCAAAGGACTAAGGACTAGGTTCTTGTGCTTTGTAGCAGTGATGACTTAAGAGTCACACGGTATAGTGACACCAGCTTTCAGAACAGACAGAGATAACTTTCACTCTCAGTCGGGCTGGGTGTTTACCCTTGATGGAGGAACAGTGATTTGGAAAAGTTCCAATCAGGAGACTATGGCTGATTCAACGTGCGAATTAGAGTACGAAGCTGTGAGCGAAGTTTCGAAGGAGGCTATATGGTTAAAAAAATTCATTGGAGACCTTGGAGTTGTACCAGCCATAAAGGAGCCCATGGAGATTTTTTGCGATAATGAAGGCGCGGTTATATTAACAAAGGAGCCAAGGGATCATGGTAGATCTAGAGACATCAACAAAAAATACCACTTCATCAGAGGGTATCGTTAGAAGAGAATCCTACAGATCCCTTCACAAAGGGTCTGAGTAGGATTAAGCACGTTCAGCATGCGAGAAGCGCTGGTCTGAAGGACGATATTATTTTTAGTGTTTTGATAGATTTTTAGAAACTTGTAACAATATAAATGCAATTGACATTTGATGATTAAGTAATTGAAGATTTATTTATGAGTAAAGTTTACTATCTTTTCTCAGTTGTTTATTTTTTGTTTCACTTTTACATGTTTTACTTCCTGAATAATCGGATTGTTCAAATTATCCATAGTCAATCATACTTTGGAAGTAAGTGGTAAATATAGACATTCATGAATTAGCTTTTAGATTGTCTAAGTGCTTAGACATAGCAAAAGTTTGTTGCAACGTTCATGAGTGCTTCTGAAATAGGAGTTGAGTATTGGTTTAAACCCACACTCATTTGAATTACTTCATGGAATTTTTCACGAGTAACTGTGAGACGATAATATCGTAGAATCTTTAAACTGAGATATATGAGTTGTTGTTTACTAGTTGATTGTGCATTGATAATACATCAATGCATCAGTAACTTGATGTTATAAAACGTATTGTTGTGTACGACATGATGAGTATATTGTACAAGCATAAAAGTCAAAGTTTATATGTTCCTTTTATCTCCAGGGGTAAAAGTGACATATTGGGCCCCTCGATGATTTTGTGTTGACTAATGTGTCGGGCCTGGTCAAGACTAAATTGATGTGCTCAATTAAGTTCGTTGTAAAACAAATCTGAAATTGGGAAACAAACTATTGGACATTGAGAATGATTTTGTTCCATGTATTTTTCAACTCGATATCTTGAATAACGGAGGATTATATGATCCTTTATCTAAAGGATGCATTATAGACTAGATCAGAGTTCGACAACGGCTTTTGAGAGCTACGATTCCTAATCAAATTCTGAAGTCATACTTGCAATTATAGTTATTAGACACAACCAAGTTGGAGACTATTGGATTAGGTGTGTAAGCCCATAAATATAATTAGTATGTACTAGATTTGATAATACCATGGTCCTTTTGGGTTGCCTTCACCATAGCAACTTCATAGGATGACTTTTGTAGAAAGAGGTTAATAGATGATTTATTAATATATTGTAAGAATAATATATTAATTAGCAATCATATTATTCAATTGGTATTAATCAAAAATTAATTAGGAATAAATTTTGGGATTAAAGGAACTAATTAAAAGAACAAGGAATGGTTTTGCAAATCATTGATAGTTGCAAAATTAGGCTGTCGGACTCCTTATTTATGCAGTGGAGGAAATCTATAGGAGGCCATATAGAATTTCATCCAAGGCTTCTAGATTACAGGTCTACGGAATACTTTAGGCCTAGGAAAGGAAATTTGGGTTTCCACCTGAAAACCCTAGCAGCCTCAGCTATGTAAAGACCCCTAGCATTTGATTTTTGGCCCAATGGCTTCTTGAAAACCCTAGCCAATTTGCATAGCATTTTACCTCCTCAATCTTTCATTCTTTGCTATTGGTGTTTGTGAGTACATTAGAGGTGCAACACTTGAGGCACTAAGCTTTCAAGAGTCAAGATCAACCAAGCAATTCTTTTTATTACTATATAGCAATCAAGGTAATCTTCTAACCCTAGTTTGCATATGGATTTCGAAATTTTATGCTAGTATGAGGGTTATTGATTTTGAATTTCTATTTGTATGTATAACTAGTGAAAAACTTAGATCCAAAGCAATTAGGGTTGAATGATCACACAGGAATGTAGATATGCTCATAACCCAACGGTGGTATTAGAGCCTAGGATGTTTTTCAGTTATATTTTATGTAATAGTGATATGTCGAAAATGAAAGCAAAACAAAATTCATATTTTATATGATAAACACGACGAGTTCTATGATGAACTCGACGAGTTGGCTCGTCTGTTAGCTGATTTTTCGATTTTCAGATCTTTTTTGGATTAGGATAATTACCATAATTCATTTTTAATACCTTAAATTGAATTTCCATAATGGTAATCTTATTTCCTTATAAAATAAGATTGAATTGTTCAAACTTTAAGACAATGACAAAATTATTTGATTAATTTAATTATTTGAAATTTGATATAGTAATTCTTGAAAAGTTTCGAATTGCACCCTTTAGTTTTGGAATATAAAATTTAATTAAAGATTAATTTTAAAATATTATATTCTGAAACCCTTGTATTTTAAAAGTTTAAAATACACCCTTATACTATTATAATATTAAAAGTTTAATTTATTTATATGTATAATATGAGTCAGTCTTACCGTTAGTAGGTCACATTCATGAAGCCTATCTATGAGGGGGGTATAAGGAAACTGCCTATAAAATGGTGGTTGAATGGGTGTCCACTCTCACCCACCACTTCCTTAACTAATGGAGGGTCTTTACCCGAACGGGTAGGATAGGACTATCACACCCCCAAACCAAGGATGGCGGAAACGTCTGGGGGTGGAGGACTTCATGTACAGTATCACAACAACGTGTATAATAGTGCTCAAAGTAAAAACAACCACCATAAATATAATTGCAAAAGTTACACCAAAGTATATGTTTACATGTTTCAAAAGCAATTACATTATGATGACAAAATAAATTTGTTGACGGTTTAACGTCCCATCCTCAAAGCGATGAAGTTTTCCTGTTTCACTGATTTCCTGAGAATACAAGTAGTTTTAAAAAGTGTCAACACAAAGGTTGGTGAGTTCATAAGAGTTTTGCTTGAAGTAGAAACCGTTTTTCCTTGTAAGATCGATATAGTTTGATTTCCAGAAAATCCAATATTTTCTTAGTTTAAGTGTGAATAGAAATATTCCTATATGATGCATTAATGAACCCTAGAATGACCCGTAGAGTTCCTCTATAATCGTCCAGTGTATATAAGTTATATAAGATTTAAATTAGATAAAACGTTGAATATAGTGGGTCTGCCCTAGGTCCACAACCCAACGAGGAACAGGAGATGAGGCGGGCACCACCAATTCTAGGCCAACCAAGACTAAATTCTTATATGACTCAAACATATACGTTCAGCGACTATAGTTGAAGTCTAACAATTGTAGAAGAAGTATAGTTTTAATATCATAATAACTTTGTATAGAGACCCGGCACTTCGTATATACGTAGTCCTAAATTAGAGGACTGAGAAATAACAAGTATTGACCATACTTAAAAGTATAAATGTGGTTTCAAATGATGTGTAGTCGTAACTACCAAAACCAAAAGTGTACAGTAATATTTGTACTCATAGAGATAAAAAAATGTGATTTTAAATCGACATAAAACTCATTTAGATTTTTCAAAATAAAATCCCGTAAACTTATGGATTGTTATATCCCTATGTGAGTCGTTATAATCATACTATGACTATGTGAACCTGCCACGACGTTCTCAGTGTCGCGAAAAATGAAATGACATTTGTCACCCGTAGACCTGCAGGTCCAACTGTAGCTAGCAGCAAGGTGTGGGGTGTCAATCCCAATATAGATCTATATACAAGTATCACGTTCTCCCTCAAGGAGATTCTGATTATAACTACCAGGAATTATATCCCGCACTCGGACGTACGGGGAGAGAGAGAGAGAGAGTCTCACAATATAGGGTAACAAGTTTACGTGAAATGTGTGTGAATATAAATATTTCTTGTATGAATGTACCCTTCTTGTACGAGTGCGTAGAGTGATGTATCATAAACTATACCTATTATAGTTTATCTAAAATGTATGTAATATGTATGAACTCTTTTATGGAAATGTATTAGTGTTATAAATATATTCAAACTATACTTTTTATAGTTAAATAATACGTGTTCCAAAATGAATGAATAATATTTAATATGAATGTCTTAGTTTCGGTTCATAATGATAAACTAATAAGGAAACACATTCAAATATTAGAACTTATGATTATACACTTTGCTCAACATAATACAAAGTGTTATGATATTTACATGCTGTTGGCTAACTTTAGCCATTCTGCCCTGTTTTTGGAAAAATCATAGAAAAATCATACGAAGTCGAAAACTAGATCCGTAAATTCTGAGAGTTCAAAAAATGTGTCTAGTTTACTCATTATTTTTATCACGACTTTTAATGACCTCCAACTTGGGTGAAAAAGTCCAAAATCACAGACTGGTCCGGATTGTTGTTTGAAATGATAGGCAGTTTTGTAAAAATCACCATAAATTGTAGAAAAATCGTATGGAGATGTGCAAGTAGCCATTTTAAAGCTAAAAACTTGAACTATTTGCACCTTGTACAGTTTTGAAAACAAAAATGTTTAAGATGCCCAAAACAGTCCGTGAATGGAGTTGAACTTTTCTGATGAAGGCTGTTAGAAAAATTTAGTTATGTTCTTAGTGTTTTAACTTGTATTCCCCCCCTGAAAACTTGAGAAAACATGAAAATGTAGGGGTATGAACTCACCTTGAGTGATTTCAGTAGGTAAGTGTTGAAGAAGAGAAGTGTTCAACCCAAGAACACTTGAAGAATCACTTGAAGATTCGAAGCTCTAACGCTAATATGATGGAGTTTGTGTAAGATATTCATGATTTGAGTAGAATGAAGTGAAATAATCATAAGGAGGATGAATTTTACTTACTAAGAGTGGAAGAACACGTGAATATCAGCCTTGAATCTCGAGTTTGGAGTGGGAAAAGTTTGAGAGAAAGTGGTGTTTGATACTTAGTGAAATGAGGGCAAATGAGAGAAAATGAGGAGAGAGGATGTTTGTTCCAGCTCTAAAAACGTGGGAATGAGTGTAAATTGGGTGGAAAGGACTTTGATGTGACCTAGGTAAGGTGGAGAGGTGTGGTTAGTCAAAGAGTGGGTGTGGGGTGGTTGCTTGTGACATTGGATAAGGCAAAGTCAACACTCCACCTTTAATAATTCACCCATTTGATTTTTATTATTTAAATAATGATTTTCATCAAAATATGTTTAAATTATGAATATTTAGAGTTTATTATGTTAAAATATAATTTCTGGAGAAAATCCCGCTTTAAAATCACGAAAAACGGGCTTAAAATGTTAAAAATATCAAAAATGGGCTAAAAATGACGAATATGCGAATTCTGGCTGAGGCTCGGCCTTCTGGTGCTGAACCGAGAGAGAGAGGGAGGCAGAACCGAGAGGAGAGAAGAGAAAGGAAGGAACCGAGAGGGGGAAGGAGAGAACAGAGGGCGCGAGACAGAGGCAGAGCGAGAAGAAGGGAACAGAGGGCGCGAACAGAGACAGAGGGGCGGAGTAGCGAACAGAGACCGAGAGGAGCAGAGCGTGAAGCGACAGAGGCAGAGGCTCGATCTCTGGTCTCTTAGCCACCAGAGGCTCGGTCTCTGGTCTCTTAGCCACCAGAGGCTCGGTCTCGCGTGCTTAGCCACCAGAGGCTCGGTCTCTGGTCTAAGAAGCCTCTCACTTCGGTTTCGGTTCCTAAAGCCTATTTTTCTCGTTTTCGCCCCGTTTCAAGCCGTTTTTGACCCGGTTAAGGGCCGGAATGACCCGAATGATTCCAAAAAGTTACGGGAAACTTTTGAGAGAGATTTGGGAGAGATTTCTCACACTTGGAGAGATTTGGGAGAGATTTGACATTCTTGGAGAGATTCCTCATACAAAGAGATATTTGAGAGAGGTTTCACATACTTGGAGAGATTTGCGAGAGATTTGACATTCTTGGAGAGATTTCTCATACAGAGAGATATTTGAGAGAGATTTCACATACTTGGAGAGATTTGGGAGAGATTTGAGATAGAGAGAGAGATAGAGTGAAAACGATTGAGAGAGGATCCATGTGTGACAATTGTGAGTGTCCGGCATCGCAATGCATGGTTCGTAAACCCTGTTAAGCCTTGTTTAAGGATCTTACACACTCCCGATGAGTATGCATCATTGTTTTATCAGTTTGGCTCGCCACGTACTACAGTTTTTAGGTTAAAGAGATCTAGTTGTACGTACTTTTCGATTTATGTTTTCTTATTAGAATAGTGGGTTGTTTAGTAAATATTGAACGTAAGTCCAAGTACACAAGGGTTAGTTGAGCTAACCGGTTTGACTTGTTGACTTTATTTGACTTTGAATTGACCAGAATTTGACGGTTGTCACAAGGACATTCATTATCTCATTAATAAGTATGATGATAAATATATAGTAAGTAAATTTTTTTATAAATTCCCAATCTTTGTTACTTTAGGAAAATGTGAATATGATACTAATCCATGAAATTGCACATTGCACTTTGTCAACTAGTTAGTGGAGTGTGTTTGGTTAACCAGCACACTAACCTAGATTAACAAATAATGGAAATGGGTAGCTCGTAAATTATCATTGATCAATGGAGCCTTTGTGGTTAACCGATACATTCATTAGGTGGCAAATAACATCGAGAATACCATGCTAGTTTTCATGGTTATTCTCACTTTATTTGTGATCCTTGGTATTCCAGTCACTAACTTATAGGGCATAATCGAGATTAAACATGTCATTGAATAGTTCAATGAATCTCAAAAGATGTAGGAATTTCATTTAATAAAACCTAATTTATTTAAATTTTGTTTTTCGTGGTGGAATTCTTAATTGTCATTTACCTACCTTCAAACAACTTACACTTGGATTACGCCATCCATTTTCTGAATTGTGAATTATTATGTTGGGTCCTATGCTTCATATTTCATTTTGGGTGTTATGTTAACGATTTCCTATCTAATCAAAAACTTGTCTTTCTTCTTTTTCAAATATCTGGCCCAAACAACGCTTCTAGCTCAAACTCGAACAACAACAACTCCTAAAACTCACTCTCATTGCTGAAAATTTGTGGGAGGTTACATTACATGGGTTTAATTTCAAAGACTGGATCAGAAACATCATAATGGCCTTACTTTACAAGGATAAGGAACATATTCTCAACAAGAAACTGGTTGAGATATATGAAGCCACTGCTACTCTCGAAGAAATGGCTAACTATAGGGCCAAAGGCAAGGAAGTGACCAAAGGGTCGTGCATTATGGTGCCGACTATGACTCATGAGCTGTAGCGGTTCTATGAGGACTATTGGCCTTACAAGATGTGCCAAGAGTTGAGGAAAAACTACCATCAAAGAGCACGTCAAGAGAGGTATGAAATAGTTACCTCATTAATAACATCCAAGATGAAGGATGGAGAGTCCATCACGACCCACCTGTAAAGGATGCTGGCGTATGTGGATTGTTTTCTCAAGTTGATTGTCAACTTTGATGAAGAGTTGGCTATACACATATTCTTGAACTCTTTTCCTCCTTGTTATGATTAGTTCGTGATGACTTCTCATCTGAGAAAGGAGGAAGTCACCTTGAGCAAACTTCATGGTTTGTTATGAACTGCTGAAAGTGGATTAAAAGGAAAAAGTGTTGAATCCACTCCTACTGCCGCCCTAGTACGTGCTATTAGACATGGAAAGGGAAAAAGAGTAAAGCTCCCTAAAAGAAATAGAAGGGAAAGTCTCATGATGGATCTTCTTCTAGTGGATCCAAAGGTAAAACCAGTTCTACCCCTCCCCACTTTGATCCAAAAGAAGCAACACGCTTCTGCTGCCATGAAAAGGGGATTGCAAAACGAAGTTGCTCGAAGTATCTGCAACACATCAAGGATGGGAAGATAAATCTCACCTCTGTAGTTATTTATACTATTCTGTCTAAAAACTCATCACAAGCTAGTTCAAGAGTCCTTGATATAGGATGTGGTTTTCACATATGTTTCGACTTATAGAGACTAAGAAGAAGTAGGCATATGGAGCATGGGAAGATGAACATGATAATGGGCAATAAGAAATCGTCTCCTGTTACCAAGATTGGAGTTTACTATTTAGTGCTTAGTAGTGGTTTAGGTTTAGATTTGAATAATTGTTGCTACTCGTCAGAAATGACGAGGAATATTATTTCTTTTCATGGTTAGTACACACAAGTGTTTAGATATTGATTTAATAATGAGAGTGGTTCTATAAATGCTTATTATAATGGTACTTTTATTTTGAAGCATTTCCTTGTAATGGTGTAGATGAAATTGTGATGGTTGTAGATAACTTAGGAAATAATTTATTTCATATTGATTCGTCTAATGATTTAGAGAAGGCATGCTTATGGTATTATTATCTTGGACATGTCAACAAGAAGCACATTGCCCAACTCCAAAAGGATAGAGTGTTGGAGTCATTTAACCTTAGGTCAAATGACTCCAACACTCCATCCTTTTGGAGTTGGGCAATGTGCTTGTTGTTGACATGTCCAAGATAATAATACCATAAGCATGCCTTCTCTAAACCATTAGACGAATCAATATGAAATAAATTATTTCCTAAGTTATCTACAACCATCACAATATCATCTACACCATTACAAGGCAAATGATACGTGCGAGTCTTGTTTACTTGGGAAGATAACTAAATCACCTTTCATTGGTTCTTGTGAAAGAGGTGAAGAATTATTGGATCTCATACACGCAGATTTGTGTGGGACCTTCATATCCACCACAAGGGATGCTAATCGCTTATATGTGACTTTGGCTTATGATTATAGTAGATATGGATATATCAACTTGATCAAGCACAAGTTAGAAACCTTTGAAAAGTTCAAAGATTTTAAGCAAGAATTAGAGAATCAATTGGTCAAGAAGATAAAAAATGCTAAGATCTTAGTATCGAGTTCCACAAATATCTTAAGGAATTTGGAATTGTTTCACAATTGACACCTCCTAGGACACCACAACTTAATTGTGTGGCTGAGAGGCGTAATCAGACATAGTTGGACATGGTTCGTTCCATGATGAGTCGAGCTTCGCTACCATTTTCATTCTTGGAGTATGCCTTACAGATTGTCGCCCATATCATTACTCTAGTCCCAACAAAGAAGGTTGCCAAAGCACCTCACTAGATCTGGACAGGGAAGATTCCCTCGTTGGCACATATCAAAATTTGGGGTTGTGAAGCTTTTGTAAGACGATAGACTCATGTGACAAGCTTGAACCTCGAAGTGAGCAATGTATTTTCATCGACTATCCATAGAAATCCTTTGGATATCTGTTCTATAGACGTAGTGAAAACCTGGTCTTCGTAGGATGGAGGGGAGTCTTTTATAAGAGAGAACTTATGTGTCAAGAGGATAGTGGGAGGATAATTGAACTTGAAGAGATTCAAGAATCTAGCGGTGAAGGAACCTCTAACATTAGCACTCAAACTAAGGAAGAGATTCCGGTGGAACCAGTTGACCAGTCATTGCCTCTTAGGCGTTCTAGTAGAGTTACAATTCCACTTGTGTTATGTGGTTTCCATATAACTACAGAGGGTGATATGTCTATCAGTGATAGTACACTGATGAATTTGGATGAACCTGCTAACTACAAGGAAGCCATGGTGAGCCCTGAGGCTGTCAAATGGAAAGAGGCAATGCGTAGCGACATCCATTCCATGTATGAAAATCAAGTTTGGAACTTGGTTGACAATGTACCTGGTCGTAAGACTGTTGGGTGAAAATGGATCTTCACTAAGAAGACTGACATGGATGTAAAGGTGCACAAGTTCAAGGCTCGACTTGTTACGAAGGGCTTTACTCAAACCCTGGGGGTTGACTATGATGAGACCTTCTCACAGTGGCCAAGATCAAGTTGATTACGGTTATGTTAGCCATCGTTGCGTTTCATGATTATGAAATATGGCAGATGGATGTCAAAACCACTTTCCTTAATGGGAAGCTGTTTGTAGATGTTTACATGTGTCAGCCAGAGGGTTTTGTGGATGCTAAATATCCTAGTAGAGTTTTCATGCTTGAGAAATCCATCTATGGATTGAAGCAATCATCTCCTAGATGGAATATTTTATTCAATGAGAAAGTCAAAGATTTTGGTTTCTCTAGGAGTGAGGTTGAGTCTTGTGTATATGTCAAAGCTTGTGGGAGTATCGTTAGATTTCTAGTATTGTATGTTGATGAGATACTGCTCATAGAAAACGATGTTCCAACCCTAAAGGAGGTTAAGTCCTGACTTAGAAGGTGTTTCGCTATGAAGAATCTAGTAGAGGCTGCTTATATTCTGGGGATTTGGATTTTGAAAAATAGGAGTAGAAGACTAATTGGACAAAGTCAAAGTACTTACTTGGATAAAGAGCTAAAACGTTTTAGCTTGCAGAATTCTAAGAAATGGGAGCTACCTATCCAGAGCAATACCAAACTGAGTAAGACTCGGAGTCCGAGTAACAATGCAGAGATAGTGGAAATGAGTCAAATGCCACATGATTCCATCGTTGGCTCGATCATGTAAGCTATGACATGTACTCGCCCTGATGTGACTTTTGAGTTGAGCATGGTAAGTCGATATAAAAGGAACCCAGGTAAAACTCATGGGATAGCTGTAACATCGTAAATTTTCAAACAAAATTTTCATTTAAAATCATATAATTCCCATAACACATTTCATAAAAATCTCATTTATTAAATTTACAGATCAAAACTCCATAATTCATTGATTAAATCCAGGATCCTCAAAACATAGTTCTTTCACTGCTATGTACAATGAAGTCGGTGCCTTCCTATGATCCTGATAAAAGCCTAAAACACATAACACACAACACGGTAAGCACGAAGCTTACTGAGTTCTCCAAAATACCACATACAACACATTAGCCACTCGAGGCTATAACTCTATAAGACCCTCCGGTGTCTATGTCTCAGAGGAACCCTTCCCCACTAGCCCAGTCTCAGTGAGGACCCACCGGTCTGACAGCTCATTCGAACCTCCGGTCTGGTCTTAGTAACACATAACATAGTGTATATATCATAAAGACAAAATGCGTAACTCAAGTAAGCACATAAGACCCTCTGGTCATACATAAATACCATTCTAGGTAAAGTATACTAAGAAGACTCACCTCAAAAGCATGTGAACGAATGACCTTGTACTCGAATCTCAAACTAGCCTCCGCCTAACACAAAGGATGAATATCTCTAATTAATACTCTTTTCACGACTCTAGAAAAATGAAGGCTATTCTTTCTCTCTCTAACTCTTGAAGTGGATAAAAGACCATTTATCCCCTCCACTATTCATGTGTGACCAAACCCTCAAGTCAACAAAAGCCAAACTCGAGTCAACAGTCCATGTTTGACCTGAATCGCCGAGTGCACCAATATGACTCGACGCGTCCATTCGTTTCCTCAGAATTCTCATGCAGGTCCAGCTCAACTCGTCGAGTTGACCCCTAACTCGCAGATTTGATGCACGATCAAGCTCATCGGAACAAACTGTCGCCGACTCATCGATTCAGGCGATGGACACGGCGAGGGCCTTTGATTTGATTTCTCATTCAGACGATTCTAAGAGGATGTACAACCCCACACTTTATATATATATATATATATATATATATATATATATATATATATATCCTCCCAAGTCTCGAATAGCACGTAAAGTTGCAAGCTTTACGTTCATACATGGAATATAAGGCTCATAATGCCAACACATGCACCAACAGGGGCTATATGCACAAGAGCTTGCCTCCAACTCAATAAACCTCGAGTCTTTGGACTCAAAAGGCCACTTATAGTCTAGATCTGATATCTCCAACCTCAAGCCATGCACCAATCACTCTATGACACCAGATAAACGGAAGAAAACCCTAAAATTTTCCTAAATAGAATCTCATAAGGAAATGATCAAGCTGACATCTTTTTATCTCCAACTGAAGCAAAATTCTGAAGAATCTCTGGATCCAAAATCCTCCTCTTGAAACAAGCTTTGAGCCACTCCACTTCTTCCTCCAAAAGGTCACAACATGCCCAAAATTATGTCTCTTCTCTTTCTAGCTGCCTCTAAGCGATTAGGGTTTCTATCTAAAAGTAATGAGGCTGATGAGGCGGATTAAGGTCCTTTAAATAGGACCCAACCCCGAGAAATTAGGGTTTCTCTGCCCAGCACCTATTCGGCGAGTCAACTCTCTATCTCGTCGAGTCCATTTATTAATGTCACACAGACAACTCGACTCTACTCGACGAGTTAGATTCACAACTCATCAAGTCACTCCATAAATCTCAATGTTAAACACATTAATGCTCCTAAAATTCTGGATTTTACAATTCTACCCCACTTGAATTAGATTTTTCCCTCGAAATCGCTTCTCAACAACACAAAGATCGAACCCAATAACCCGAGAATCACCACCGAAAGGATCCCGTACCACACAACTATCTTTCTCACTGGACACCTAAAACCGATCGGGAACTTCCAAACCCAGAAAATGCCAAATCCATCTGCCATCACGATCCCCCTTCGGACTCTCCAGAATCTGGAAACCTTAGTGACCTGTCTCCCTGCCAGACCCCACTCTCAGGATATCACCTTGTTATTTGCTCCTCGAATAACAGAACCCAATAACTCACTTTCCCTCGGACTGCCATTGGTATTGGAGTGACAGATGTTGTGGTTGTAGAAGTTGCCACAGGTTGTTGTCTCTTGGCATGTTTTTGAGATAACTTGCGCTCCTTTTTGTTCTACAATTTTCGTTTAGTATTCTTAAGTTTGCGAGTTGAAGTATCATCATGGCTAGGCCCTTGTCGGTCTCCTTGTGTGTTACTAAAGTTTGAGGTGTTGAAACTGTTTCTATTCTCATTCGGGTTGTTAGCATTGAATTGTGCCATGACAGTTGTCACGGCGGCTGTAACTATGGCCTGAAATGTAGCGAAGTCTATCTGCAGAATTGGTGTATCGCAAGTTGGTTGGTTACCTCCTTGTGAAGACATGGTTCTGTGGAATGAAGAGAAACAATCTTGTGAGTAGCGATGGACATCGGTAGTTGTGTTTCACAAATTTATATAGTTATAATTTTTACGCCTTGGAGGACTACTCTGAATGGTTCTGATAACATCCCTGAGGGGTATTCTATGGGAGGGGGTATTGCACGAGTGTTAAATGGGTAAGCTATATTGGTTCCCAAGAATATTTTAATCTAACTTCTATAAGGTCCTGATAACCATCCATAAAGGAATTCTATACGAAATAAACTTGTGGATTTGAAGTGGTTATTCTTGAATGAATTTTTTACAAGACATTTGTGAGGTGGCATTTCTCAGTTACAAACTTTAAAGATGAAGTGATATGACTTTAATAGAGTTACCTAGTTTGCATGTTGCTGATCTAGAATATATTTTGATAATGATGATCTTTATCTGAAATAAGATTGCTATCACTATAGTTGGTATTGAGATTACATAGAGTTCGGAAAATTTTAACCTAATAGTAGGTCTACAACATACCAAGAGAGGGAAGTTTTAACAGCATAAAGAGCTAGTAACATAGTACTTGCAAGACAGGAATGTTTACGGGGAAAGGTGCTACTTAGAGCATAGATATGAAGGTTATTCCTTAAACAGAAAGAAAGGATGAGTAGAGTATTTCCTATTGGCGACGGGCATTCCTCGGATGGATCCTTAAGTTAGCCAGTTGGCGCTCCATGTTGAGCAGTTGCCTTTCATACACCGACAAACGGGCTCGGTTCTTGATAACGTCAGCTCGAGTTGCAGCTAGATCTTGCTGCAGGGCCTCATTATCTCTCATATCCCTTGCATAAGCAACTTCGAGATTGCGAATGCGGTTTGTGTTGACATACGAGTCTGCCTCAAGCTCTACATTTTGCTAAATGGCCACCACGCATAGTTCAACATTGCGGGCTACTCGGTGCACTATGATTGAAAGAGCTCTGTTTGCGGAGCCTCCCTCGTTCACATTGTAGAAGTGGTGATACCCATGGTACGGGCGGGGTTGGCCTTGCTTGTGGCTCCACCTATCCAGGCTTCCGACCCATATAGGTGTTGGTCCTTCGAATACAAGTTGGGGGTTAGGATTTGGTATCGGGGCCACTTGAGGCAAGTCCTCGACCTCAGGCTCTGAATCGGCCTCTTCGAGGAACTGTTCTGTGAAGTCATCATCGAAGGGAATTTAATGATTTACTTCTGGCTCTGCCACTATCCATCTATCATTTCCTTGGTTAGGAACGTACGGGTCTCTAGGGAGATGGAATCCAACCATGATATCTACATGAGAATGGGGGTAAAGAGATAGTTAATAGACGTCTAGTCTAATACTACTCCTATATTATTGTAATTGTATGCTCAATACTTTGTTGTTATCTTATAGTAGCTAAAATACTCCTATAGTATTTTAGCATTGTATGTTCTATTCTATCAATCTCTTATTTCATATATCTTGGTAAGTTTTAGGCTTCCTGCAACACCACAGTCACTCCCAATCACATGTTAGTCATGTGTCAAATAAATATAGTTGATCAGGCTATATTAACCCTAGACATGATTACATAACTACCTAGGTTTATCCGCAGTGTACAACATCCAAATACTTTTGTTTTGTTCTACTTATGATATTGTTTCTAGTATGTAGGCATACTTGTATGCTTCTTACAGAATACTTATATTTTGAAAAGTATACTTTTAGTTCAGCGCACTTCAGTCCCTTAGTGTTTATAGTTGTATACCTTATAAGGTATGGTATACTAGGTTCACTATAAACAAGAGCTCTGATACCGAACTATCACACCCCAAAAACGGAACGATAGAAACGTTCGGGGATGGAGGACGTCATGTATAGTATCACAACAATTGCATCATAGTAATCAAAGTAAACACAACCATTACATTAAGATATGAATATTTACATCTGTTTAGTACAAGTTGTTTATATACATCAAAAGTAGCAAAAATATAGAGATGAGACTCTAAATGCTCCGTCTTCTCAGAAACTAGCAAGAGTACATGTCTACTATTGTCTTGAGAATACAAGCGGTTTTGAAAACATATCAGCATAAAGCTAGTGAGTTCATAAGCATGTTTTTGTATTGAAAACCTTTGAAGAAATCTGTAAAGTGTATGTATGTTTTCCAAGAAAATCCAATATTTTCTAATAAGTTTGCTCGTTAATGTAGGTATCATATGCCTTGTTTGAAAACCTTGACTACCGTCAGTATGTAATGTATGTTCTAGTTGATCTGTATGAAAAACTTATGTATGAAATCCTTAGCTATTACTAGTAATGTAAACAATGTATAGAAACATTACTCTGATTGTTTGCAAAGTAATGAAGTTTGACTGGGAAAATCCTATATTTTCCCTTGAAGGTGTGTTGTTGCTTTAATGGTTTTGAAACTGTAAGGCATAAGTATTTCCACACTTATGTTATTAAAGAAATTGTTCATGAGAAGTGTATTATTACGTAAATATGTCGTTATTATCTACTAGCGAGTTTTATGACCATACTAAACTTTATATGACGTGAATCAGATGCCAATATACTTTATGACCTTGTCACCCGTAGGCCTATCGGTCCTAGTGTAGCTAGCAGCAACGTGCGGGGTATTCAATCCCGTATAGATCTATACACAGAAATCATGTTCTCCCTCCAGGAGATTCTAGTTCATAAGGGTAGTTCTTCACTTAGTTATGTTTGTAAGCGTCCAAGGACGTGTCTCCGAACTAGATTACGACTTTACAAGTAATAATATATGAAATGTAATGTTCTTTTATATTGAATTCGATGTATGTCCTGTAGACTAAAAATAATTAAACTTAAATAATTATTAACTATTGTACTCTTGTAGTAATGTATGTACTAAACTAAACCTGTCATAGTTTATATGTTTGAGCATATAAGTAGTTTGTATCGGTAAAACTGGTAATGAATTCCTCAAACTATATCAATTATAGTTTGACTATTATGTTTGTGAAACTGTTCTGAAAACTATGCAATTAAATACAGAAGACGTCCCTTATGCTCCGCATAATACATAAGGCATAAAGTATCTTAATGTTTTATGAAAACCGTGGATTTGTATAAATTTCATAAGTTTGACTCGTTGAAAACCTTTACGTTTCGCTTGTATCCCCCCCCCCCCCTTGAAAACGTTTAAAAACCATAAAAGTGTAGGGGTATGAACTTACTGTTTGACGTGGGATTCGAATGTAAGATCGATATGGATGTTGAGTGTCAATTGAATTCTCTAACACAAACGGATCCTATATAACATATAATAGCACATATATGTATTACATAAGGGTATAACACCACTAATTATGGAAGGAAATCACCTTAGAGACTTAGAAACACTCGAAACTAAGTGTTAGAATCATGTGTGATTGAAAGAGGGGAGTTTTTGGCTACATAAGCGGTGTACTACCATGAGTTTGCCGCCCAATTGAGTTTGCGGCCAAAGAGTGTACGACCCAATGGGTGTATGGCCAAGGAGTTTGCGGTCGTACACTCTTGATGAAGGGTGCAATTTGAGGTGTTTTAAGGTCCTTTCTAGCCTCCCGGAAGTGTTCTAGGTCCCATGTATGGCTTAAAGAAGAGTTTAAGGTCCATCTTTGACCAAAAAATAAGGTTTACGGCCATTGAGGCATGTACGGACGTACACATGGGTTTACGGCTGTAAACCCTTCGTGTTCATGCCTTTTGGGACGATTTTTAGGTGAAAAACAAGCATTTCTAGTAGATAACAAGCATAGGAAGCATTTACTTACTATTAGGAAGCTTGAAGAGGGTTTGTAGCCACCAAGAACTAGTGTATGTTCTTGGTGTTCTTGGTGACAGATGTAGATCTAGTCAAAGATGAGATTAATGACATAGGAACATGGATTCACCACTACATAAAGGAATGAAACACAAATCAAGATGGAAGAACACTTACATTTTTTAGGATCTTTGAAGAAAATTGATGGAAGTAGAGAGAGAGAGAGAGAGAGAGGGGAGAAAGAGATAGAGAGAGAGAGAGAGAGAGGAAGTTCTAGACTTGTAGCGTGTAAAATGATAAATGATGGCTAGGTACTCCATATATAGGGGAGAGTTTTTGGCCATGGGGGTGGGTGGGGGTGTACGACCGTAAACTCATGTTTGCGTCCGTACACTCCCCTTGAAGGGGTGTTTGGCCCGAGCGCTATGTTATGACTTAGAGTAGCTCATCCCGTAACTCAAACCTTGATTGTACTGAGCTTAGAATACCCAAATAACCCCAAGCAATTCTAAACGATACCAGAAACGAATATGACTTGGTTGATTTTGAAAGGTTGATCAAAAAGAAATTTCGGGTAGTCACAGTTTTTATCCCAGGCAACGAAGGATCCTAATTGGAAACATGCAATGCAACTCGAATATGATTCTTTTTTAAGTAATAAAACATGGGAACTAGTTCTCTGACCTCATGGGGCTAACATTGTCGGATGTAAGTGGATTTTATCGAATTAATAAGAAAGCTTATGGCACAATTGAGCATTTAAAAGCTCATATGTTTGCTAAAGTGTTCTTACAAGAGGAAGGAATTAATTTCCTTGACACTTTTAGTCCTGTGGTTATACTAACTATGATTCAAATTGTTCTTAGTCTAGCCATCACATAGATCTGGCCTCTTCGACAAGTCTACATCAATAATGCATTCCTTACCAACAATCTTAATGAAATAGTCTATATAGATTAACCACAAGGATTTGTTGCTAGTGATTGACCCACTCATGTTTGTTAACTCTATAATGTTATCTATGACGTAAAATAGGCACCACATGCTTGGTTTCAAAAATCACATGCGACTCTTCATCAACATGGATTCAAAAATTGCATCTCTAACTCCTCTTTGTTCAGCAAACTCTATGTTATGTTGTGGTATATGTCGATGACTTGATTATCATCGGGTCTAATGCCAAATTTATAGAGGAGTTTGTCCAGCATCTTAATGTCACATTCTCCTTGAAGGACATTGGCATTTTTTTATTACTTTTTGGGAATTGAGGTTCTTTACAATCACTCTATTATATTATACTACTACCTCAAAAGAAGTACATTCATGCCATCCTGGATAAATGCAAAATGATAAGTATTAAACACATATCCTTACTAGTTAAGCTTGGATCTCACTTAGATGTTGATGGTGGCCCTCTTTTGGACACTAATCTATACCAGAGTACTTTTGGAGTCCTTCAGCATGTAACTATAACACAACCCAAAATCTCTTACGCAATTAATAGAGTGTCTCAATCCATACATATACTCACAAATGACACACTGATCAACTGTAAACAAATCTCAAGGTACTTAAAGAGTACCATATCTGATAGTCTTTTGTTTAGGAAAATGCATGAATCAAGTCTTGTCACCTTCACTGATGCCGGTACGATATCCGATCCTAATGATTGTGGATCCCAACATGACTTTTGTGTTTACTATGATGGGAATCATATTGGTTGGTCCTCTCGTAAGCAAAATGTTGTCTCCCCCTTCAGCACGGAAGCCGAATATTGGGCTAGCATTTGTTGTTGCTGAGCTTATATAGATTTGCCAACTACTACAGGAGATTTGCACACCATTCACCACACCACCTATTGTTTTGCATGATAATCTAAGTACAACTTTTCTCACCGCTAATCCCATTTTTCATCAACGGTCCAAGAACATCAAGGTTGAATATCATTTTGTTCGTTGACAAGTCCAGTCCGCTGAGCTTATTGTTCGTCATATATAATCTAAGGATCAAGTTGCAAATATCTTCACGAATGATATGTGTACTGCTCATTTTCAAGCTTTGTGTCGACGACTCCTGGTTCGACCCCCTTGCTATGTTTGCATACATAGCACGACCTGTTAACAATATGATTTTGAAATTTTGTTGTTATCCTCTTCTACTTTTATCAGTTAGTTTTTTATAGTTGTACTTCTTGTTTTCATGTTGTACTCTATATATAGATCATAAATAAAATAAAAAGTGATACATTTTTCATCAAAACCATTAATTTACATATATCAAACTTTTTGATTATTTAAATTCTTTTTCATGTCCGTATCAACGTCATCAAAAAATGTTACCTAACATGTGATATTATCAAGTAACTGGATGACCGGGTAAACGGTAAATATTGAAACAAATTGAAAAACAAAATGTTCAAATTGAGATAAAATATAACAAAATATCAAAGTTGAATTTTCATGTAAACGAATGACTTTTATGTAATTTGTTTTTATAATTATCTAGGAATTTATCTATTTAACAATCTGAATTTTTTATTTCGCAGGCAATATTATTTTCTTTTTTTTATTCCATTGATTGTAGACGTCATATTCAAGAATTATTTAAGCAATAGAAAAGTAGAATTATTGAGGGAATTTTTAAAGCATAAGTGAAGAAACAATGGTGTGGTTTGAAATATGACGTGACAAGCTAAATGGAATTTAAGGGGCTTCCTGAGCAATACCAAATCATGTCAATTTATTGTTTGCTACTGTGATAATTTTTTTAAGATTCTCGACATAAGTGTTCCTTTTTACTTTTCGTCCTTTGACAAATTCACCGTAATTTTTTTATCATTTTATATTTAATTTGTCTATTATTTATCATTTTAAATATAATTTTTTTCGCACCTGAAAGTGGAATAGTATTAATTGAAAACTTTAGGAATGTAAACATATGAGATTTACGGCATGGAGCCCTTTATTGTACACTTTTGTCAACATAATTTGGAACATTTTATCATTTTCTTTAGTTTGTAAAACATTAAGCATCCTAATTTTTGTTTTTGATTTTTCTTGTTTCAAATGATAACGTTCATTATACCATTTGCCCAAGGTCAAAATGCCATCTAATTGGTTGGTACTTTTTGAACAGAAAAATCTGATGCACAACAAATTGTTTTTGCTGATACATAAACTTGATTATTGTTAAAATCATGCATTTCAATGTGTTATATTGAGGATTTATAACATACAAAGAAATGTTTAGGAGCACCGGCGACCATAAGATTTCCTAGATCCTATGCAATATAACAAAAATAGACACTAAAAAATAAAATATAAAAAAATTAAGCAGACCATTAGAAATTTCTTTATTTTCTATTGTTAAATACATAAATTAGAATTTCATTCAAAATAATACACACACAAAAAAATAATAAATAAATAAATTCTAACTGTAAACAATAATTCTTTTAATATTCATTGAAATATACTTTTGAATAATGTCTTCATAAATAACTTTATCAAAAAAGCTTGCTCTCAATCGTCATTAAATTCAATCCATTAAGTCGTTCGTGTATTATTGTAGATGTAAGTAGGACTTCAATATCTTCAACTTAAAAAAATTGTTTCTATAGACGCAACGGTAGTATAAATAGTCAACAAAATTCGATATATAATAGATGTACTAGGAAAACAATGAGCATGTTTTAAAAGTTTTAGGATATCAATTGATGCCATTTTTTCTTTAGGTAAGAGCTGTAAGAACAATTTTAAGGAACAACCGACTTTTTTAATGCAAGGTACACACAAAAAAATTATTTTTCAAATTAATAAATCGTTTTCGTGTACACTTGTGCTAAAAATCAAGTAAAAGAAGTTATCAGCAATATCACATCAAAGAAAAAAAAATACAATGATTCAACCTGGGCATCACAACCTCTCTTCTACAACTCCTTACTCCTTAATGAGTTCACCTGCAAGACATACAACAAGAAGATGTATGCTACAAAGTGATTAATGAGTAACTCCAAACAGGAACACATATAATAATCATAACATTGATTATATCAACAATACAACTCATACTCAATTAGAATACGTGAATGCCTTTTACACAACTTAATACATAGTTGTATAATGTATAATCACATAAATACACAATTCGTGTAACATCCCGAAATAAGGTATGTATTGATGACCTTTACTTTTATTGAATTGTCAAAATTAACCCTTGAATGAGAAAAGGTGGAAGATGAGTACACGAGTTATACGCATGTATACGCTCAGTGTACTCATATGTGTATTATGGGTGCGGAGGCCACCTAGTACGTGGGATGTACCAGAGGGTACGTTGGGCGTACTAGGCTCAGAGTGTAAACCTTAATTGTGTTGAGTGTCCCTATTTAAGGAACACGATGTCCTCATTTCCAGCCTTCAACTCCCCTCAAACCCTAAATGTCGTTTTCATAGCTTGTGTGAGCATTTGAGGCTTATTGAGTGATCTTTTGGGATTCTTTTGTGAAGAAGGAGCTTTGAAGTGTGACACCGTAAATTTTCAAATAAAAAATTCATTTTAAAAATCACATAATTCACATAATCGTAGTTCATAAATCTCCAAAACGATAATTTATCAAAAGACATGTTCTTAAATTGTTTAAACATAATCCAGGATCCTCAAATAATAAATCCGCCTCGTGTGTACAATCAAGTTGGCGGCTTCCCGTGATCTTGAGAAGTACCTAAAATACATAACACATAACACGATAAGCATGAAGCTTAGTGAGTTCCTCAAAATACCACACACATCTCATTAGCCTCTCATGGCTATACTCGAATAAGAATCTCCGGTCAATGTGTCTCAGTGGGACCTTCCGGTCCCACAACTCGGGTGGACCCTCCGGTCCTAACTCAGTAAGCTCCTAATAATACACAACATAAATCACAAAGACATAATGCAGGATATCACAATACTCAATATAAGCACATAAGACCCTCCAGTTACACATAGATTACCACTCTAGTTAAGTATAGTGTGAAGACTCACCTTGTAAGCAAGCAAATAAACCTCATACACGAATCACTGATCTAGCCTCTGCCTAGCATAGATGAGAATTATCTTTAGTTAACACTTAAATCACAACTCTAAATAAACCAATCTATTTTCTCTCTCTAAATCTTGGGATGGGTAAAATACCATTTTACCCCTCCATGGTCCCCATAATCCCTATCTTGACCAAACCCTAGAGTCAATAGAAGTCAATACTTGAGTCAACAGTCTATGTTCACCCGACTCTTCGAGTGCATCTTTGTGACTCGTCAAGTCCCCTCGTTTCTTCAGAAATGTCGCAAAAATCCAACTTAACTCATCGAGTTACTCATATCCAGACTCGTCGTGGAAAACAATAGCCAGCTCGTCGAGTCAGTTCACCGACTCGGCGAGTCATTTCAGATTTTTTTCTTATTCAGACGTTTTAAGGCAGATTTACAAACCCAAACTCTATATATAGCCTCCCAAGGCTGATATACCACGGAAAGCTACAAGCTTTACGTCCATGCATGGCATTTAGGGGTGGAAATGCCAATCACAAGTTCCATTTAGGGTCTTAAGCATAAAAGTCCTTCTATAGCTGGATAAAGTTGGGACATTTGGACTCTAGGGACCTCACAAGGTCCAGATCTAAATTCTCACTCACTTGGTAAGCTCAACACACTCAAAGTCTCAAGTAAAGATGGAAAAATCTCTAAAACTCCATAAACATGAGATCTAATCAACATAATGAGAAATGTGAATACTTTTTACCTTCAATAGAAGCTATAGATGAAATAACACTAGATCTAGCAGTCCCTTCTTGTTCGTTGCTTTGATACTCTTTTCTTCTCTTAAAATACTACACTAGATCTTCGGTGTATCCTTCCCAATAAACTTGATTCTGATTCCCATGGGGATGTGTGTGTGTGTGTGTGATCGTAGATATTAAGTGGCTCAGTCGCTTCGGTGCCATGATCGACTGCGAGGGCCAGTGGGTCGTAGTTCTAACCCTAAGTGGTGGAGAACTGATTATCTACGACGAGGGTACCAGATTCAGATTAGGGCTTTGTTTAGCTGCCAGTTCTCAACAGTATATTCAGCACAGGTGTGCAAGTTATTTAGCATACATGGAGGATACGCGGGTCGTGGATCAGATTTTAGTTTCAGAGGTTCTAGTTGTCAAGGAGTTCGCTGACGTGTTTCCGAAGGAGTTGCCCGGACTGCCTCCATAGAGGTAGGACGAGTTTAGGATCAACATAGTGTCAGGTGCAGCTCCTATCGCGAAGGCGCCATATCGGTTGGCACCACTATACATGTAGGAGTTGTCATTACAGCTACAGGAACTGCTAGGCAAGCATTTCCCCATAGGGAGCACCAATTATATTCGTTAGGAAGAAGGATGGTTCGCACTAGATGTGCATTGACTACCGTAAGTTAAACAATTTATGGTGAAGAACCATTATCCACTCCCGAGGATAGATGATCTTTTTCATCAGTTGTCGGGGGCATCTTCGTTCTCCAAGATAGACCCAAGGTCTATCTACCATCAGGTCAGGGTTAGGGAGGAGGACGTGGAGAAGACCACATTTCAGACTTTTTATGTACATTACGAGTTCGTGGTGATGCCGTTTGGGCTCACCAATGCGTCAGTGGTATTTAGGAACCTGATGAATCGGGTCTGCTAACCGATGCTCAACCGCTCGGTCATTATGTTCATAGATGATATCGTGGTGTACTCCAAGACCCGAGAGCAGCATGAGGAGCATCTTCGAGAGCTATTAGGAGTTCTGAGGCATGAGCAGCCTTATTCTAAGTTCTCGAAGTGCGAGTTTTGGTTACGAGAGGTTTAGTTCCTTGGACACCTCCTTAAACGGGAGGGGATTTTGGTCGATCCGGCTAAAATTGAGGCGGTTATGCAGTAGGAGATTCCGAAATCTCCATCGGATATCTGTAGCTTCTTAGCATTGGCAAGGTACTACCAGAGATTCATATAGGATTTCTCCAATATTGCAGTATCCCTCACTCGTCTCATGAGGAAGTGGTTGGATTTCCGATGGGGACCTGAGCAGTTGAGGGAATTTGAGACCCTCAGACAGCAACTTTGCGAGGCTCCAGTCTTGACTCTCCCGGAGGGAGTTAAGGATTTTATAGTGTTTTGTGATGCATCAATCACAAAACTTAGAGTGGTCATCATGCAGATAGGATGGGTGATAGTCTATGCATCGCGACAGCTGAAGCCATACAAGACGAGATACCCTACCCATGATCTGGAGTTGGCAGCAGTGGTATTCGCTCTCAAGATTTGGAGACATTATCTCTATAGCGTCTGATGTACCATATACACGGATCAAAAGAGCCTGAGGCACATCATGGATTAGCCGAACCAGAACATGAGACAACACATGTGGTTGGATGTAGTCAAGGACTACAATTGTGAGATCATTTACCACCCAGGTAAAGCGAACATGGTTGCGGACACTCTGAGCCGCAAGTCAGTTTGATCTTCTACCCCGACAATATGTATGAGGATATCAATGGATTCTCCAATTGTGGGCTTGATTAGAGAGGCTCGGGCTGAGGGTATACGACCCGAGAACTAGAAACTGGAAAGGATCAGGGACAAGAACACCCTATTTGTGCAGGATATCCGAAGATTATTGACCCGATGCGGTCAGGTATGGGTTCCGATGTCTGGTGGGGTTAGAAAAATGGTTTTGGAGGAGGCTTATAAGTCTCACTTCTCTATTCACCCAAGAGCCACTATGATGTTACGGGATTTGAGTTTGAGCTATTGGTGGTCGTGCATGAAGCGAGAAATCGCTTGGTATGTCGAGAGGTGCTTAACTTGCAGGATGGTCAAGGCAGAGCATCAGGGGCTGCATGGCAAGCTACAACCTCTAGAGATTCCCATGTGGAAGTGGGAATAGATCACGATGGAATTCATTAGCAAGTTATCGAGAACGGAAAAGGGATTTGATTCTATATGGGTCATCATGGATCGGTTGACCAAGAGTGCCCCTTTCCTGGCCATACGAGAGAGCTCATCGGCTGAGAAGCTGGCCGGAGTATATGTCCACCATATCGTTGCTCGCCACAGAGTTCCGGTCCGTATTGTTTCTGATCGTGATGTTAGGTTCACCTCCCGCTTCTGGCAGAAGTTCCACGAGGAGCTGGGCATGCGGCTACTTTTTGGTACGGCATATCATCCGCAAACTGACAGCCAGAGTGAGCAGACCATATAGATCCTCTAGGATATGTTTAAGGTTTGTGCCATCGATTTTGGTGGGAGCTGGGATTGCCACCTACCCCTTGTAGAGTTCGCCTACAACAACAACTATCATTCCAGCATTGGCGCCCCACCTTTTAAGTTGTTGTACGAGCGGAGACGTTGTAACTTGGTCTGTTGGGATGACGTTGGTCACAAAGTGATGGGACGGATAGAGGTAGTCTTTCAGACTACCAAGAACATTCAGCAGATTAGAAAGTGGTTGCAGACCGCTTAGAGTCGGCAGAAGAGTTATGCTCATAGACCCTGGTCTGAGTTGGAGTTCCAGGTGATTGACATGGTATTACTGAAGGTTTCACCATGGAAGGGTGTGATTTGCATCAGAAAGAGGGGAAAGTTGGGTCCCCGATATATTGGACCATTTCGGGTTATTGCTAGGATTGGCAATGTTGCATATAGATTGGATCTTCCGAAGAAGCTCCATCAGATACATAGCACTTTCCATGTTTCCTAGTTACGGAAGTTTATATTGGATGAGGATGTGGTAGTGTCGTTAGATGATATTCAGGTTGACGAGCGCCTAAATTATGTAGAGCAGCCGGTGGCTATATTGGAGAGGAAGATCAAAGTTCTGCATAACAAGGAGATACCACTGGTAAAGGTATAATGGTGGCATCGGAAAGGATCTGAGTGGACGTGGGAGCCAGATCTGACATGCAGGAGCATTATCTAGATCTATTTGTTACAACAGACTTTGAGGATGAAGTCTAGGTCATGTTGGGGGAGAGTTGTAACATCCCGAGATTTACAAGTATTTTTGAATCCTCTCTTTTTCTATTATTTTATCATTTGTAGTCCTTGGGGTTAAAGGGGTCAACCCATGAGGAGCCTAAGGGGTAAAGTTGCAACTTTAAGGACGAGACAAGTACGCCAAGCATACTAGGCGCGACCTAGTATGTTGAGCGTACACTTTTGTACGCTAAGCGTACTCGAGTTAGATGCAAAGCCTAATATTTAGGGTTTAGGTGCTATATAAACATCCTTAAGACTCAATTCGCCCATCACTTTTAGCCTGCATACCCTAGAGATGTCCCAGAACCCTAGCCTTGTGTGTGAGTGTGAGTGTGTGTGTGTGTTTAGAGCACTTGAAGGAGAATGTGTTGCACCAAATAGTTGGAGAAGGAAGGCAAGCTTGAAGATCTGAAATTCTCTTGTCCTCTAGAAGCTCCAGGAGGTAAAAAGCTTCTGCCTTGACATTTATATTGAGTAAATCTTGTCTTCTTTTGCTTCATGGCATTTTTCTTGTCCCAAAAACCATAATATCGTGCATGATGTGTTTTGAACATCTTAAATCGTCCTTCCAGATCGTAGAAAGGGTCCTAAGTGATAAAAATGATGTCCTAATAGCTAAATGTATCTCATGCATGGAGTAGGAAGGTCTTAATGGATAAAGACCATTTATTAATAACTTTCTGGACGTCCAAACTCTTGATATTCAAGACTTTATGAGTCTTAGGCACATTTGGTCGATGGACCTGATGTATAGACTTACGTGCTTAAGCCATTAAGCACTTATGAGAGTTTTGGTACAGACTCGTGTACCCCTCGCGTACCGAGTTAATGGTCCTGTTTTTCAGTCAACGCGAGATGGAGTAAACCCCGCGTACCAGAGGAGTACGCCCAGTGTAAGCCCCTCTGTTGGGATTTTGACAAATTTGAATTCGAGATTGGCTCACCATTGGACTAATAGGACTTAGGCCTTGCTGGACGTTCTGAATAATTGAGTTTTGGGCCAGTTTTGATAATGGATCCTAGAATAAGGTCCAATCAGGGAGTTAGGCACAATTGGGAAATGGGCCATTAATGGGCTTTGGATATATGGACTTCTAAGTTCATGGATTTGGCATTTGGGCCTTGGCCCAAAATAGAGAAAATACAAAATGGACTATGTCGACCCTATGTCAAGATTGGTATCCCGTGTATTGACCTAGTATTTGTTATTTTGGATAGTTTGTGATTTTCGGTAGGACATCGATCTGATACTTTCAGTCCAGTTCAACACTACTTGCGAAGTGAGTTGTCCTCATTATACTGACAGGGTCAAAGGCACCAATTCCTACCCTTTTCGGATTTGTATCAGGGTTTATTGCATGATATGCTTATGGATTTACATCCTTGTAGTTAGGATGGTGATATGCTTAGTAACATGGTTAGGTTGGTATCTTGATATATAGAATGATGCTATGTTAGTGACCGGTTAGGTCTATATCCTGGTTATAGGATGTTGTTATGATTAGTGATCTGTTAGATCGATTTGACTGTTATATATGCTAGCATATGATATTTATGTGCACATGTTTGCTTGATTGGAGTTATGTTGAGGCGGTCATGCTTTGTGTTGAAGACCAACATACCCAGGGTGGTTCGGATAGACCGAAGGCCATGCAAGGGGGTTCAGTCAGGCCGAAGGCCAGGCTAGCGGTCTGGATAGGCTGTAGGCTGTGTAGGGCTGTCCAGACTTGCCGAAGGCTCTGAGAGCGATTCGGATATGCTGAGGGCATACGAGGCGGTCTATTCAGGCTAAAGGCTCATTATGCATGTTTTTTAGTTATATGTTATTGATATGTTTATGGTGTTGGTATTTTGGGGGTAACTTACTAAGCCTTCGAGCTTACATTTATCGATTATTGTTTCACGTACTTCTGATGATCGTAGGGAGGCAAAGGCTTGATCGTACAACTCCTCATATTTCATGATTTTATGATTTGATTATGGGATACTCTGACATTATACTATTTTGAAAACAAGTTTTGTAATAATCAGTGGTTTTGAAATGTTTTAAAAAGTTTAAATTTGGCATGATTTTTATGGATGTTACAAAGACTCCGATTTCTGAAAATTATGTTGAGTGTGTTCATATTTCTAAAAATAAAGGTTCAAAGGTTTTAATGAAAAGGCATTAGTTTTTCCGAAAGTTCAAACTGTTCCAAATCAGGTTTTCGCAACTTCTGGACTGAACAAAAGTTAGACTTTAGAATTATCGTCCCTTGTAGAGGAAGACAATGTAGATGGGTGTGATGAATTCTTTTGGTCTGCTCCAATTGATAAGACTAATGAAACCAAAGGACGCTCGGAGATGACCTCTTAGAATACAAAAGGGAGATACATGGCATAACCACTGAACAAAGTTAACTCTAGTTACGAGAAAGGCATTTCAATTGGAACTAAAAATATTGCTAATGATACGTCATCTGAACAGACTAACACTCCTGTTAGGAAAGAGAAATCTAGGTCTAGTATTCATACGTCAGCAGGTGATTTTGTTTCTATGAAACTTCAACGAAATGTTATATATAGGAAAAATCTAAAAGAAAGAAAGCATTTCTAGAAGTCTAAAAGTTCCAATTCTGTTAATCAAGAAAGATCTATAAATCCGAATAAGAATGCCTCTTCAAATCCGAATCCTAAGAAGGTCTCAAAACCACAATCTTCTCCATGGATTTCAAAAGAAAAAGTTTTTCTAAAACCATCATTTTCAAAACAAACGAAACCTTTGGAAAACACGAACTCTAGTTTTTCTATAAAAACGAACATTTCAAAATCTGCCAACACGTCGAAAGATGTTAAGGACAAAGAAAAACTTGTTTCGGAATCTAAAACACCTTTCCATACGTCTGAAACACACTTGAAAAAGGAGGAAAATACCCCCCACTTGACTTTTTCTTTCCCCCAATCAAAACTTAATTTTAGCACCCTAATATAACATAAGACAATCCTAATCGAACCCAGTCATTATGCCAAGTCCGCAACGCATGCATTTGTGTCTAAATTTTTTCCTAAGGACCCCGTAACCCTAAATACTCACAATCTTCATAAACACTGGCCCACTTCTTTTAAACAACGCTCATTTTATGAAATCTTCCGAATCCACCCCCTGGAAACTTTCTTAACCTTAAGTCATCACAAACTGGGGCCAAAAAGCATTAATTTCCATATTTACCCTTTTGGTTAAAATGCATCTTCTCATGCATTTCTTTTCTTGAAGTTACTCATCTAATCTATCTAAGTGACTTAAAATTATATTGGCCATTTTCATGAAGTCACAACTTCATAATCTCACTTTTTTTCATAAATGACATTTTTTCCCTTTTGGTTAATATTTAACTAAAAGTCAACTTTCTCGAAATTTTGAGATCATACAACTATGGTCCAAACCTCGGTATTACTTTCTAACCTACTATGTGTCCACATTTTGCAGCGTTCCTTCTACATTGCACATTAGAAGAAGATTCCTTTTGCATGCTATATGGGAAAGGCATAGTAATCCTTTGAATTATCAGTGCGTCTGAAATATCGATGATATGGGAGAACGTCAAAACCCCTAAATTCCACTGGATAGCCGTTACTGCGACATACATTCTTTTCATCAATAGATGTTAGGATTCTCTCCTCCAGTCCAGTCGGTTGTTAATGAAAAATTCTTGGATCCATTAGATTATTGTGGCTCACTACCGGCAGTAACGACAAATATAATCATCCTCGGCCTGCCACATCATCGACTCATGTCACACTTCCTCCTCCAAAAAATGCTTACAAGCCATCTCCTCTTGCTATTATCTCCTCTTTGATCCTCTCCTTCTCAAGATCCCGTTGGATCACATTGCTCATATTAAAACCTCCTTGAAACATCCCGGTCCTCTGTTGCCTCCCTTGGACGAAAATGCAGTTGTGATTAATTTCCCATAAAATTTGATTACATTACGAGATACAATAAATACAAAGTATAAGAGGGCCAAATACCAAAAGGGCCTGAAATATCTAGTGGGTTATATAAAATACATAAAGTATGACAATAATAATATGCTAATAGCCCCCCGCGGTGTGATTGGTAGTGGAACCACGAACGTTCAAACTGGACCAAAAATCGAGAAAAAGCATTGAAGGAAGACTTTTGTTAAAGATATCAGCATATTGAGACGAGGAAGGCACATGAACAACGTGAACTTGCCCGGTGGCATCTTTGTCTCGAACAAAGTGAAGATCAATTTCAATGTGCTTGGTCCTTTGATGTTGAACAAGATTAGATGACATATATACCGCACTAATATTATCATAATAAAAAAAGTGTGGCACGATGTGGAGAGTAGTGTAGCTCACGAAGTAGATTTCAAGTACAAGTTGTTTCAACAATAACATTAGCAACTCCACGGTACTCAACCTCGGCACTGGACCGAGATACGATGTGTTGTCTCTTAGATGACCAAGACAAGAGGTTGTGCCCAATAAACACACAATATCTAGAACTTGATCGTCTAGTAACAGGGCATCTGGCCCAATCTACATCATAATATGCGATGAGATCTCGATTAAGAGAAGCGAATATCTGTAGACCATGATCAGATATACCATAAATATAGTGAAGGATCCGTTTGAGGGCTGTGAAATGAGGATCTCTAGGATCATGCATGTATAAGCATATCTGTTGCACATTATACGTTATGTCTGTACAAGTAAATGTAAGATATTTTAAAGCCCCATCCAAACTGCAATATAAAGTAGGGTTATCAACAGGAGGGATAGAGCTATCAAACTTCACTGAGTCATCTACTAGAGTAGTGGTTGGCTTACAATTTTGCATTAAAGCTTGTTTGAGAATCTCTTGAGCATAGTTTTCTTGAGACAAGAACAAGCCGTTTGAAGTTCTAGTAACCGAAATACCTAAAAAATAGTGAAGGTCACCGAGATCTGACATAGAAAACTACGAGTTGAGAATAGATGTGATATGAGAGAGCAGAAGTGGTGAAGAGTGTGTGAGAATGATATCATCCACATATATAAGCAAGTATGCGATGTCTGAGCCCTTCCTGTATATAAATAATGAAGAATCACACCTGATATGTGAAATTCACCCCCATTATCACATTGAAAAGATTTAATGTCAGTTTTGAATTGATTGAGAATAAGAGAACGAAAGTGCATAAACTTTGAAAACACCTCAGATTTAGCACGAAGGGGATAAACCCATAGATAATGAGTGAAGTTATAAAGAAAAATCACATAATATTTAATGTCACTGATACTAGTAATAGGAGATTTCCACACATCAGAATAAACAATTTCAAAAGGAGATAAAGTACTAGAAGTAGATAAACTGAAAGGTAACTTGACAAGTTTTCCTAACTGACATGCATGACATAGGTTAGACATTTTATTTTTTGGACATTAAATAAAACTACGATCAACTAATTTCTTGAATACATGTTGACCAGGGTGACCGAGATGATGATGCCAAAGAGACAGAGCAAGGGACATGAGAGCTTGAGGAGTCGTAGTAGTGACAAGGTAAAGATCATCGAAGCTATCACATCACATGAAAATTTGATGTGTATGCAAATCGTTCATAGAAAAACCAAATGGGTCAAATTCAATAGAACAAGTATTTTCACGAGTAAAGCGACGCACAGAAATAAGGTTCTTTATAATTTGAGGAGTAATAAGGACATTTTTTAAATGTAAAGTACGATAAGGATTAGAATGCGGGATAGAAGAATGACCAGATTTGGTTACAGGAATTTCAGATCCGTTCCCAACTAAAACAGATGCATAAGAATTCTGATTATTAGTGACACTATTGAGAATACCTGTATTCGCGTGAAGGTGAGATGAATCACCTATGTCCATAAACCATCCCGCGTTGCTTGGATCATTTAGCGACATAGTTTGAAATGTGTTAGGGCTCGTGGTAGCCTGATCTATAGCAGTAGACGAAGACCAAAAAGCTTGTTGAGATTGTAGGCTGATTAATGCTTGCTGAAATGGACCAGAAGTATGAGTCGGCCCAGTAAAAACAGATTGTTATTATTGGGCTGGTCCAAGTGTATTGCGCAGCCCACCTTGCTGAAGTGGAGCATGTGAGAACGGGGTTGGAAGTAAACCCTGTTGAGATTGTGAAGTTGTTGTCGAGGCTAAGGGATACCAACAAAACCCCCACCCCATCAGAGCCTGTTGTTGTTGTCGCTGGGATAGTTACCGTCGGGATTAAATCGACTGTCAGTCCTATCGCCAACGCCTTTGCCACCACGGTTGTTCCAACCACCATTCCGTCCACTACAGAATGAATTACGTGACCATTGTTTTGGGAGATGGTCCCAGCAGCAAGAATAGTCGGAGATGACGAGTTGTCGGAGTGAACAGATTGACTAGTATTGAGGTTTTTTGTTGGTCTTGTGTTATTTGTTGTTCTTCGCACAGTAGCATAGATCTAGTCTCCATGAAGCTACGTAAAGGAGTTTTGTGCTTGATGGTGGTGGCTATTGAGGGTTTAGGCGACTAGGGTCCTTTCTGGAACAGGGGCTTCTATGTTTTGAAGGAGATCAGGGAGGGACTTGATCCGTGTGCACTAATAAGCAATAGATGAGTCCCCAATGGTGATGTTACGTAGTTCCCCCTCGAGTTGGATGGCTTTGGTGTCCTTGTTATAACGAAATAATTTTTCAAGAGTCTGCCACAGTTGAAACGCAGTAGCCTTTCTTTTTAATGCCATGTGAAGAAGAGATTCAGAGAGGGTATCGTACAACCAAGACTTCACAATTGAATCAATTTGACGTTATTCTTTAGAGTCTGATGATGCAGGAGTTTTGTCATTAGGTGGTTCAAGGTGATCAGCCACTCTGTATCCAATACAGTGAGTTTCGAAAAGCTCATGCCATATATCTTAGTTCATGCAGTCAAGATCTAGAACTAGTGGGACAGCATGTTTGATTTTAATCTCGACATGAGGCTTGTCAGAGAGAGGAGGAGTAGCACCGTTAGTCATGATGAAAAGAGAAGGGTAAGAAAGAACAGAAGATATTGAGAGGAAGGAGATGCAGTCGTCACTAGGGTTATCACAAGGAAGAGGAAAGCTCTGATACCAAACAATTGTGATTAATTTCCCATAAACTTTGATTACATTACGAGATACAATAAATACGAAGTATAAGAGGGCCAAATACCAAAAGGATCTGATACATCTAAAGGGTTATATAAAATACATAAAATATGAATATAATAATACGCTAACACAAAATGCAATACGTGGTATTTCTAATCGGATTTTTAAGGTAAGAGTATAAAAAGAGCAAATCAATAGCAACTTCAGCCACCTAGAAAATCAAAAAGAAAAATTTGTGCAACCAATTAAACTGCTTTAAAAAAGTTTGTAGTAATAATATGATATTATCTCGTGGTTATCTCTTCATATTATCTAACTACACTCCTTTTTCTTATTTGTCTACATCATCAATATAACAATTAGTCCCCAGTGAGTTTTTTCGTAAGGGTTTTCTCCAATATTTTAGTGTTTTGTCATTTGTGTTTTTCTGATATGACAAGTAAAAGGTCTAAGAAAAAATAAATTTTGCTTCTTTTTTAATTTAATCGTAGTAAAATATGCATTTAAAAGCTTGAACTTGTGATTTAAGTAAGTGTGGGTGGTCAAAATTATAGGCAATGACTAATGTATATAATATGATTAGGATGCATGGGGTGTTGAAAAGGTTTCTGGGGGTGGGGTGGAATCGATGTGTTTCCTTTTCCTATCAAAGGTGCTCAATGGGTTAACCACCTGGGTTGACTTAAGCCATTTCAGTTATAATCCATCATGCAATTTTTCCGAAAGCAACTCCACCAACTCACACTGTAATACATTTTATTAATCCTACTTTATGTATATTTTATACAAAAATAAATTATGATCACCTTACTTAAAACTAGATTGATTTGTTTTAGTTGTATATAAAACTGAGCTACATCAATAAAAAAAAATTTAAAATTGGGCAAAACTTATTGTACAGATACTTTGCAGC